>NW_012101377.1:3062808-3118254 GCF_000951045.1 Mandrillus leucophaeus | reverse complement strand
TTTTGTATTTTTAGTAGAGACGGGGTTTCACCATGTTAGCCAGGATGGTTTCGATCTCCTGACCTCGTGATCCGCCCACCTCGGCCTCCCAAAGTGCTGGGATTACAGGCGTGAGCCACCACGCCCGGCCTACAATCAAATATTTTTTTTTTTCGAGATGGAGTCTTGCTCTGTTGCCAGGCTGGAGTGCAGTGACTTGATCTTGGTTCACTACAACCTGCCCCTCCCGGGTTCAAGCAATTCTCCTGCCTCAGCCTCCTGAGTAGCTGGGATTACAGGAGTGTGCCACCACGTCCAGCTAATTTTTGTGTTCTTGTTAGAGACAGGGTTTCACCATGTCGGCCGGGCTGGTTTCGAACTCTTGACCTCGTGATCCGCCCACCTCAGGCTCCCAAAGTGCTGGGATTACAGGCGTGAGCCACCGCGCCCCAGCCCAACAACTGAATATTCTGATATAACCCACACTCCTAGCAAGGTTTCAAACATTTTCGTTACATCAGAACGTTCTACCATCCCCTTCCCAATCAATCCCCTCTCACCCCAAGTAACTACTGACCTTATTTCCATTTCTGTATAATCCACAGTTTTGCCTGGTCTATAATGTGATAACATTGGAGTCATAGAGTATATACTCTTTTGTGTCTAGCTTCTTTTGTTCGCATAATGATTTGAGATTCATCTATGTCACTGTGTATCAATGGTTCATTTCTTTTGATTGTTGGGTAGGCACTCCCACCTTTGTGTGGTTCTCACCCTTATTAAATGTGCCCTATAACATGACATCTGGCAGTTAACTCTTCATTTCTACTTCTACTAGACTGTGACCTACTAGACTGTGACCCGCTCAAGGACAGAGGTTGTGTGTATCTCATTTATTTCTGGGTCCCCAACATGAGCTCAGTGCCTGGAAGGCAGTAGACCTGGAAACTGTCACATCCTGGAACTTGAGAGTTGGTGTGATGGGAAGTAGGGAACCGCAGGGAGTTGAGGGGCACTGACAGGAGACCTGATCACTGGGACTGGAAATCACTCCAAGACCCACCATCCACGGGCCCCACGGGCTCAGAGGACTCTCCAACCAGAAGTTCCAGGACAGAAAGGGGGTTCCAGCCCAGTGAAACACAGAGTGGGCAGTAAGTCCACAGCTGTTACTCTAGGGCTCCGTCTTCCGGCCACTGGAAAACTCACCAACTGGGGATGGGCCTGAAAAGAAAGTAAAAATCTATTTTCTCTCACTTGCTTCTCTTCCTCTTTCACCCAGAGTGCACCTGACAACTAGATCCAACCCTCAGGCAGAGTTTGAAACCTCTGACCCCTCCAGATCCACCCTTTCATGCTTCTCACACTGGCCCCACCCTCAGCAGGGCCATGAGGAGATGAGGGTTGAGGCTCCAACACCTGCAGGCTTTCTGGAATCCCAGAAGCCCTAAAGCATGGACCTAGGGGTCAGAGCTGGCACTGAGTTCCTGCTCTATCACCCTCTGTCTGTGTGACCTTGGCCAGATTACTTCCTCCTCTGTAAAACAGGGCCATAATTCCAGCTAGCAGAGTAGGTAAAGGGCTACTTACTTGACAGAAGTAGAGGGCTAAGTGCAGTGGCTGAGAAAGGATGGGGTGACTTGGTGGTGGGAGGAGCCTGTGAGACCTTCTCGGTTTTTCCAGAAAGGTAGAATTAGCACCAGAGGGCCAGGCGAGGTGGCTCATGCCTGTAATCCCAGCACTTTGGGAGGCCAAGGCGGGCGGATCACCTGAGGTCAGGAGTTCGAGACCACCCTGACCAACATGGTGAAGCCCCGTCTCTACTAAAAATACAAAAATTAGCTGGGCATGGTGACGCATGCCTGCAATCCCAGCTACCTGGGAGGCTAAGGCAGGAGAATTGCTAGAACCCAGGAGGTGGGGGCTGCAGTGAGCCAAGATCACACCGCCACTGCACTCCAGCCTGGGTGACAGAGCAAGACTCCATCTCAAAAAAAAAAAAAAGAATTAACACCAGAGTCCACAACTGAGAACAAAAGCTGAGAAATGCTCCACCTTCCAAGCTCAGAAGCTCCCCTCAAGGGTTGATAGGAAGTGCTATTTCAGCAGAACTAGCACTACGTACAGTGCTGGAGCTATGCAGGGCTTGTGAAAAGAAGCCACCTGTCCCTGTCTCCCTCAGGGTAGAGCAGGCAATTCCCGCGCAAGACAGGTTCCGCAATATGACCTTATTACTTTATCAAGGGGACCAGTCAAATTCTCCTCCCATTGAATACAGGCTGGCCTTGGTGACTGCTGCTAACCTAGAGAATGCAGCAGAAGTTACAATGCACAATTTCTCAGGCTAGGCCAAAAGAAACTTTGTAACTTCTTCCTTGGTCTCTTAGAAAGCTCAACCTATAGGCACTCCTTCTTGGTACCCAGGTGCTATGCTGTGAGAAGCCAAGTCACATGGGGAGGCCACGTTTAGGTTCTCCAGCTGACAGTCCCAGCTCAGGCACCAGTCATGTGAGTGAAGCAACCTCCAGGTGATTTCAGCCCCCAGCCATTTGAGTCTTCCCAGCTAAGGTCCCAGACATCATGACGCAGTGTTTAGTTATGTAGTGTTGCATGGCAAGTTACCCCCAGAATGGAACAGCTTAAAACAACAAATATTTACCATCTCACACAGTTTCTGATAGTCAGGAATCCAAGAGCAACATATCTGGGTGATTCTGATTCGAGATCTCTCATGAAATTGCAGTTAAGCTGTTGACCAGGGATGCAGTCATCTACTTTCTCTGGGGCCACAGGATCCATTTCCAAGCTCATTCATGTGACCATTGGCAGGAAGCCTCAGTTCCTCTCCAGGTGGGCCTCTCCATAGAGGCAGCTGGCCTCACAACCCGGCACGTGGCTTCCCCCAGGGAGTGATCCAAGAGACAGAGAGGCAGAAGCCACAATATCTTTTTTTTTTTTTTTCTGAGACAGGGTCTTGCTCTGTCAGCCAGGCTAGAGTGCAGAGTGGCACAATCACAGATCACTACAGCCTCTACCTCCTGTGCTCAAGCAATCCTGCCTCAGCCTCCCAACTAGGTGGGACTACAGGTGTGAGTCATTGCACTGCACTGGTTACCTTTTCTTTCTTTCTTTTTTTTTTTTTTTTTTTGAGACTGAGTCTTGTTCTGCACTGGCTAATTTTTTAAAAATTTTTTGTAGAGGCTGGGCGCAGTGGTTCACGCCTGTAATCCCAGCACTTTGGGAGGCCGAGGTGGGCGGATCACGAGGTCAGGAGATTGAGACCATCCTGGCTAACACCGTGAAACCCCGTCTGCACTAAAAATACAAAAAAAAATTCTCCGGGCGTGGTGGCAGGCGCCTGTAGTCCCAGCTACTCTGGAGGCTGAGGCAGGAGAATGGCGTGAGCCCGGGAGGCGGAGCTTGCAGTGAGCTGAGATTGTGCCACTGCACTCCAGCCTGGGCGACAGAGCAAGGCTCAGTCTCAAAAAAAAAAAGAAAAAAAAATTTTTTTTGTAGAAACAGGTCTCCTTATGTTGCCCAGGCTTGTCTCAAACTCCCGGCTTCAAGCTATCCTTCTACCTTGGCCTCCCCAAGTGCTGGGATTATAAGCATAAGACACCGCGCCCAGCCTCACAGTATCTTCCACAACCTAGCCTCAAAAGCAACATACTATCACTTCTGCCATATTCTGTTGGTCACACAGACCAACCTGATATGGTGTGGAAGGGGACTACACAACGGGGTAAATACCAGCGGGGAGGGGTCTTTGGGAGCCATCTTGGAGGCCACCTACCATAAGCAGAGACCAGCCATCCCCACTGTGCCTTGTGAAACTTGTGACCCACAGATTCCATGACCATGATGAAATGGTGATTGTGTTATACCTCGAAGTTGCGGCTGATCCATTACAGTTACACAAGCTAACTGGAACAGAGCTAACTAGGACAAGCTAACTGGAACAGAGCCAAAAGAATCATTCATCAGGCGTGGGGTGCCACCAGTGGGCGTCTGACTTCTCCTTCCTTGATGATGTTTGCTGAGCGACTACAGTTGCCAACCTGCCCTGGTGCTATGGAAATAGGGGAAAGGGCATGGAGAGGGAAAGCCAAGGATGTGATCAGGTGGCAAGGAGTGGCAGAAAGATGGATTCTGAGATTTTTTCTGAGACAGGCCTCTGTCCACAGGTCCCAGGGCTGGGGCAGCAGAGGGTAGATGTGATGGGGGAGCAGGCCTGTGGGGGGCAAAGAGGTGCACTGTGAAGGGTGAGCCAGAGGCCACCTGCAGAAGAGAGCGACTTGGCAGCAAGCCCTTTTGCAGCGTGCTACTCCATCCCCCTGTGTCTACAGGTAAGGAGCTAAGCAGCTATGATGTCCGAGAGGACAGGAACACAGACACCTCTCAAGAAGCAAAGAAGAGATCAGCCAAGGGCCAGCAGGGGACACCTAAGGAAACAAGTCCCTTTTTTCCTTCTTGTTTTGCCCCACCAGAGGGCAGAGAAGAGAGAGCAGACCTGTCTCCTCTCCATGCCACAAGTCTCCTGCTGGACTGTGAGTCCCAAAGGAGACTGACCTTTGAAAATGGAAAGACCAAGTTAATGGCTGAAACAAGTGACTGCATTAATAACTAAAAATGACTGAAAAGTTTTGGAACCAGCTGGAGATGTCACCAAGGGGGACAAATGTCCATTAGGAAAGGGGATGACAGATTACAGTCAGTAGAAATTATTTTTAAAAATAACTGTTAGGCCAGGCGCTGTGGCTCATGCCTGTAATCCCAACACTTTGAGAGGCTGAGATGAGTGGATCACCTGAGGTCAGGAGTTCAAGACCAGGCTGGCCAACATGGCAAAACCCCATTTCTACTAAAAATACAAAAAGTAGCTGGGCATGGTGGCACACACCTGTAATCCCAGCTACTCAGGAGGCTGAGGCAGGAGAATTGCTTGAACCCGGGAGGGGGAGGTTGTAGTGAACCAAGATCAAGCCACTGCAGCATCCAGCCTGGTGACAGAGCAAGACTCCGTCTCAAAAACAAAGAAAAAGAAAAATACAAAAATCAGCTGGAGGTGGCGGTGCCCACCTGTAGTATAGTCCCAGCTACTTGGAGAGGTCGAGGCTGAAGGGATCTGTGATCGTGCCACTAAACTCTAGCCCGGTCAATAGAGTAAGACCCTGTCTCAAAAAAAAAAAAAAATTGTTTGATATTTACTTTAAGATTTTGATTTATCTAAATCAAACTTATCCCCAGAGTTATTGTTGTTACTGTCCTTGGCTGCTCCTCTTTTACCTCATTCATTCGCTCACACATAAGCACTCAGTGTATTCCAGGCACTGTGCTTGGCACTGGCCCTGGGAATCTGTGATAAGTAAAACAGACTCAATCTCTGTCTTCACGGAGCTTATAATCCTCTTGGAGAGGGAGATTTTTGTTTGTTTGTTTGTTTTGTTTTTTGAGACAGAGTCTTGCACTGTTGATTGGGCTGGAATGTAGTGGCGCAATCTTGGCTCACTGCAACTTCCACCTCCCAGGTTCAAGCTATTCTCCTTGCCTCAGTCTCCCAAGTAGCTGGGATTAAAGGTGCCCACCACCACGCCCGGCTATTTTTTTTGTATTTTTTTGGTAGAGACAAGGTTTCACCATGTTGGCCAGGTTGGTTTCAAACTCCTGACCTTGTAATCTGCCCGCCTTGGCCTCCCAAAATGTTGGGATTACAGGTGTGAGCCACCGCGCCCAGCCTTTTTTTTTTTTTTTTGAGATGGAGTCGCTCTGTCGCCAAGCTGGAGTACAGTGGCATGATCTCGGCTCACTGCAACCTCCGCCTCCTGGGTTCAAGTGATTCTTGAGCCTCAGCCTCCTGATGACAGGCACACATCACCACACCCAGCTAATTTTTGTATTTTTAGTGGAAACGGGGTTTCACCACGTTGGCCAGGATGGTCTCTATCTCCTGACCTCGTGATCTGCCCACCTCGGCCTCCCAAAGTGCTGGGATTACAGGTGTGAGCCCGGCCTGAGAGGGAGATATTAAATAGCTAATCGCACAAATACAGGCTATGATAAGTACAGTTAATTAGAAGTATAGCCAATTAGTCACATATCCTGTCCATTCAACTTCCATATCTCCTAAGCCTTCTGCCGCTTCTCTCCATCCTGGATGTCTCTGCCTTGGTTCAGGTTATTTCCTTGGCTCTAATCTCCTACCATCCAGCCGTTTCTCTACCCTTCCCCCAAGAGATCTTTCCAAAAGGTAAACTCTCTTTTGCACACAGCTAATTGTTCCCCAGCATCTATTCTTCCTTTAGTAATACAGCCTCTACCTTGTTGGCTAGGCACATGTCTGTCCAGAATAAAAGCTACATTTCCCAGCACCCCGGCCACTAGTTGTGGCATTTGTAACTAAGTTTCGGCCAGTGCCATGAGAATGAAAGTAGTGGGTGCAATTCCAGGTTATGCCTTTAGAGGGAAGGGGGACATCCCCCACTGCCCTGTTACTCCTTCCTGCTGGCTGAAATGCAGAAGTGATGGTAGGAGCTGGAGCTGCCCTTTTGGACCACAGGAAGGAAGCTGCATGTTGATGTCAAACTAAGGAGAACAGAAAAAGCCAGGGTCCCCTGATGGTAGGGCCACCATATCCACTCCCACTTGCCTGCCAGGGTTTTGACATAAGCAAGAAGTAAACGCCTGTCTTGTCTAAGTCATTGTTATTTTGGAGTCTCTGTTATAGTAGCTGAGCCTGTTTCCTAACCACAGTAGTTTCCTATTATCCAGTTTCTCTTTCTGCAGTTTCACTTACCCAAGGACAAATGCAATCCAAAAATATTACATGGGAAAATTCCAGAAATAAACAACTCATAAGTTGTAAATTGCATGCTTTTATGAGCAGCATGATGAAATCTGGAGCCATCTCATCCAGGATGTGAATCATCCCTTTGTCCAGCATATCCATGCTGTATACACCATCCACCAGCTAATAGCTTAGTAGCTGTCCTAGTTATCAGATCAACAGATCACAAGAAGGGTGAGCAGAGCACAGTAAGATATTTTGAGAGAGAAAGGGATTATAGTCACATAATTATAGTGTATTGCTATAATTGTTTTATTATTATTGTTATTAATCTCTTGCTGTGCCTAATTTATAATTTTTTTTTCTGTTTGAGATAAGGTCTCATTCTGTTGCCCAGGATGGAGTGCAGTGGCACAATCACAGCTCACTGCAGCCTCAACCCCCTAGGCTCAACCAATCCTCCCACTTAACCCTCCTGAGTAGCCAGCACTACAGGTCCATGCCATCATGCCTGGCTAATTTTTGTGTTTTTTGTAGAGATGTGGTTTTACTATGTTGCCCAGGCTAGTCTCAAACTCTTGACCTCAAGCAATCCTCCCTCCTCAGCCTCCCAAAGTGCTGGGATTACAGCTGCGAGCCACTATGCCTGGCCCTAATTTATAAATTAAATTTTAGGCCAGGCATGGTGGCTCACACCTGTATTCCCAGCACTTTGATTCCCTCCACAAGGATTTCCTCATGGGCCGTGTCTAATATGTAACATTTCCCAGTTGAGGGTGTTTTTGTTGCTGTTAATATCATAAGCCTTTTCTTGGAAGCTGGTGACTTTTATGGAAATCAGAATTTGGCCACAGTGACCTAAAAACAGTAGTAGAAAGGCTTTGCTTGTTCAGGTGGCTTGGGCTTAGCCAGTTCTTTAGAAAACCACATCTCATGGTTGTGGTTCGGGAGACAAAGGAACAGGAAGAGATTGTTGCAGAGATTGGGAAGGGGCCCTAGGTCAAGTGGGTTTGTGAAGCCCAAAAAAGGCACAGGAGAGATGCACTCTGCCAGGTGGGAGAGAGTTGGTCTGTGTGGGCAACTGGAACTTAAAGTCCACAAACCCCCTGGAACTCAGTCTACATCTCTACTGACCAAGGTAAGTAGGTCTTGCCATACTCAGCAAGAGCTTCCTGTCCAGCCTCTTGGTCTGACCCTCACGAGGGATAGAACAGTTAGGATGGGTAAGGTTTTGCTGCAGAAGAAACAACTAGGGAAAATTTAAGCTACTGGACCTCTGTAGCTTAAAAATAACAAAATGGCCGGGCGCGGTGGCTCAAGCCTGTAATCCCAGCACTTTGGGAGGCCGAGACGGGCGGATCACGAGGTCAGGAGATCGAGACCATCCTGGCTGACACGGTGAAACCCCGTCTCTACTAAAAAATACAAAAAACTAGCCGGGCGAGGTGGTGGGCACCTGTAGTCCCAGCTACTCAGGAGGCTGAGGCAGGAGAATGGCGTGAACCTGGGAGGCGGAGCTTGCAGTGCGCTGAGATCCGGCCACTGCACTCCAGCCTGGGCGGCAGAGTGAGACTCCATCTCAAAAAAATAAAAAATAAAAAAATAAAAAAATAAGGCTGGGCACAGTTGCTCACGCCTATAATCCTAGCACTTTGAGGGGCCAAGGCAGGTGGATCATCTGAGGTCAGGAGTTCGAGACCAGCCTGGCCAACATGGCAAAACCTTGTCTCTACTAAAAACACAAAAATTAGCCAGGCATGGTGGCATGTGCCTGTAATCCCAGCTACTCGGGAGGCTGAGGCAGGAGAACTGCTTTAACCCGGGAGGCGGAGGTTGCAGTGAGCTGAGATAGTGCCACTGCATTCCAACCTGGGTGACAGAGCGAGACTCCATCTCAAAAAAATAAAAAATAAAAATAAATAAAACCCTTGCTCATGCTACATGCTCATTTGGATTGACCAGGGGGCTCTGCTGCAGGTGGTTTGTCTCTCAGGGACCTAGTCTGGTGGAGGTTCCATCTCAACACAGTCTGCCATGACTGCTGAGGCCAAAAGAACATGTGAATCCTGCCCTGGCTCTCAAAAGCTTCTCCCTTGAATTGTCATGCACAATACTTCTCTTTGCATTTCATTGGCCAGTGCAAGTCATATGCCCTCACCCAAGTTCAACAGAACAGAAACAAATAATCCTTTCATAGGGAGAGATATCAAATACTTGTGGAAAACAGTACAGTCTGCCACAAAAGAAAATGCTGTGTGATGGGAGATTTCACTAGCTGTGTGATTTCGAGAAAGCCAATTAACTATGCTGAGTTAAGCCTCAGTTTTCCCATGCATCAAATAGGGATATAATAGTTCTGACAAATTAGCCAGGTGTGGTGGCACGTGCGTGTAGTCCCAGCTACTCAGGAGGCTGAGGCAGGGGAATTGCTTGAACCTGGGAGGTGGAGAGTGCAGTGAGCCAAGATCGCACCACTGCACTCCAGCCTCAGCAACAGAGCAAGACTCCATCTCAAAAAAAAAAAAAAAAAAAAAAAAGTTTTGACATAGCAAGAGTATTGTGATGACTCAGTGAGACTGTATGTAGAGATCTGATCACAGGGCTTGATACCAATCCTTGCTCAGTAAATGGTAACTTTTAAAAATTAATCTGTGGAGAACTCTGATCACCACAGGCAAGAGTAAAATAAAAGTCACTTCCTTCAGCTGAAACTGCTCTCATGTTGCCCAGTCACGGGCAAACTCCTTGAGGCCAATTCCAAGGGACTTTTCTCAGTGCTCACCTTTGACTCCTCCACGAAGGGAGATTGTGTTATCGTTCATGAATATTCCCTGCCTCCCCTACGGAGTCCCTCCCAGTGGAAGAAGTACATCCCTGGCCCCATTGACTGCAGCTTGTCCATGAGAATTGCTTTGACAAGTACAGTGTGAGTGCATGTGACCTGTAGCAATTCCATGGCCTATGCCATTTCTAGGCAGAAGGTTTAAGGGTCATTAAGAGATCCCCATCATTTTCCTTTTTTCCAGTCCTGTGCTGGTAAACATTTAACAACCAGCTCTTCTGGGGGGAAAATATTTGCCACTTGCTGTAGTATAAGTACTTCCACCATGACTGATTTCAAGCTACCAATGTTACATCATTGAGCACAAAGTTGGGAAGAGATATACACTATCAGCTTTCTCTAATGCAAGTTATACCAGCATACCAGTGTACCTTTTTCCTCTCTTCCAAGAACAGAACCTTCAGCCTGCATCCCCAGTGTATAGCAGAGACATAACTGACCTGCAGCTAACATGTAACCCTTTCTGTAAGCTGATATTTTGGGGTTATTTGTCGCTACAATATAACTTAGCTGAAGCTGACTAATACACTCCCTAAAACTTTTTATTTGGCTTTGGTAACACTCCTTCTTCATCATTTCAATCAATAAACACTAATCAGTGTCCCACTACATATGAGAGACAACATAGCATAGTGGTTAATAGTACAGACAGGAAAGGCAGACTGGAGAAGCTTTACTCACAGTTTCCAAGTGTCTGGAAGTAACTATAGAGGCCTAATTTGCATATCAACTGGGAACTCCTGGAAATGAGAGTGTCTCCAAGAGATATATTTGATACACGTCCAGAGAATTCCTGAATGAAAGAATCTGGGATTGTCAAGCTGATATCATGAACCCCACATTTAACACAGTTAAGTGAAGAGACGGGACAAAGGCCAGGTTTGGGAAGGAAGGAGAGATCAACAAAGGCCTTACCCAGGGCAGATAAAAATTGATAGAATGGGACAAGCGCATTGGCTCATGCTTGTAATCCCAGCACTTTGGGAGGCCAAGGTGGGTGGATCACTTGAGGTCAGGTTTTCAAGACCAGCCTGGCCAACATGGTGAAACTCGTCTATACTAAAAATACAAAAATTAGCCGAGTCTGTTGGTGGGTGCCTGTAATCCTAGCTACTCAGGAAGCTAAGGCAGGAGAATCGCTTGAACCCAGGAGATGGAGGTTGCAGTGAGCTGAGATCGAGCCACTGCACTCCAGGCTGGGCAACAGAGTGAGACTCCGTTTCAGAAAAGAAAAAGAATGTGGTGGCCGTGCGTGGTGGCTCACACCTGTAATCCCAGCACTTTGGGAGGCTAAGGTGGGCGGATCATCTGAGGTCAGGAGTTCAAGACTAACCTGGCCAATATGGTGAAAACCCACCTCTACTAAAAATACAAAAATTAACCAGGCATGGTAGCAGGTGCCTGTAATCCCTGCTATTCAGGGGGCTGAGGTAGGAGAATTGCTTGAACCTGGGAGGCGGAGGTTACAGTGAGCCGAGGTGGCACCACTGCACTCCAGCCTGGACAACAGAGTGAGACTCCGTGTCAAAAAAAAAAAAAAAAAAAAGGATGTGGTGGGTGTGGGTAGAATGAAATTTCAGGTTTTCTTCTTTAGTCTCTAGTCATTCTCTGACTTCTTTCCGCTTAAGTATTGGCTTCCCAGCTTTTAGTCGTCATTCTCTTCTCTCTACCCTCCCACAAAACAAACTCATCTCCTCTATGTCTTTGACACAGGTAGTAATAGTTAACATTTACTGAGTGCTTACCATGAGTAGGGCACCGTGCTAAGTACTTTATATCCGTTATCTAATCTGATACTCACAGTGATCCTGTGCAGTGGGTATTGGCATCCTGATTTTGCGAAGAGAAATTGAGGCCCAGCAGGGTTAAGTGACTTGCAGTGTCACATAAGGTGCTTTGGGCAGTGGGTATCAGAATACCGACATCGATGCGGCTTGAACATTAGGGGTTCATCTCTCATCACAAGAAGTGTGGAAGAAGGTGACATCTGAGTTGCTTAATTCAGCAGCTCAGTGATGTCAGACCCTAGGTCAGCTTCCCTCTGAGTCTCGCAGCTCTCCCCTCCTGCTCCCAAGATAGCTGTTACATTTTAAGCGCTGCATCATCCCTGAGCCATGCAGGAAGGGGGTTTTTCTTCTTGTGGATCCCTTTTTCCTGGAAAGCAAAGCCTCCCACAAAAGCCCCCAAGAGAATTTCCTATAGGACCCTATCTCCTCTCCCCCTTTTTTCTTTCCTTACCCTCTTGAGTTGTAACTCCAGCCAGACTGACCCTCTTTCAACTCTGTACCAAACAGAAGTCTTGGTGGCAAACCTAAGCAGCGAAGGAATGTATTGAATACTGTGAGGTTCTCACCAATTCCAAACATGAGTAGGAACCAAAAGTAATTAGGCTAAGAACACAGCCAAAGACACGGCACAGTAAAAGCCTACCTGCACAGCCACCACTGTCCATGGTCCCCCCACTGTGGCTGGACTCTCACCTCCCCACCAAGAACAGGCCCTGTCCCTTCCTCTCTCTCCCTCAAGAGTCAAAGTCCTGGGTAGGACATCCCACTGGCCAAGCCTGGTCGCGTGCTAACTCCCCTGTTGCCAAGAAGGCAGGCAAGAGTCTGCCCTTTCAGCTTCTTCAGGGTGGCTCTGTTTTTCCCCAAGTTCCTTGCAGTAAAGGGTTTCCACAACACAAGAGGGGTGTTCCTCTGCTGAATATCACAGTTCCCCTCAACTTTCTATAATCTTTCGTTCTTTTTATTTTCCCCTCCGGAGACAGGGTCTTGCTCTATCCCTCAGGCTGGAGTGCAGTGGCGCAATCTCAGCTCACTGCAACCTCCCAGGTTCAAGTGATTCTCATGCCTCAGCCTCCCGAGTAGCTGGGATTACAGATGTGCACCACCATACGTGGCTAATTTTTGTATTTTTAGTAGAGATGGGGTTTCACCATGTTGGCCAGGCTGGTCCTGAACTCCTGACCTCAGGTGATCTGCCCACCTCGGTCTCCCAAAGTGTTGAGATTACAGGCGTGAGCCACCACGCCTAGCCTCTTGTCCTAATCTTTCTTGACTCCAGACCTTTGCACATGCCATTCCCTTTGTCTAGAATACCCTTCTTCCCTCTCTTCTCTAAGCAAATCCTCCTGGTTCTTAAGGTTTCGTCTCACTTCCACATCATTTCCCCTCAAATCTGAGCTAGGGGCTCCTCTATTGTATTATTACTGAAGCCTGTACCTTCCCCAGCACAGCCTCCATCAATGTCTTGTTTTTTTTCCCCCGTTGACTGCAAGTTCTGTAGAAGTGGAGAGTTTTCTTTCTCTTTTTCTTTTTTTCTTGAGATGAAAAAGAAAAAAAGGGTGACTCTAGCTCTGTCACCCAGGCTAGAGTGCAGTGGTGCAATCTCAGCTCACTATAACCTCTGCCTCCCAGGTTCAAGCGATTCTCCTGCCTCAGCCTCCTGAGTAGCTGGGATTACACGCATGTGCCACCACACCTGGCTAATTTTGGTATTTTTAGTAGAGATAGGGTTTCACCATGTTGACCACGCTGGTCTCAAACTCCTGACCTCAGGTGATGTGCCTGCCTCGGCCTCCCGAAGTGCTGGGATTACAGGTGTGAACCACCGCGCCCAGCCCAAAGTGGAGAGTTTTCTAAAGGTGGAAATCTTACTTTTGTTTTGTTTTTAGAGACAGAGTCTTGCTCTGTCACCTGGGCTGGAGTGTAGTGGCCTAATTATAGTTTACTGCAGCCTCAACCTCCTGCTGCAAGTGATTCCCACACTTCAGCCTCCCAAGTAGCTAGTGTAAGAGTTAAGAAAGAGGAAAGAAACACGTGGTGTCTGTTAACTTTCCAGGAATTAGGTTAACTTGCCTTGAAGGGAGTGTCTGGTGAAGAAGCCGGTAAAATTTCTTCTTTAGAAGAATCGAGACCATCCTGACTAATACGGTGAAACCCCGTCTCTACTAAAAATATTTTAAAAATTAGCCAGGCGTGGTGGCGGGCACCTGTAGTCCCAGCTACTCAGAAGGCTGAGGCAGGAGAATGGCGTGAACCCAGGAGGCGGAGCTTGCAGTGAGCCGAGATCGTGCCACTGAGCTCCAGCCTGGGCGACAGAGCGAGGCTCCGACTCAAAAAAAAAAAAAAAAGAGAGAGAGACCACAGCTGAAGGGATAGCAAATTCATCACTAAGATGTAGAAAATGAGTTGCTAGGAGCCGTGGGGAAGCATATGGTTTCATTACACACTCTTAACTAAAGGTTCAAAGAGGCCCTCGGGGCTGGATGAAACTTTCACATACCAAAAAGCTGTAGAAATTATTTCCCTATCCAAGAGGGTAATCGCTTTTGAGAAAAACTATCTTTTCCTGACTTTGAAAGGTTAACGTTTTTCTTATTATAAAGGTAAAACTTGTTTTAAACTTATTAAGAATGTACTATAGAACTTTTAAAAATAAAATGTACAAAGCAGAGGTGCTCCTCTAATCACACTACAGAACGGTCTCCACTTGTAACAAACAAAATAGGGATTTTTTTTTTTTTTTTTTTTTTTTTTTTTTTTTTTTTTAGGGACGGAGTTTCACTCCTGTTGCCCAGGGTGGAGTGCAATGGTTCAATCTCGGGTCACTGCAACCTCCGCTTCCCGGGTTCAAGCAGTTCTCCTGCCTCAGCCTCCCAAGTAGCTGGGATTACAGGCATGCGCCACCACTCCCAGCTAATTTTGTATTTTTAGTAGAGATGGGGTTTCATCATGTTGGTCAGGCTGGTCTGAAACTTCTGACCTCAGGTGATCCGCTTGCCTCGGTCTCCCAAAGTGCTGGGATTATAGGCGTGAGCCACCGCGTCTGGCCAAAATTCGGATTTTGTTGTAACTGCAATTTTGTATCTTGCTTGGCGAACATTTTCCTGCATGATACAATTATCTTATACAACAGGGGTATTCCAGGATACAAATGTGTTGTAATTTATTTAATTGCCTTTATTTTATGGCTTGTCTCGGGCTTTTGGGCTAAGTGTTGCAATTAACATCTTTGTTACACGAATCTTTTACTCGTATCCTTGATTTTACCCATTGAATTCGTGGAAGTGGAATTGCCGGACCAAAGAGTATTTGAAACATATTGCCAATTTGTCTTCTAAGAGTGATTTTACCCATTTAAACTCCCACGCGCAATCTTATAGGATTTCGATGGAGTTGCTGGTGTCATCAACCGTCAAACGACGAACTATACCTTTCCGCCAGACCTCCTGTCCTCCTTCGCGTTTTCCCGCCCACTCCGCACACCCGCCGCCCTCAGTCCATGCTGGCCCGCCCCTTCCTTAACACGCACCAATTCTGTCCAATCAAAAGCAAACTTCCTCAGTATCGCCGTGCAGTTGGTAAGGTGAAGTGTCCGTCGTGCCCAGGGGCGGGTGGAACGGGCTGACGGACGCGGCGATGGGCCAGTGTGAGCGGTGAGTGGGACGTGCGTGGCGTGCGTGCGTTGGCCTGGGAAGCCCTGGACTTGTGAGGTGTGCGAGCTGGTAGCAGTGAGAGACTTCGGCGGACATGGCTCCCAGCGTGCCAGCGGCAGAACCCGAGTATCCTAAAGGCATCCGGGCCGTGCTGCTGGGGCCTCCCGGGGCCGGTAAAGGCACCCAGGTGAGCGGCAGGACTGGGCTTGGCGGCGGAGCCTGCCCAACTCCAAGGTCAAGGCGGCCAGAGATCCAGAAGCCCTGGACCTGCCTGGAGCCGGCCGGGCACTGAGGCCTGCGGGGAACGCTGGCCGGGGTCTCGGTTCTGGTGAGGCATTTCGGGGAGGGTCCAAATTGGAGATCGGGACAGTCTGAGTTAGGATTGGAGTGCGCGAGGGATTCAGTGTTGAGGTGTTGTGTTAGGGAATCTAAGGGCCGATTAGTTCCACTAAGGGGCTGGAGACTGGAAAGGTTTGAGGGGTAGAGTGAGCCCTGGGCCGAAGCATCTAGACTACAGGCTGAATGGAGGCAATTAGCTTTATGGCCCAGGTTCCCTGCGAGTTGGAGGTGAATTGTCCAGAATCAGGGTTACATTCCAGGCACTGGAGGTCGGGAGATTTTGATAATGATTTATGACTTAGGGGGAGGGGAGGAGGAGCATCTCCAACACGTGGGGCGGAGAGCTGACATGTGCTGTGTGAGCCAGTTGAATAGAGATGGGAGGAAACCTAAGGCTCCCCCTGTTTGAAAGTTGCAGGTTAATGTGTAGAACTGGTTTATAGCCTGGAGAGCCATGAGTCGCACTTTGAGTAGTGTCCACAATAAGGGTTGGGAGTGCTCATGGGACCTGGCTTGGAGTTAGGACCTGAGGCTACTGAGGCTAAGCAGTTTGGGATGACTCAAATGATTTTAGATGAGAAGGAACTTGAATTTTTTTTATTTTTTATTTTATTATTTTTGTTTGTTTATATCTTCTTTCCCTTTGGTTTTTAATTTTTTTTTTTTCCTTTTTAAAAAAATTTTGTTGTTGTTTGTTGTTGTTGTTTATAGGGAACTTGAAATTTTAACTTTATCAATCAACAGGTTAAAAAACAGGCCCAGAAAGGTCAGGTGACTTTCCCAAGTTAGTGAAATGAGTTTCATGAGCCTGAGACCTCAGGAGCCATGGAGTTAGAGTCTGAAGTTACCGTCTGCCCTAACAGGCAACAGGGGCCTCACTTGGCATCTGGGCCCCTTCTAGATCTGGGACATAATGGGGCCATAGGTTAGGGTTGGGATCAATGATCTCATTTAGGATCTGGAAGCCCATAGGTTGGATTATCGATGTCCCCTTCTTGCTTGGGGTCTGGCATGGCCCCTGGGGCCCTAACCCTCTGTCTCTTGCCTGTTGTTAGGCTCTAAAGAGGGAAGTCAGCTCCCAAATGAAAGGGAACCTGGGGACTGCCCTATGCCCGCTTTTCTCCTCCTAGCACTTGCCAAGTTTAAAAAATCTTGGCAAACAGACCATCTTACTCATTCTTGGTACCCCCTGTGGCACATTACTTGTCTCTTGGGGGGTTAGTGGAAGCAGATGAATGTCACAGATTAATGTGGGTGTTAAGGAAAGAAGTTCTGGAACACTTCATTCATTCCTGTGACCTGGGCACTAGGTCAGAAAAGACAATTTTCTTTTCTCTCCACAGACTGAGATGATTCTTCTTTGGAGCTTACCTGTACCTGATCCCTTTATCCTTTATCCTCAGCATTGTTGACATCTCTTTCCCATTGCTGCCACACTTATTTATTGGGTAATCTGCAGCTTCGGGATGTTTAATCTTAGACTTTGCAGACTTTTACTGTGAGTGATCAAATATAATCAGAGTAGCTCAAATGCTTCGTTGTTTTTCTTTTCTTTTCTTTCCTTTTTTCTTTTCTTTTCTTTTCTTTTCTTTTGAGACAGGGTCTCCCTCTGTTGCCCAGGTTGGAGTGCAGTGGTGTGAGCTCAAGCGATCCTCCCACCTCAGCCTCACAGGTAGCTGGGATTACAGGCACATGCCACCATGCCCAGCTGATTTTTAAACAATTTTTTATAGAGACAGGGTCTTGCTATGTTGCCCAGGCTGGTCTTGAACTCCTGGACACAAGTGATCTTCCTGCCTTGGCCTCCCAAAGTGCAGGGATTATAGGCACAAGCCACTGTGCCCTGAGATTTTTTTTCCTTAACTCATATTGAAGTTAATAATTTCAGTAATTATGGAATGAACAACCTGTCCTAGTATAGTACTGGTACAAGGGTTTTATAATCTAGCAAGCTGTGTAACTTCTGAGCCTCAATGTTCTTACCTGAAAAATGGGGATAATACCTACCTTGCTCATTCAACATTTCATGAGCACCTAACATTGGAGATAAAGCATCGGGCAAGACTGATAAAGTTCCTGCCCTCATCAACTAAACATTCACAACGATACTGGAAGATTATGATATATATATGTGTGTGTGTGTATCAAGCACCCACAACCTAGATGACAACCTGTTATATAGTAAGTACTCAGTAAATTTTGACTCCCTTTTATCTTAGTAACACATCTCCCCTCCCCTCCTTCAACTTGGATGTATTTCAGTGTAAGACATGATTTATCAGGAAGTTTAGAAGAACATTATATTAATGAGTTGATTGATAAGGGTGCATGATGGTGAGAGTTGGTCAGAGAAGGCTTTTTAGAAATAGAGGAGATGTGATTAGAGCTGGGAGTTGAAAGGATAAGATTTACACAAGTCATTTAACCTCTGTACACTTTCCAGAGTTGGAACAATAGGAATATTGGTGGTTGTATGTATTTTTGTGGAGTTTTAAAAAAAGTTCAAGCCTGGGCAACGTGGCGAAACCCCATCTCTACAAAAAAATGCAAAAATTAGCTAGGCATGGTAGTGCATGCCTGTAGTCCCAGATATTCAGGAGGCTGAGGTGGGAGGATCACTTGAGCCTTGGAGGCAGAGGTTGTAGTGAGCTGAGATCTCACCATTGTGCTCCAGCCTGGGCAACAGAGTAAGACCTTGTCTCAAAAAAAAAGATCATAAATCAGAGGTTGCAAATGGTAGCCTACAATAACATGTAGCCTGCAGAGACATTCCATACACCTTAACTTTTTATTATGAAGAATGTTGAATACACAAAAGAAGACAGGATGGTATAATGAGCCCTTACCCAGCCCCAACCATTAACTGGTGGTCATTGCTTCTCCAGCCATTCTCCCTTCACAAATTATTATAAAGCACCTCCCAGGCATCATAACATTTCATTTGTAGATGTTTTAGTATGTATTGCTAAAAGATAATTTTTTAAAACATAAGCATAATGTCCTTTAAAAAATTAACAATTTTTATTCAGATTTTCTTTTGTGTTACCAATGTGATCATTTTACGTTTCTTTTGTTTATTTATTTTTTTATAGGCAAGGTCTTGCTCAGTTGCCCAAGCTGGAGTATAGTGGCCCAATCATAGCTCATGGCAGCCTCAATCCTCCCACCTCAGCTTCCTGAATAGCTGGGATTATAGGTGCATGCCACCATGCTGGCTAACTTTTCTAGTGTTTTAAAGATGGTGGTCCTGCCATGTTGCTCAAGCTGGTCTTGAACTATTGGGCTCCTCCCTCAGCCACCCAAGTAGCGGGGACTACAGGCATGTGCCACTGTGCCCATCCTTTCTTTTAATTTATAAGTTCCCCTTCTCTCTTTTTTCTTATGGTTTTGCCAAAGAAATGGGATTATTTTTCCTGGGTGTATTATACCACTGTCTGGAAATTTTCAGTTGTATTTCTCTGGTGTACTTAACATCTTCCTCTGCCCTCTCTATTCCCTGTAAATTGGTGGTTTATTCTTAATTACTATATACTTAATTCAATTCAGGTTCAATTTTTTGGCCCAACTACTTCACAGGTGGCGGGTGCTGTGCTCTCCCTGAGGAGGCACATGGTATTTGCTTGTCTCTGTGGTGTTTATAGTCATGCTGTTCAGTGTCTAGGTTCAGTAATTCATTATGGATGGTGAAATGGTGGTATTCTAATAATTTTATTGTTCCCTGGTCATTTATTAGCTGAAATATTTCTATAAACAGAAACTTCCCCTCATCTACTGTTTGGTTACCCTGTGATGTGGTTGGTATAGAAAAGTCAGGATAAATGCTTCATTTATTCTCTTTGTCAGCTTTCAAAATAGTAAGTTGACCACAGAGCGTTTTCAGTTATGCAATTTCTCTTAAAAATCCAGAGCTCCAGTTTCTCTTGAGAAACCAGAAGACCTGGCAGTGATGCCTCCATTCCAGTGTGGCAGCAGTCACTTGCAGTTGTATGGCATTGCTGCTTTGGATGGTCTGTGTGTCTTCCTGTCCCCTGCACGGTCCTCTTCACTGCCTGTTGCTTACATTTGACTCATTTCACATAGTTGCATTGCCTGCTTGGCTCCCATTGGCAGATGTTTGCAATCTTACATGAAAAATCCCTAACCTGGGGTTAGTGCCTAGTGCCTGCTCAGTAATGTTTGTTTTCTTCTTGCTATACTTTGTTATACCTGCGTAACTCAGTATTTTATATGCTTTATGTTGCATGGCTGAAATAGTTTCCTTTTAAAACTCCTTACTTTTAACTAAAGTAGTTAAATATTTCAAAACTACCCGCTTATGCATCAATGTAATGTTTTAAAACATCTATAATACCTGGGTTTGTTGTTTTATTTAAATAACTTTATTTCCTTGCCTCCCTTTTGGGGTTGGATGTTCCTTCGGTGTGGTCAAAACCAAAGGTATGTTTCTTGTTTTTCTTTTTTGCCAGCGCCTCCTCATTTCTTCCATGTGTCAAACTTATGCCCAATTCTTCGAGGCCAGGCACGCTTAGGCAGTCTTATGGGTCAGACGCATCCATTATGTCTTTGCAGTGATACTCGCAACAACTCTGAGACCCACACTCTTATTTCCCCTTTTACAGTTGGAGAAACTGAAGTTTGAATGGCTTGTTCTCTAGGCTACATAGCAAGTAATTTACAGAGCTTGCATCTGAATGACTCCAAAGCTCCTGCTCTTTCTGCTGCTATCTACTGCCCCAGGTTAGATTTTTCTCCTACCCTATGCATGTCAGGAGGGAGTAATAATTTCAACATAGTCACCCATTGCTCAGTTATGTGACAGGCCCCCAAGCTAAAGATTTTACATGCATCATCTCATTTAATCCTGTAACACTAGGAGAGAGATCCTTTTTACTGACAGAGAAACTGAGGCTCAGAGGCTGTATCTTGCCCCAGGACACACATGTAGTAAGTAGCAAAGGTAGGATTTGAACTCATGTCTGTCTGACTCTTGAGTAGTCATTATTTTACATTGTTGCTGTGTAATCTAGATGCAGAGGCAGAAATGAATATGAATGGAAAAATACATACAAATGCAGGGTGCCAGGTGGGAAGCATCAGATGAGTGACTTTGATGAATGTTGGGTTAGTTCAGGAATAAAACAAGAACTACAATTTGCTGAAGGTCTCCCGTTCATCCTCCTGTTCACCCAGTGAGGCTGCTAATGATTTCTCCAATAAGTTAAGAGACAGCTGAAATGCAAATACAGGTTTCTGGGATTAAAAAAACAAACAAAAAAAAACTTAAGCTATAAGATACCTAGAAAAAGGTGCAAATATCGTAAGTGAACAGCTTGATTTATTTTACAATGTGAACACATTTGTGTAGCTTACACCCATTGTCAAGAAACAGAATATTGCCAGCACTTTGAAGTCCTCCTTGTGCTCCCTTCCAGGAGGATAGCCACTAAGGCTCTGTGGGTTGTTTGTCTTAAAGCCTTATAGTGTCATGGCTAAGAGCTAGGGCTTGGTGATCTGGCCTGTTGCCAGTTCTTTTACTAGCTCTGTGATCTTGGGCAACTTAGTCCCTGAATTTCATCTGTAAAATGCAGTTAAAAATCGTTTCTACCTCATGGGTTTGTTATGTATTATGCATACTAAGTACCGTAAAACAGTGCATGGAAAATTGCTTGGCATGATGCAGATGCTGAAAGTTAGTTAATGTTAATATGATTCCTCAGCGGGAGAAGGGGTAGTTGGGGAGGTGTTTTTGTTTTAAGAGACAGGGTCTCACTCTGTCACTCAGGCTGGAGTGCAATGGCACGGTCATAGTTCATTGAAGCCTCGAACTCCTGGGCTCAAACGGTCCTCCCAACTCAGCCTCCTAAGTAACTGGACTACAAGTACCTGCCACCATGCCCAGCTAATTAAAAAAAAAATTGTAGAAATGGGGTATGACTGTGTTGCCTGGACTGGTCTCAAACTTTTGGCCTCAAATGATCCTCCCAGAGTGCTGGGATTACAGACATGAGCCACTGCTTCCAGCCCAGTTAGGCTTTCGATGGGAGAAATGTACTCAGAAGTGTAGTACAGAAAAGACTTAGACCAATATTGGAGCAGAGAGGGCATTCCTGTGGAGTGAGGAGCTTGAGTTGAGGCCCTTGGAGAGGCATTTATGCTATGTATTTGGGAACCATGCATAAGAGCAGTTTGTCTGCAGTGATGCAGTACGTAAACACAGGGCACTTGTGGAAGTAAGTTGGGAGGGCTTGGCAGGTTTTAGAAGTTGATTGTGGAGGACAGCTGAGTGCCAGGCTAAGATATTTGGGCTCTTCCCCTATTGCACCACAGAGATGTTGAAGGCTTTGGAATGTATATGTGTTGGGGGGCAGGTAGCATATCCAACAGTGTTTTAAGATATCAGATGAGTGACTTTGATGAATGTTGGGTTAGTTCAGGGATAGAACAGGAACTACAATTTGCTCAAGGTCTCCCATTCACCCTCCGATTCTAGCTGCATGTGTAGGAACATTGATAGCAGCAATGACAAAGACTGGAGGCACAAAGGTGATCGTGCCAGGCACAGTGGTATGCGCCTATAGTCCCAACTACTCCAGAAGCTGTGGTGGGAGGATTGCTTGGGCACAGGAGTTTGGGGCTGTAGTGTGCTATGCTGATCAGGTATCTGCACTAAATTCAGCATCAGGCTGGGTACGGTGGCTTGCGCCTATAATTCCAGCACTTTGGAAGGCTGAGGCAGGCAGCTTGCTTGAGCTCAGGAGTTGGAGACCAGCCTGGACAACATGACGAAACCCCATCTCTACAAAAAATACAGTAATTAGCTGAGCATGGTACTACATGCCTGTAGTCCCAGCTACCTGGGAGACTAAAGCAGGAAAATTGCTTGAGTCCAGGAGTTTGAGGCCACAGTGAACTATGAACATGCCACTGACTCTAGCCTGGGCAACAGGCAATAGAGTGAGACCCTATCTCAAAAAAAAAAAAAAAAAGTTCACCATCAATATGTTGACCTCCCAGGAGCAGGAGACCACTAGGTTGCCTAAGGAGAGGTGAATCGGCCCAAGTCAGAAAAAGAACAGGCCAAAAATCCCATGCTGATGTGTCGTGGGCTAACACTTGTGAAGCCACTGTGCTCCACCCTGGGCAATATAACAAGACCTCATTTCTTAAAAAAACCTAAGGAAAAGATGATGGTTGCAAGATGAGAAGACAGGTGAATTTGGGATTAAACCAAATCTCTAGGACTGATAGTTTTCCTTTATTTCCTAATTGTCAGGCCTATGCTGGATGTTTTTGCATATATAATCTTATTAAATCCCCTCAACAGTTCTGCAGATAGACACTGTTTTCTGTTCTATGGATAAAGAAACCGAGACCTTAGGAAAGGTAACGTAATTTGTTCAGGATGACGCAGTGAATAAACAGTAGAGCCCGTTTCCTAACCCAGATCTGTACCGCTACAAAACTCAGTCTCTGCCACTACATCAGGGCTTCATAAGCTGTATATGCATCAGAACCTGAGGTGCTGCTTGAGAGCCACTCAATCATAAACTTTAAAGGTGGGCCTAGCAAATGCCCCAGATGATTGATAATACACTGAAATTTGAGAACCACTCAGCCCACCATGCTGTCTCTCTAGTGGTTTTAGCATTCCCATCAATTATCCCAGAGTCCTCCACCCCACAGAGTTTTCATAGAGGTGATGAGCCTGTTTCTTGGGCTCAGCAACAGTCTTTGACTCACAGCAACAGACTGTGACTGAGTGTGGACTTCAGACCCCTACTCTTCAAAGTGTAGTTTAGAGCCTAGCCACTTATCCAGGCCGGGAAGTTTGCTTGAAATGCAGGTACTTAGGCTGTACCCTATTGAACCAGAGTCTGCATTTTTTTTTTTTTTTAAGACGGAGTTTCACTTTTGTTGCCCAGGCTGGAGTGCAATGACCCGATCTCAATCTCAGCTCACCACAACCTCCGCCTCCCGGGTTCGAGCAGTTCTGCCTCAGCCTCCCTAGTAACTGGGATTACAGGAATGTGCCACCACGCCTGGCTAATTTTGTATTTTTAGTAGAGACGGGGTTTCTCCATGTTGGTCATGCTGGTCTTGAACTCCCAACCTCAGATGATCTGCCTGCTTTGGCATCCCAGAGTGCTGGGATTACAGGTGTGAGCCACTGTGCCCGGCCGGAATCTGCATTTTAACAACATTCCTCCAGTGATTTAGAATCTGTGAATGGCTGCTCTAAAGCATAAGTTTGAAGTGTGAGGGCACTATAATAAAGTTATTTCATTAAGTTTCTGTAGTCTGTAAATAAAGAGTAATGCAAAGAAGAAAGACTATGGAAAGGAGCCGTTTATTTATTGAATACCTACTGCATGTCTGATGTTTTTGGTACTTTATTTCATTTATCCTCATAAAAACCCTGTGAAGTAGTCATTATCCCCATTCAACTGATGAGGAAACTGACACTCTGAGAAGTTAAGTACTGAGCCCAAGATCACACAGCTACTGAGTGCCTTAGCTAGGAATCAAGCATAATTATCTGTCTGACTTTGAAACCCATACATGCTCTTTACAGCCTACCACACTGACTCCCAGGCAACAAGCAGGAAATGAAAGAATTAGTTTTCTTTTCTTTTTTTTTTTTTTTTGAGACGGAGTCTCACTCTGTCACCCAGGCTGGAGTACAATGGCATGATCTCGACTCACTGCAACCTCCATCTCACGGGTTCAAGCAGTTCTCTGCCATGGCCTCCTGAGTAGCTGGGATTACAAGTGCCCACCACCACACTCGGCTAATTTTTGTATTTTTAGTAGAGACGGGGTTTCACCATCTTGGCCAGGCTGGTCTTGAACTCCTGACCTCAGGTGATTCACCTGCCTCAGCCTCCCAAAGTGCTGGGATTACAGGCATGAGCCACTGTGCCCAGCCAGGAATTAGTTTTCTTCCCTATTGGTGTGTGTTCTTTCATCCAGCTGTAGAATCCAATCACCTGGAACAGTGCATAAGAGTCCTGCAGTTTGGGAGTGACAAAAATAGAACAGGTTCTGTGCTAATAGCTCTTCTCTGGTGTTTTGGTCAGCCTTTCCACTTGAGCAAGCCTGACCTCCAAATTGTTTACCCAGGTTAATTTCAACAGCAATGAGAAAGATTGGCAGAAAGCACTCTCTGGATATATGGCCACAGTGCTAGCCTGGTTTTTCATTGTCAGGGCTCCTGACATTCACTGGTTTTGCAAAGTACAGAATTTTGGTGGTGTTTTGTTTTTTTTGTTGTTTTTTTGGGGTTTTTTTTGAGACGTAGTCTTGCTTTTTCGCCCGGGCTGGATCTCGGCTCACTGCAACCTCTACCTCCTGGGTGCAAGCAGTTCTCCTGCCTCGGCCTCCCAAGTAGCTAGGATTACAGGTACATGCCAGGAAGCCCAGCTGATTTTTGTATTTTTAATAGAGATGGGATTTCACCATGTTGGCCAGGCTAGTCTCGAACTCCTGACCTCAGGTGATCCGCCCGCCTTGGCCTCCCAAAGTGCTGGGATTACAGGCATGAGCCACCACGCCTGACCCAAAGTACAGAGTTTTTAATGCCTTCTCTCTAGATTCCATTTTGCTACGAAGTCATTTCTTTGCTTTAACTGAATCAGTCCGTGAATCAGAAACCAACCCTATCTATGTACCTTTTATTGTGTGCACCTAAGCATGCACCTAAGAAAACTCCCAATTATATAAAAATTAGTCAGGCATGTGGCGTGTGCCTGCAATCCCAGCTACTGGGAGGCTGAGGCAGGAGAATCACCTGAGCCCAGGGAGTTTGTGGCTGCAGTGAGCCATGATCGTGCCACTGCACTCCAGCCTGGGTGATAGAGTGAAACTGTCTCAAAAAAAAAAAAAAAAAGAAAAGAAAAGAAAACTCCCAGTGAACTGATTTGTTTGAATCGGGATCTAAACCTACTTAGTTTATAAAACAATTGGACGGAAAAAGCTAAGATTGATCTCCTTGAACTGATTTTATTCCTTGTGAATTCTGCATTCTTTTTTTCCCACTGCAAAGCCAGTGTTGAGCTGTCTAGGGTCTCTCCCTGTTTTAATTCTGCATTCTCATATATAGTTCACCAAATATAAGCTCTTTAAGAACATAGTCTATGCCTTTTATTCATCTGTTTCCCAGGCTCCCAACCGGGTTCTTGGAAAAGGCATTAGTAAATGTTTTCTTTCTGTATGAATGAACGTAGGATTAGGACAGGGGTTATGGTAACAGCCAGTGCCCACGGAGTGCTTACTATGTGCCAGGGCCTGCAAATACTGAATTCTATATAATCTCATCAACCCAGTGATATAGATACTATTACCATCTCCATTTTACTTAGAGGAAATTTGAAACTTAGAAAGGTGAAGTGACTTCTTAAGTCAATTTTACGTAATAGTTAGTGGATGTGGAGTCTGAAAACCAGGCAGTTTAACTCTCAAGCCTATGCTCTGGACCAAAATGCTATAATGCCTTCTAAAACTAGTATGTAAGTGCTTATTATATGCCAAGTACTCCTTGTATATATCTCAGCTAATCCTCACAGCTACCTTATGAGATGAAGCCTTTTTTGCCTTCATTTTAAACAGATAAGGAAACTGAAAAGTGAGGTGGCCAAGATAATACAGCTGCTTAGTGACAGGGAAGGGGGAAAACCCAGTTCTGCCTGGGGGCAAACAGCTCGTAGTTGCGTCCCTGACCCAGTAACTGTAGTACATGGCAGTTACACATTCATCCCTTTGCAAATGTTTATTCAGCACATGTTAATGTGCCAGGCAGTGTGCCGAGTACATTATATACATGACCTCATTTAAACCTCACAGCAACCATGCGAAGTGTTGGTACTATTTTTATTCTTCTTCTTTTTTTTTTTTTTTTTTTTAAGATGGAGTCTCACTCTGTCACCTAGGCTGGAGTGCAGTAGTGCAATATTGCCTCACTGCAACCTCTGCCACCCAGGTTCAACCGATTCTCCTGCCTCAGCCTCCCAAGTAGCTGGGATTACAGGTGCCTGCCACTGCGCCTGGCTACTTTTGTATTTTTAGTAGAGATGGGGTTTTACCATCTTGGCCAGTCTGGTCTTGAACTCCCAACCTCAAGTGATCCACCTGCCTTGGCCTCCCAAAGTGCTGGAATTACAGGCGTGAGCCACAGCGCCAACCCCCCTGCCCTTTTTTTTTTTCTTTCTTTTCCTTGAGACGGAGTCTTACTGTCGCCCAGGCTGGAGCTGGAGTGCAGTGGTGCAATCTCGGTTCACTGCAACCTCTGCCTTCCAGATTCAAATAATTCTCCTACCTCAGCCTCCTGAGTAGCTGTAATTCCAGGCACACGCCACCACACCCAGCTAATTTGTGTATTTTTAGTAGAGACAGGGTTTCACCATGTTGGTCAGGCTGGTCTCAAATTTCTGACCTCGTGATCCGCCCACCTCAGCCTCCCAAAGTGCTAGGGTTACAGGTGTGAGCCACCGTGCCTGGCAAGTCTTCCCATTTATAATAGGGAAACTGAAACTTACTTGTCACTAGTGTGTTGAGTGGAAATAGTGATAATAGCTAATATTTATGACTGCTTCCTGTGTGCTAGTTGTACTGTTTCAAGTGCTTTACATATATTATCTCATGTAATTCTTACAATACCCCTATAATCATTGTACGTTAGATTGTAACATAAGGTGCTTTTATCCCCATTACAGGTAAGGAAGTAGGCATTTGCCCAAATTTACATAGCCAGTAAGTTGCAGGGCCAGGTTCACACCTAGGTAGTCTGACTCCACAGCCTGTAATGTAACTGAATCTTGGTTTTTGTCTTCCTCTCCATAGGCACCCAGATTGGCTGAAAACTTCTGTGTCTGCCATTTGGCTACTGGGGACATGCTGAGGGCCATGGTGGCTTCTGGCTCAGAGCTAGGAAAAAAGCTGAAGGCAACTATGGATGCTGGGAAACTGGTAGGTTTGGTGGTACCAATGAGTGTGGACATTCCTCAGAATCTAGATCTGCACTGTCCAATATGGTAGCCACCAACCACAGGTGGCTATTTAGATTAATTTAAATTTAATTAATGTAAAAATCAATTCCTCAGTTGCACTAGCCATATTTCAAGTATTTACCAGCCTTCACTGGTACAGAACTTTCCATCATCAAACAAAATTCTCTTGGACAACCATGTGCTAGAGGGTGTTTTAACAAAGTGGCAGATTATAGGAATTTTATTTATTTATTTATTTTGAGACAAAATCTCACTCTGTCACCGAGGCTGGAGTGCAGTGGCGCCATCTTGGCTCACTGCAACATCTGCCTCCCGGGTTCACTCCATTCTCCTGCCTCAGCCTCCTGAGTAGCTGGGACTACAGGCGCCCGCCACCACACCCGACTAATATTTTTGTATTTTTAGTAGAGACGGGGTTTCACCAAGTTGGCCAGGCTGGTCTCAAACTCCTAACCTCAGGTGATCCACCTGCCCTGGCCTCCCAAAGTGCTGGGATTACAGGCGTGAGCCACCACGCTTGGCCTTATAAGACTTTTTAGAGCGCAAGTTACTTTGTTTGTTCTGAATTTATGGCACTCATTCATAGTATTCTTGAAGTTTTTCTGTGCTGATGTATTTTGTTATATACCCAAATTTTAGAGCCAGAAATGAAACTGCTATCCTAGGCCAGAACTCAGAGATGTATTCAAGAGAGGATTTAGGAAGTCACAGAAGTGTTTTTTTAACCTGCTTTGTGGCTCTGTGTTCTGTTTCTGTACCAAAGCAATTACTTCGCAGTTGTGACAAAGGTAATCCTTTCTATTTGGGGACTATAATTGCATTTTCTCTCTTTTTTTTCCTGAGACCCAGGCTGGTATGCAGTGGCGCAATCATGGCGCACTACAACCTCGACCTCCTGGGCTCAAGTGATCCTCCCACTTCGGCCTGATGAGTAGCTAGAACTACAGGCACACATCACCATGCCCTGCTACTTTTTGTTATTGTTGTAGAGACGGGGTCTCACTGTGTTGCCCACACTGGTTTTAAACTGAGCTTAACTCGGGAGCAGTCCTCCTGCCCCAGCCTCTCAAAGTGCTGGGATTACAGGTGTGAGCTGCCATGCCCAGCCACATTTTCTCTTTCTTTAGGCCAGTTGACCTGATTGGACAAATACAATCTATTGTTTTCTGGCACTAATCAAAGAAGATCTCTAGATTAATTATAACTGAGTTATTCTGGAACTTGGCCTCTGAGAATCACCTTCAAATGTCATTTTGTACTTGGTCTTCTGGTCTTTTTTTATCTTAGAATGTTAGTTGGGGAAGGAACTGGGCTTTGCTTTAATTCTCAAGTTACCTTCTGTTAGGCTTTGAGATTCTGTAGCCGTATCAAATGATACCTCTGCCTGCCCACCTGCCTGCCCATTTCTCTAGTTTTCCCTTCATGTAACTGAATCTCTGAGTCAAACCAGAAAGCTAGATATTTTGGACTTTGAGTCTTGACAGAAGACTCTGTACTAAGAAAAAATTGAGATGTGGCAATGAAATTGCTTATCTCCAACCTTCACTTAGTTGCAGAGCATGTACTTTGTCCCCAAGTTCACAGTTAGCACCAATAAATAAGACCATTAGCTGCCAAGATGGGCAGGTTTCACTACAGGCTGGAGACCTTTCTTTCTATAACAGCCCAAGAGAAAAACTAGTTTCTGCCGGGCGCAGTGGCTCACGCCTGTAATCCCAGCACTTTGGGAGGCCGAGGCGGGTGGATCACGAGGTCAGGAGATCAAGACCATCCTGGCTAACATGGTGAAACACCGTCTCTACTAAAAATACAAAAATATTAGCTGGGCGTGGTGGCAGGCGCCTGTAGTCCCAGCTACTCGGGAGGCTGAGGCAGGAGAATGGAGTGAACCCTGGAGGTGGAGGTTGCAGTGAGCCAAGATCACGCCACTGCATTCCAGCCTGGGCAACAGAGCGAGACTCCGTCTCAAAAAAAAAGAAAAGAAAAACCAGTTTCTAAAAACTGGAAGAGGTCCTCATTGGGGTTTTAGAGAGACTCAGAAGTGTGTTGGCTTTAGGCTGGATGCAGTGGCTCACTCCTGTAATCCTAACACTTTGGGAGACTGAGGCAGGCAGATCACCTGAGGTCAGGAGTTCGAGACCAGCCTGGCCAACATGATGAAACCCTGTCTCTATTAAAAATACAAAAAATTAGCTGGGCATGGTCCTGCGCACCTGTAGTCCCTGCTGCTTGGGAGGCTGAGGCACGTGAATCATCTGAACCTGGAAGGCAGAGGTTGCAGTGAGGGGAGATTGTTCCACTGTACTCCAGCCTGGGCAACAGAATGAGACTGTCTCAAAAAAAAAAAAAAGGAAGGAAGAGTGTTGGCTTGGCTCCTTAGTTCCTTGGTTCTGACCCAATCTTGCCAATTCAGTGAACTTCTATTTTTCCTCATGTCCAGGATGGCCCAGATGTGTAACCAAGTACACACATCAGTCACGTTACTGTTAGCCTAATGACAGCTGTGAAACAGGGAAAGCTGATGCCTGTGTTTTGGTCAACCCCATTCTCTCCTGGCACTCTCTCAGGTGGTCTCTCAGCCATTTGTCCTCACATTTCTTGTGCCTTGAGGATCACTGATTGCTGATGAACTGTTATCTGACAGTTTGGACTCTGGACTCTAGTGGCAGGAGGGGCCTTCAGGACCTGAGATACAAAGCTCTCCTGGTGAGGTAACAAGTAATGGAATCTGTCTTCCCTCACCCAGATTTTTTGGGATACAGGGGAATTTCAAGAGACGAGAATGTGCATTTGGCAACCACAGAGATAAAATTGTGAAACTGGATCTTCCAAATGGAGCCATTTCACATTTGCTCTTATTTTTGCTTCTTTGGGTTCAAGAAAACTTGCTGTTTAGTAATAAGGTTATATACACAAACTTTTGGCTATGGAGTTGGGCTAATGTCAGTCACCTAGGTAATGGATTTAAACCCAAGGCTATTTTGTTCCTAACTTCCAGGTGAGTGATGAAATGGTAGTGGAACTCATTGAGAAGAATTTGGAGACCCCCTTGTGCAAAAATGGTTTTCTTCTGGATGGCTTCCCTCGGACTGTGAGGCAGGCAGAAATGGTGGGTAGCTTAGTTTTTATATTACCTCTGTATGAGAGCACACTCTTGCCCTTTGTTTTCTCTTAATTCCTTTGAAGGAGATAGGTCTGACCAAGCTCTGGTAACTTAGGTGGGCCACACATTCTTTTACAGCTCGATGACCTCATGGAGAAGCGGAAAGAGAAGCTTGATTCTGTGATTGAATTCAGCATCCCAGACTCTCTGCTGATCCGAAGAATCACAGGAAGGTATTTGTCCCTTGAGGGTCCCTTTTCATGCTTCTCAGAGCTTTGTCAAACTCTGAGAATTGCTCGTGCTTAATCCCAGCCATGAAGCTTAGTGCCATATCCATTTCAACACGGATTGATTTTATTTGGTGACATCCACTGAAGTGGTGAGATGGGATTGGGATGTGGAAAGAAGAGCAAGGGATTTGAAGTCAAACAGCATCTCATTCTTGTCATTTTTTTTTTTTAGACGGAGTCTCACTCTGTCTCCCAGGCTGGAGTGCAGTGGCGCTATCTCGGCTCACTGCAACCTCCGCCTCCTGGGTTCAAGCAATTCTCCTACCTCAACCTCCCAAGTAGCTAGGATTACAGGTGTCTGCCACCAGGGCTGGCTAATTTTTTTGTATTTTAGTAGAGACAGAGTTTCACCATGTTGGCCTGGCTGGTTTTGAACTGACCTCAAGTGATCCACCTGTCTCAGCCTCCCAAAGTGCTAGGATTACAAGCGTGAGCCACTGCTCCCAGCTCTTGTCGCCTTTTTTTTTTAGTTTTTTTTTTGAGACAGACTCACTTTGTCACCCAGGCTGGAGTGCAGTGGCGCAATCTTGGCTCACTGCAACCTCTGCCTCCCGAGTTCAAGTAATTCTCCTGTCTCAGCCTCCCAAGTAACTGAGACTACAGGCATGCGCCACCATGCCCGACTAATTTTTGTACTTTTAGTAGAGACAGGGCTTCACCATGTTGGCCATGCTGGTCTCAAAACTTCTGACCTTAAGAGATCCACCCGCCTTGGCCTCCCAAAGTGCTGGGATTACAGACGTGAACCACTGCACCCCCCCTCTTGTCACTTTTTAACTGTGACCCTAGGCACATATCTTAACCTGTCTGAGGCTGTTTCCTCATCTGTAGAAGGGGGTTGATAACACCTGCTTTGAGGAGCTATTGCACGTGTTAGGTAATATGAAATGCATAGTTCAAAGCCTTGCCTATATTAGGTGCTTAAGAAATGTTAATTTCTTTACATGTGTATCTCCTCCATTTTAGTGCTCCTTAAATCTGATTTCAGCTGGAGTTGCCATACTTTGCTGGCTTTTTATTAATTATAAAAATCATATAACCATCTGTACAAAGTTTAGAAAATGGAGGAAGAATTTGCTTATAGTACAGCCACTTTGTGTGTGTGTGTGTGTGTGTGTGTTTTAACATGTTTGTTTCTCTATAATAGCATTGAACACAGAAATGCCTCTGCTTCTGGATTCGTTTGTTCTGACAGACCAACACTGCTTTAGGCTACGGTTTTCTTTACCCTATTTCACTAATCACTGCAGTCTGCTTTGTGCCTTCCATAAGTATGTCAGAAGCTTTCAACTGCAAATGGACCCTCCATTCCCCTCTTTATCATGGGCTGTAGCTTTTTTATGTCCTTGTCATTTTAATGGTGTCTCAGGAAAGTGGTCAGCCCACCATCTTAAACCAGGCATCCATGACCATTACTTTTAATTGCTGTGTGATATTTCACAGTAGGCAAAACATTGTTAATTTCCTTATTGTTGTATATTTGTGTTTCTTCCAGTTAGCCACTGTTAAAATGATACTATGGCCATCATAATGCATGTAAATTTTTGGATTAGGGAAAAAATGTTTTCTTATTTCAGACGTTATTACTTTGATTTCCTAATGAGGTTGAATGTCTTTTCCATGTGTTTGTAGTCCACACCTTCAAGGACAGAGACAAACATGTGAATAGACAGTACAAGGTTAGCACTATTATCCTGGAAAGCAATATGAAATACAGTGGGCTCTACTTTGTATTCATTTTCTTTTCAAATGTCCAGGTTACATGTCTCTGGCTATTCCATAGGCTCCTTTAATGCAGGAACTTCTGTTTCTTTGTATCCCTATTGGGCACACAGTAGACAAAGTTGATGTAGGTCAAGAAGCAGTAGGGTTAACAGTAAAGACATCACTAGGCCTGGGGTCTCTGAGGCACCAAGCACATATTAGCAGAACCAGGTGACACTGGGGACCTTTGATTCTATGGGCCCAGCTTCCTGTGTACCTGCTTCCTGCATAGCACAGTACTAGACCCTGGGAGCAGAGGACCACAAGAGGCTCTAGGATAACCATATAGTGATGCCCATCTCTGACCTCAGAGAGTCGTGTATGAAACTTTGGCTGTTCAGTGTAGTAGGAAGTCCAAGAAGAAAGCCTAGGGACAGGGAGGAAAGGCTGCCTGGGATAGAGATAACATCAAACTCTTCCTGGATGAAGAGTATTTCAGTGAGACTTTCCCAGAAGGGAGTAGAAGGTAGAATGAGTATGGGTTAGGCTTTCGCTGAGGCTAGTAGCAGATGTGTCTGCCCAGTGGCCTTGGGGGCAGGATGGTAGAAGGAATGCTGTTGAGAAGAGCTTTACTGGGGAGATCTGCCAAACCAAAGAGGGTAGACTTGATGGAGTTCAGGACTCATGAGATATTCTCGAGCCACTGGGTGTTGTGGCAAAAACAGTATTCTAAGAACATTAGCTTGGTCCTGGCGTACAAGGTAAATTAGGGCAAGGATAAACAGATAGGGATACCATCTAGGAGCCTGTTTATGATCCACATGATGTGATGGAGGTTTCTAACTGAGGTTGGGTGGGAGAGAACAGAGAAATTCTGAAGAACAAACAGCAGGGTTGCTGTAAAGGGTGAAAGAGAGAAGACTCAGTCCCTCCATTTGGAAGTAGGTAGTTACTGTAACTTCCTCCCTCACGGAGAGAAGGACCTCCTTCCTCACAGAGCATGTCACTGCTGAAGGTGTTTTTCCAAGTTTACCCAGCAGATGAGTGGCAGGGTTAGCCCTGGAAGCCTGCTTTCTGCCTCCTAGTCAAACATGTTGATGGTTAGAAGAAAATGAGGCAGGAATTAGTCAGTTTAATACAGATCTTGTTTTTGTTTTTTGATTTTTGTTTTTGTTGTTGTTGTTGTTTGTTTGTTTTAAGACAGAGTCTCACTCTGTTGCCCAGGTTGGACACAGATGTTAGCTGTTTGGAATGCTGGGGAATGAACCCCAGACCTCACACAGGATCTTTTTCAAGTCTGAGATGATACGGACCCCATTGTAACAATTTTCTGAATTAGTTCTGACCTCACTTCTAGTAATTTTGAGTCATTGTTCTATTTCTTGAATATGAATAGTTGGTGGTTGTTCTTTTGTTTTTGTTTTTGTTTTTAAACTTATTCTATATTGTCTCTCTCATATCCTAATTATCCTACCAGTTGGCTCTCTGGTATTATCTTAATACCTGGTACCATCCCAATTTTGTGGATGAGAAAACAGGTATTTAAAGTGTCACACTGAATGTTGGGCACAGTGGTTCATGCCCGTGATCACAGCATTTGGGGGGTGCCTAAACAGGAGGATTACTTGAGGCCAGGAATTTGAGACCAGCTTGAGCAATATAGCAAGACCTCGTCTCTACTATAAAGCAAAAAAAAGTTAGCCAAGTGTGGTGGTATGCACCTGTGTTGGTGGTCCCAACTACTTGGGAGGCTGAGGTGGGAGGACTGCTTGAGCTAGGAAGGTCGAGGCTGCACTGAGCCGTGATTAGGCCATTGGACTCCAGCCTGGGTGACAGAGCAAAACTATCTCAAAAAAAAAATAAATAAAGTATTATACTCACAGTAGCAGTGATTGTAGATTCCCAGCCCTGATGGTACCGCCGAGCCAGACTCAGTGGCCCATGGAGCTATTTTGGTTGGTACTTGAGACCAATCCCATTTTGAGAACTTGGAGAGTGGGGTTTCTTTCATTTACCAAAAGTGGTATTTGTGAATGGCAAAAGAGCAGTGTGTGGGAGTCATATTTGTTGCAGCCTGGCTGCTATGTGCCCTGTGCTCTCTAGAAGGTAAAAAAATATCCTGGTCCACATCTCATGCCCCTAGCCCTTCCCAAAGTTGCTGCTGCTGAGCCTAGCAGTCTGCTCTCTCCTCTCCCTGGGTCTCCCAGTGGATGCCATTTCTGAATGAATGCGTCAGAGGAATCCTTCCAGGCACTCAAATACTGGAAAGTGCAACCTCACAGTACATGACTGCAGTCACAGGAACCTTTTCTCCATTGTCCAGTTGGCCTTCCATATCCATGGATTCAAGCATTTGTGAATTAAAAATATTCAGAACCAGACTGGGTGCGGTGGCTCACACCTGTAATCCCAGCACTTTGGGAGGCCAAGGCGGGTGGATCACGAGGTCAGGAGATCGAGACCATCCTGGCTAACACGGTGAAACCCTGTCGCTACTAAAAATACAAAAAATTAGGTGGGCGTGGTGGCAGGTGCCTGTAGTCCCAGCTACTCAGGAGGCTGAGGCAGGAGGATGTCATGAACCTGGGAGGTGGAGCTTGCAGTGAGCTGAGATGGCACCACTGCACTCCAGCCTGGGCGACAGAGTGAGATTCCGTCTCAAAAAAAAAAAATTCAGAACGTAACCACCAATAAATATAACGTGGGAAAGCTGAAGAAAATAAAAAATAATACAAGTTTTAAAATGCAGTATAGCAATTATTTACATGGAATTTACATTGTATTAGGTATAAATAATCTAGAGATGATTTAAAGTATGCAGGACAACCAGCGTGGGCAACATGATGAGACCTCATCTCTACAAAAAATTAAAAAATTAGACTGGGCGTGGTGGCTCACGCCTGTAATCCTAACACTTTCGTAGGCCGAGGTGGGTAGATCACGAGGTCAGGAGTTCGAGACCAGCCTGGCTAACATGGTGAAACCCTGTCTCTACTAAATATACAAAAAATTAGCCAGGCTTGGTGGTGGGCGCCTGTAGTCCCAGCTACTTGGGAGGCTGAGGCAGGAGAATGGCGTGAACCCGGGAGGCGAAACTTGCAGTGAGCAGAGACCGCACCACTGTACTCCAGCCTGGGTGACAGAGCGAGAGTCTGTCTCAAAAATAAAATAGAAATAAAATAAATAAAGTACACAGGAGGATATGCATAGGTTATATGGAAATGCTGTACCATTTTATATCAGGGACTTGAGCATCTGTGGATTTTGGTATCCACAGAGGGGACTCCTGGAACAATCCCCCCGTGGATACCAAGGGATGACTGTATAGCTTATTTTCTCTACTGTCACCTCCCTCCTGCCCATAATCCAGTGCCACTTTATGCCATAAATGGACCATCTTGTCCCCCAAAATATGCTGTGGTTAACATAAAAGAAAGTAGCACATTTTACAGAGGTGCTACTTCAATAACCTAAATAGAATTGAATAGATTTTTTATTTATTTATTTATTTTATTTTTTTGAAACAAAGTCTTGCTCTGTCACTCAGGCTGGAGTGCAATGGTGTGATCTCGGTTCACTGCCACCTCCACCCCCAGGTTCAAGCGATCCTCCTGCCTCAGCATCCCAAGTAGCTGGGATTACAGGTGCCTGCCACCCTGCTAAATTTTTCATATTTTTAGTAGAAACGGAGTTTCACCATGTTGGTCAGACTGGTCTCAAACTCCTGACCTCAGGTGATCTGCCCCCCTTGGCCTCCCAAAGTGTTGGCATCACAGGCATAAGCTGCTGGGCCCAGCCCAAATATTGCTATGCCTGCCAAATGGTGAAAAATATTAGGGAGCTCTAGTCTAATAGACCTTCATGAGAAGAGCAACCATTAGTTAAATGAGCAAACAAACACTTGGTTGGCACAGAATTGAGAAACCACAGAACTGAAGCAAAGCCTGGCTGCTGAGCAGAGCTTGGCCTGCCTCCTTTCCTTAGGTTGCTAGGCTCCTGTGGTGTGGCCATTCCCAGTCAGGAACATGGGCTTGTTGCCTGTGGGGACTCAGCAGAGATGCAGCTACCTGCTATACATTCAGTGCCAAATAAATGCCTTTTATTGAACTCTATATTCCATAACTTGTTTAATAAGTCATTTTTCCTGATGACTTGAATATTGCTAACCCTGGGTTAGGGTTAGCAGCCAGGCACATAGCAGCCAGGCTGCAATAAATATGACTCCCACACACTGCTCTTTTGCCATTCACAAATACCACTTTTGGTAAATGAAAGAAACCCCACTCTCCAAGTTCTCAAAATGGGATTGGTCTCAAATACCAACCAAAATTCAAGTCATCAGGGTTAGCCTATCTTTTATCTGTGTGATCGAAAAGATGTGTTGCATTATCTGGCAGTGTTTGCATCCATGGGAATTATTTTTCCTGTTAGTACCTTCCTGGTTTTGTAACCAAACTAGGTTAGGAAATAGAGTTCATTTGTTTGTCCTCTGTCCCCCATAGCACTTTGTACAAATCTGTTAAAGGATTATCACGTTTGTTATTTATTTCCACATTTGTCTCTCCCACTAAGCACTACTTGTGAACAGGGATCATTACTCATTGCTTTGTAGCCTCTGAATTCAGCTTAAGGCTTGAGTGGGATACTTTTTAATGTTTGTCGAGTAAATGGGTGAATAAATAGAATAGATGGCTGTGTGAGACCAGCACCAGAGTTCCTTCTCTCAAGTCCTGAATTAGGTAGTTATGCCAGCCCGTTTGCTCTTCAACCAGATACTCATGATAATGTTTGGTCAAAATAGAAAATATACTCTGCCACTGGCATAAGCTCTCCTGAAAGCCCAGTTATTTAGCTGGATTTTCTGTTGGGTGCTGGGTCCTTGCATCCAGGGTCCCTGTCTCTGCTTGTCATTCCGGAGCCCCCTAGAGTGGAGTGCAGGCACGTACTATCAGTTAACCTAACTCATATTCATTTGCTGTCTTTCAGGCTGATTCACCCCAAGAGTGGCCGTTCCTACCATGAGGAGTTCAACCCTCCAAAAGAGCCCATGAAAGATGACGTATGTAAACTCAGACAAAAAATTTCCTTTTCTTTCCTTCCCCTTTCTTCACTGTTTTCTTTTTCCTTTATTCGTTCCATCTTCCTTTTATTTCTACCAATATTGCTAACTTAGTCATGAAAAATAACACTATCAAGTAAATCATGGCCTGTGTCAGATCTGTTCAGTGTCTCCTTAGGTGGTTTATTGCTTGGCCTCAAGGTTGCTACCAGTGGTGCCAGCTTTTTGCAGTGCCCAGATTGTACCTGTCTTCTGTCAAGAGCAGCCCCTTTCTGGCATCATGGCCACCTAAGTGATCAGCTAATCAGGAGAAGGTTTCTTAAAAGCCTAGAATTGGAGAGTGGGAAGAGTGTGGCACTGAAGAGAAGTTTGATGACCAGTCCTCCAGAAAAATATTCTCTTTTTATAGTTGCTGCGGCTGTACTGTGTCCTGGGGTTTCATACATGGTCACTGCACCATTTGCCATAAAGAGTCTATATGGTCTGTTTTAAAGCATGCAGACAACAGTAAGAATTTCCTGGGTTTACCTTCGTCCTATGAAACAAGTTCATTAGGTCATCCAGGTTCTATAAATACAGGTTCCAGAGCCGTTATGGCAACATAGTCACATTTTGCAAAGCTGCTAATTCTACCATTCAAAGTTCTTTCTCATTTTACTTGCCACTTTTAAAATGTTGATGGGTGACACTCTAGTACATATGCTAAATATTTAAGCAACTAAGATTACAACTGCTAATGTATCTTTGATTTTGATGTATTCTCCTGGTCTTAGGGGCCTTTGACTTCCTTTACTTTTGACCCTAGAAGTGTTTATCTTGGAAGCTGGATCACCTGAGCACAAAGATGAGAAAGTCATTGCCTATCTTTCCCTCATGAGCCCCTTTCCTCACAGTTGGTGTTTCTGACAAACTCTCTGACTTCTGTTCACCAGCTGCTCTGCTCCTGGGAGTAGCAAGTTCTTCATTGGAGAGGGTCTGGATTGCCTGTCTTTGCTTCTGATGGGCTTTGGGAACAGACAGCATCCTGGGCAGAATGGTCCCATCTCAAATCTGCATCTGGCATGGAATAAGAAAACCTTGCTAACAGTCCCAGCCTTTCATTGCTGTCTTCCTATTCTCAGATCACTGGGGAACCCTTGATTCGTCGATCAGATGATAATGAGAAGGCCTTGAAAATCCGCCTGCAAGCTTACCACACTCAAACCACCCCGCTCATAGAGTACTACAGGAAACGGGGGATCCACTCTGCTATTGATGCATCCCAGACCCCTGATGTTGTGTTCGCAAGCATCCTAGCAGCCTTCTCCAAAGCCACATGTAAAGACTTGGTTATGTTTATCTAATGTTGGGTCCAAGAAGGAATTTCTTCCTATCTCTGTGAGGGAATGGGTGGGAATGATAGGACAGGCAAAGAGAAGCTTCCTCAGGCTAGCAAAAATATCATTTGATGTATTGATTAAAAAAGCACTTGCTTGATTTACCTTTGGCGTGTGTGCTACTCTCATCTCATCTGTGTGTATGTGTGTTGTGTGTGTGTGTGTACATATGTGTTCACTCTCCTACTTTCTAAGTTTTAGGCTAGGTTGCTTTACCAACTGTTTACTTCTTTTTTGTTGTTGTTTTGAGACAGGGTTTCACTCTGCCACCCAGGCTGGAGTGCAGTGGCGTGATCTTGGTTCACAGCAACCTCTGCCTCCTGGGGCTCAAGCAATTCTCCCGCCTCAGCCTCCTGAGCAGCTGGGACTACAGGTGCACGCCATAACACCTGGCTAATTTTTGTACTTTTTGCAGAGACAGGGTTTTGCCAAGTTGCCAAGGCTGGTCTTGAACTCCTGGGCTTAAGCAATCCACCCACCTTGGCCTCCCAAAGTGCCAGGATCACAGATGTGAGCCATCACATCCGGCCCAGCTGTTTACTTTAACCATACTTTTGATTTTATTTTTTGACCAAAATAAACTAACCCAGGTAATCTTCCAGGGGCCACAATTCCAAAACCTCATAGTATTTCTTCCATTTCCAGCAGCTGATTAGAAGTCCAGGATCATGTGAAGTCAGGCAGGGTCTCAGTTCCTGATGGTACATTATGGACAGAGAATTCCATTTGTTTTCTAACCCATAATGAAAACCCACATGAGTCAACATGCGAACAGGGATCATTAATTTTTTTCCCCTTAGGTGGAAGGGAAAAGGCGCTTACATTGCAGGTTATAGAAATTACTGGGAGACGTCATAAAAAGAGCCAGGCCAAATTAGAATGTTTTTGTGATCTGCATCATGATGCTGAAAAGTAGCGATTATTTGGGAATTGGGTTTGAAAACTGAATTGTTGCCAGAGAATTAAACCAGGTGAAAGGTCCTTTTGAATTCAGATTGTCTTCTGAACATGGAGGCTGAGCATCTGAGAGCAGTCAAATCTACTTCCCCAAAGAGAGACCAGGGTAGGTTTATTTGCTTTTATTTTTAATGTTTGCCTCTGTTTCCAAGTGTCAACAAAACAGTGTGTGATCTATTCTTGGATTTATTTTGATCAGTATTTACTCAAACCCAGTCTCTCTCCAGGACGTAAAACTGAAATCAGATATGTTCTTTTTAAGCCCAAACCCTCTGCCTTCTAGATCCAATCCTTCACCCCTAATTTTATGATGGCTATAGCCATGGACTTCCCCAAGAAAAGATCACCCGGAAATAAGACCACCTGTGACAGTAACCAGCTTTTATTCATAACCTTAGCTTCCCAACTATTGAGCATTTTCTAAGTTCCCTGCTATGTCTTTTGGTCTCTGGTTTGATTTGTGGCAAACAGATGAAGTAACAGACTACTATGAAGGACCACAAAAACAGCAGCCTCTGGAAAAACCATTAGAAAGTCAGTGGCAGATCCAGTAAATAATGTCGCCTGCCTCAGCATAATCTGCTGCTGACTCAATTTAGTGGGCTCTAAAGTGCCCAGCCTCCTTCTGACCTGAGCTCTCCTGCCATCTGTGAGACTACCAGAGGTCTTATCTGCCGTCCACATGGCAACTGGGCATGAGTACGTGGCCACCTTGCTTCCCTCTTTGCCTGGTCCAAGTGAATGTCTGCTGCCTCTATCCTGCCTTGTCTTCCTGGCTCTAAACTAACTCCACCTACTCTTAATGGAAACTCAGTCTGGCTTTGTGTGTTTCTGGGAAGCACATGACTTCTGGGAATGGGCAAGGAAGAGGAGTGAAACAAAAACTGTCAGCGATGTGTGCCTGGCCTGGGATCCTTCTCTGGGTGACAGTGGCATCATGAATCTTGGAATCAGCTCCCCTTGAACTAGGGACAATTGTAAGCACTTGGCCTCAAAGTTGAGGTCCCTGAATGTTTGCTAATTGAATATGCATGATCCTTGCCCAAATATTTGTCATCCATCCACATAGATTCATGTGTGCATACAACATGTGCAAGTAATATTTGGGCTGCCCATGAGAACTAGAAGATTCATAGGGAATGCATATACCCTTGTCAGAATGGTTAGAATTCTGTTTTTGCTTTGTTTAATTCCAGAGTCTTAGCCTCAGCAGGTTCTGCTTTTACCTGTCAGAGAAATGTCCAGTGTTTAATGCATTTGGTTGCTGGGGCTTACATGCCAGCCTCCTTTGATATGTACTTGGTTTTTAAAAACCCATTTTGTTCTCTCTTGTTTCCTCTCTATTTCAGCCTAGTATCAGAAGGCCAGGCGAGACTACACCACTGCTCATCACCCTGCGGCGTGATCCCTGCTCTTAGGTGCTGGGCAGAAGGGAAGGGTGGTCAGGGTGAGGATGGTGAGGGAGGGCTGGTGAGGGGCTCAAAGGAATAGTTGGAACAACAGCAGTGTTATTGTAGTGTGGCAGTTTCTTTTATACATAGGTGGGAGTTTTTAAAGTGTAAGGGAAAAATTAATTTTTTAAAAAATACCATGCTTGGAGGGTGGGGGTAGAAATAGAGAGATACAGTATTATTTCTAAGGAATCGGGTTTTCATTTACTCTGGACTGGTGAAAATATTTTTTAAAGCCAGCGCACTAAGACCTCAGCTTTTATCTCAGAACCCCATGGGTTCCAGACCAAGAATACAGGAAATCAAATTGTTGTCCTGTGTGTCTATAGCTTGCAACAGGGAGGCTTTGATTACTGACCCTGGTTCCACACACTGTAAGATCAAAAAACCGTCTCCACATTTGAAAGAGATGTAAGGTGTATTCATAGGGACGGTGGCTCAACAAATCAAGCATACTGGAATCAAGGGGAGGGGGAAGGGAATGGAATGGAAAGGGAGGCTGATTCCCTTCCCCTGACTTACCACTGATTTACTAGGCTACCTACTCTCATGAGTAACCTCTCACAGCTACACAGCACATGCCACAATCCTATGCTCTTGCCTTCTTTTATCTGCAGTGTGTGAAGGGACTCTTTTAAATAAATGAGCAAGTGTCCTAAGCTATGTCATCCAAAGACTGTCCTTTCCATTATCAAATCCTGTGACTGGGATCACTCAACAGCACTGTGATGTATTATTTTCAATGAGGTGCCTTTCTTAACTGACCAAATGCTGCCTTGTTTGGCCCCTAAATCAATAAAATGTTAAAATTTGTATCCCCTGTTGTGGCATTTTTTAAGATAATCTAAGCTAGAAAAATGATACTGAATTCTGGACCTGGCTTGGAAGGAAAAGAAGCCCTTTCTTATGGTCACTGACAGCTGTGTGGTAGGGAGGTCCAAGTATGTGCACATAAGATAAGCTTGCAACCTCTGGACCTTCAGCTCCTATGCAGGCTTTTCTTGAGCCCAGAGACAAGGCAGCTTGGTCTAGTGGAGCTAGCACTGTGCTTGGAGTTTAGGGGACCTAGGACAAATCCCAGCCAGTTAGTTATTCATTCTGCTCCTGTTTCCTCAGCTGAAAAAGGAAATTGGTTATGCCACCTTCTTGGCCTTAATGGCATTAAATGAAATTTATAGGAAGAAGGTTTTTGCTCAGTACCTGGCACGCAACAGACAATGGATAAATGTTAGTTGGATCCAGATATACACAGAAAAATACCTGCTTCCTGCCAGACTGGATAATTGTTGAATGGGCACTTGTCCATAGTCTAGAAAGCCAGTGCTTCTAATCCCTAAGCCAGATCTTTGACTACCTTTTCAGTTGCTTCTTTAGCACTCTTTGTTGCTTCTCTGTGTGTCCTAGTTTAAATTCATTTCCTCTCCAGCAAAAGTGAGCTTAAATCATTTGTCCAAACTAAAGCTCTTATGCTTTTGGAAGGGCTGCCTTTGCAAGTGAGTTTTCCGAGAAATGACTGTTGTTCCCAAAACAAGAGGGAGCTGGCTGGAAGCACCACTATTCTCCTTTAGGCATCTTGTTACAGAGAGAGGCAGGATCTTCACTGACATATTAAATCCTGTTCCCTGAACCAGCCCCTCCTTCTTCTGCTCCACTTCCTCACCTCTGCAGAGTCACTTTCAGGTGTCAACCTTACTGATTTGCACTGATCTGTTTGTTCCCTGAGCTTTTTAAATGCCCTATGAAAATTTTCTTTCCTCCGTCGGTCATCATGCATCTAATTGCGGGGAAATGTTTGTCAAACCAGCCTGCGAAGCAGCATGGTGTAGTGAGAAGAATAAACAGAGAAGACTGGGTGAGCTATTGTTTGTTTGCTTCTTTGGGCCTGGGTTTCCTCTTCCAATCTGCAAACCAAGAATGCAGACTAGTCCTACCACTCCCAGAAGACTGACGTTATGCCAGGTACTATGCAAAGGCTTCATGTAACCCTCGACTTCAGGTAACCCTCACACAGTACCCTGTGGAGTCAGAACTGTCCTTCACTTTTATAGGTGAGGAAACCAGACTCAGAGAGGTGAAGTGGCATTCCTGAGGTCATGCATAAGAGGCAGTCAGGACTGAAACACAGTCTCTAACACTTATCTGTCCCCTTGACCTTGTTGCTGAAGTGATTTAATTATTTGCATAGCTCTGCAGACAGGAAGGGCTTCTCTGAATAAGAGCTCTTTTCCATGGACACTCAGCACTGCCAGAACTGATTTTAAAGAAGTCACTGCCGGCTCTGAGGGCCTAGGGTATGTGTCTTAGGATCTCCTGTGTGCACAAAGTGTCACTGATAGAACACAGCAGGATGGAAAGCAGCCTCTTCAGAAGCCTCACAAGTCTTTCCTCAGATAAAGACAGAGCGAGTCAGAAGACAGATTTCAACAGCAACTTCACCATGCGAACTTGGGCAAGTTATCTCACCTCATCAGTAGAATGGGAATGATCCCTACCCCTCAAAGGTGCTGATGACACTAGTGACCAAGATACTCATGTGGGTTGGACTGCCCAGGACACAGCAGATGCTTGGTAAACACAGATGGAATTCAGAGGGAAAATGTAGGCATTGATGAAAGTTGTCTTACTGACCATCTGGAACCAGGCTAAGGATCGCCTAGAAATCAAACCTCTGACATTATATGCAGAATTCTTTATGTGTTTTCATAATTAATAATAGTCTAACGTATTAAATGTTTAACTGTGTGGGAGGTTCTGCATGCATTATCTCATTTATTCTTCTCAATAACCCCATGGAGGTAAGTACTGCTATTATCTTTATGTCTGTGGACTCTGAGGTTCAGACATCTGATAATGGCAGAACCAGAGCATGAGCCCAAGTCTGGCTCCACACCCCAACCTCTTACCACTGTACCAATTGCTTTGACACTTTGCTGGGGAGAGAGGAAATGATCTCAAAGACACTCATGATACAGAAAAGGCTATGAGCCATGGATCTAAACAAAAGGAGAAACTCGAGTAGGTTTGCTGTGTTACAGTGAAGGACCTGCCACAGGTAAGAAGACCTTTTTCTATTTTGTCATCCTCTGTTGTTTCCTTATTTTTGGTACTCAAGCTCCAATGTGCTGGATTTGCATAGCTCCTAGAATCACCCATATTCCAGAAAGGCCGGAGGGGCGAGTTATGTTGGGGGAAAGGAGCTGGTTCCCATCCCCTGTCCTCCACGACTGTCTCCTGGTTTTGGAAAAGGTGGCCAGGGGAGGGTGTGTATGCAGGCTCTTGAGGCACAGGCAGCTCTCTCAGACTACAGCTCTGTGTGGCTGATGGTGTTGCATTATTCATAACTCCAGAGGGAGCAGTGTGCTTCTGATGTCTTGGGAATGCAGCAGCTCTGTCTTTAGAGTCATCCATGGCAGTGTGATGATGAGCTGCTCTCACAGAGGGCCCCTTCCAGGTACCCAGTCCAGATTGAGGTGCCCCCAGCAGAAAGCAGGTGGGAATGGAAAGACAAAGTATCAAAGGGCAAGACAACATGGGTCTAGATCCTGTGCAGATAGTCCTCAAGCCAATAAGCCAAACAGATCTGCACTTTGGGGGTAAAGTTGCTATGGAGCAAATAATTTGATTGTGTGGTGTTCTGTAAGGGTTTTCCAGGCAAATTCCTCTGAGCTTAGCTAGGAGTTCATTATGCTTCCTGTTTAGCTGGTCTTCTTTCTTCTACTAGATAAGAAATGCTTCATTTTTGGCCGGGCGCGGTGGCTCAAGCCTGTAATCCCAGCACTTTGGGAGGCCGAGACGGGCGGATCACGAGGTCAGGAGATCGAGACCATCCTGGCTAACACGGTGAAACCCCGTCTCTACTAAAAAAATACAAAAAATTAGCCGGGCGTGGTGGCGGTGCCTGTAGTCCCAGCTACTTGGGAGGCTGAGGCAGGAGAATGGCGTGAACCCGGGAGGCGGAGCTTGCAGTGAGGTGAGATCCGGCCACTGCACTCCAGCCCGGGCGACAGAGCAAGACTCCGTCTCAAAAAAAAAACAAAAACAAAAACAAAAACAAGAAATGCTTCATTTTTGGCCGAGCACAGTAGCTCATGCCTGTAATCCCAGCACTTTGGGAGGCTGGGGTATGTGGATCACAAGGTCAGGAGTTTGAGACCACCCTGGCCAACATGGTGAAACCCTGTCTCTACTAAATATACAAAAAAAAATCAGCTGGGCGTGGTGGCATGCACCTGTAATAGCAACTATTCGGGAGTTTGAGGCAGGAGAATTGCTTGAACCCGGGAGGCGTAGGTTGCAGTGAGCTGAGATTGCACCATTGCACTCCATCCTAGGCGACAGAGTGAGACTCCGTCTCAAAAAAAAAAAAGAAATGCTTCAGTTTCTACTGTTTTCCTTCTTGCCCTGGCTGTGAGGAAACTCAAAACTACGTCTTGTGTTCAGTTGTTAATCATTCCTCAGCCATGGTTTCTTAATGAAATTCCAACGCCAGCCCAATCTTAGTTCTGTGTTTAGCATTTTTGTACTCATGTGTGTTGTAAACTGCCTTGAGTCTATTTTGGAAGAGAAGCAGAGTGTAAAGGAAGGGCTAGTTATGCAGTGCAGGAGGTCAGACTGCAGAGAAGAAGGTAGCTTTGTGAAGGAGGTGGGATCTTGGTGACTCCATGCAGAGGGTGGCAGCATTCCAGCTGAGGGCACAGCACAAGGGAAGGTACAGCGGCCACTGGTGCTCTGGGCTGCTTTAATGTCAAGCGGGGGTCTCAAGCAGGGGTCCCCAACTCCCAGGCCACGACTACCACCATCAGGAGGTGAGCGACAGGCAAGTGAGCATTACCGCCTGAGCTCCACCTCCTGTCAGATCAGCAGTGGCATTAGATTCTCATAGAAGCACAAACCCTATTGTGAACTGTGCATGTGAGGAATGTAGGTTGCCTGCTCCTTGTGAGAATCTAATTAATGCCTGATTATCTGAGGTGGAACAGTTTCATCCTGGTCTGTGGAAAAATTGTCTTCCATGAAACTAATCCCTGGTGCCAAAAATGTTGGGGACTGCTGACCTAGAGAACCCCTACCAGAGTTCTTGGGAAATCTGTATCTGGTTAGAGATAAGTTTTCAAAAAAAGCACAGTGACCGTAGAAGGGAAGCTTTTCAACTCATGAATAATGTCAAGAATGCAGAAGAGCAAAAGACAAGGATATGTACATAGAGATTTGATGGGCCGCTTTAAGCTCAGCCCATGTGCCACTCTTCCTCCCTCCCCTAAACACACCACAGTCTGTGCTTTGACCATGAATCAGGCAATCCTTTGCTGTGGGGCTGAAGTGGGGGAAGTGCCTCAGTTTTACTGTCAGCTCTCTTTTTCAGTCATGTGTCTAGTGGTGTGGGCATGAGTTCTGGGGATGACAAAGATGGTCTGTGGTTAGATCTTGGCCCTGACAGTAGCTTACTGTGTGCCTTGAGGGAGACACTTAACCTGTAAGCCTCAATGAACTCATCTGTAAAATGAGGGTCATAGCACTCATCTAGAAGAGTGGTGAAGTTCATATGAATTGAGAAATAGCAGCTACCCAATAAAGGATCCTTTCTATGTCGTTTCCCAAGGCCATTTGCTGAGGAAAAAAGGACCTTACCATGGCTACCAGCTATTTCAGAATAGGTATCTTTACCCATTCCTATTCCTCAGTGGCACCTCATCCCCCTGGAATTCTGTACCAAACCCGAACAGGTTGCTTTTCACTGGGGTGTTTCCTGAGCTACCAAATGTGCCCCTGAGTGGAGATGGGAATCAGTGTTATCTTCCCCAGGGATGCTGATTCTACTCCAGGCTGGCAGGAGACATTGTGGTCCTGACACGGCAGCCAACCAGATAGTGATGGTCTTGTCACCCGCAAAGCTTACTGAGAGTAGGACATTCTGTAGTTGAAGATGAGGGGCACATCTTCAACTGCTGAAACCATACCTTGGCCTAGCTGTACCTGCTCCTATCTTGAGGCCAAAATAGGAGGGAGCACAAAGATCATGATGGGGTACATGTTCAACACCAGTGAGGTGCTGGAGTGGGCCGAGAGAGTCTTCAGTGAGAATATGTTGGCTCATGTTTTGGAAATTTTTGAAAATTGTCCTGTGGTAAGGGAATGAGAACAGTGCCTCTCTCTTCGTGCTGTTGACAGGATGAGTTCATGTCTATCAGGTGTTTTAGAACAGTGATGCCCATAGTGCTCAGTAAGTGTTTCCTAGCTAGCAGCTCTGGCTCAGCAATTCCAGTTTATACATGTACCCCAAGGAAATGACTAAGTATGTGCAGAAAGCATTCTTTATAATAGGGTTAGAATTGGAAACAACCTAAATTTCCAACAAAAGGGGAGATTGGCTGATTCATTCATGGGATGGAATCATATGTGATCACGAAATAAGTCATTTTAAGACAGAAAGATTTTATGATAAATGTATTAAGTGAATAAACAAAGGTTTTAAAACAATACAGAATGGAATTTGCTTTTTTTTTTTTTTTTCCCCTCGTGGAGACAGGATCTCCATATGTTGTCCAGGCTGGTCTTGTGCACCACCATGTCTGGGTAAAGAATGGATCTATTTTTTAAAGGAAACATTGTATTTTGGAGTAATTTTAAGTTTATAGAAAGGTTCTAAAAATAGTATAGAGAGTTTCTGTATATACTTCACCTAGTTTCCCCTAATGTTAACATTTTACTTGAGTATGGTACATTTGTCAAAACTAAGAGATTAACATTGGTACATTACTCGACTGACAGTATTTGGTTTTCTCTAGCTTTTCCACTAATGTCTTTTCCATCCAGGCTCCATTGCATTTGGTATTTTTTTTTTTTTTAATTTAAAAGTTTATGTACATAGAAAAGCATCTGGGTACATATAGGTGAAAATATTAACAATGATCATAACTGAGTGGTCGAACTAAGGGAGATTTTTGTTTTAAAATTTTTAGTATGTCTTCTAATTTTTCTGTGTTTAACATGTCACATACTTTTAAAATACAAAACTAACAACTCAGGCTGAGTTAGTGCCCTCTGATTACCACTTGTATGGCTATACTGTGTATGTTTAGCTGAGTCCTTTCAAGACTCAGCTAAAGAGGGCAATAAGTCTGCCTCATCCCTCTTTCCCTATCATGCAGCCCAGGGCCAGGCATGGGAGGAGGCACTGATAATGTCTAGTTCAATAATGGGTGAAGTCAGAGAGTTTATTGCTACCAACTCTCAGAGATTAACTAGTCTTAGCACTCTTTTGCAGCTTAAGGAAACCCAGGCTTATGTTTCCCCAGTTTAGTGACCCCAGCAGGACAGGACCTGTTTTTAAAGTTTGCAGTCTCAGGGCTGACTTTTATGCCCATCGCTGAATTAGTTGCTGTGGCCAGGTGCATGGAATATGCCTCTTGGCCAGTCTTGGGTCCACTGACCAGGCCTTTAGATGGCTTCTCAAAGAAAAGTCAGGGTTCTGCTATCCAAAGGAGGTAAGATGGATACTGAGAAAGTTAAATACAACATCAGAGCCATCCCCTAAACACAGGCATTTTAATCTCCAATTCTTTTTGCCATACTATACATCATGCTTGGGCTCCCTGATGAGAATAGTACCACATTAATGCTATTCATTGTTAAATCCTAGCATCCAGCACAGTACTTGTATATAGCAGGGACCTAGTCAACATATAAGTGAATAAATACATCTCTTGGTGACCTAAACAAAATCATTTAACTAGATGTTTAAATCAGAATGCTTTGAGTTGTAAATAACAGAAAACTGGCTTAATAAAGGACATTTGTTGACTCATGCAACTGAAAGTCTAGTGGAGCCCAGCAGTCAGGCATGGTGTGGTCAGGATTTCACTTATGTGCCAGTCTCATGATTGCCCCCTTGGTATCATCAGGCTTGTCTCTCTCATGGTAGCAAAATGACTGCAGCAGTTCCAGACATCACATCAGTACTCCACAACATCCAGAACAAGAGAGAAAATACAGAGACCCTGTATCACAGAATTCCCAGCAAAAGTCCTGAGAGTCACTGAACTGAATAAGATTACATGCCCACCTCTGAATCAGCAATTAGTGGCAAGGGTTGTTTACTGGCTTAGCCTAGATCATGTGCCTTGCCCTTATAATTGGGGGGATAGGGGAGGGAGAAAGTAGAATCAGCTTCCCTGAAACTACATGGATTCCTATTGGGAACTGAGACTTTGGGGAAGGGGAAAGCAGTCCGGATCCTGAGGATGTAACCAACAGGAATCCAGCTCGATTGAATACCCTGAATTGTGTGGCATAAATAAGGGCTGCAGGAGTTAGAGGGCAATGAGTGAAGGTTGCAGCAGTCAGAGCAGGGAGGCTTCATGGAGGAGGATGAGAGACTGGAGCCAAACCCTGAAGGGATAAAAGATTTGGGCAGTGGGGTAGGGAGGTGGAAAGGAAGGAGCATTTCCCATGTGCCAGACATAATGCTGAACCCTCTGTATGCCAGGCATGGTGGATCACCTGAGGTCAGGAGTTTGAGACAAGATTAGCCAACATGGCGATACCCCGTCTCTACAAAAATACAAAAATTAGCCAGGCATGGTGGTGCACTCCTTCAGTCCCAGCTACTTAGGAGACTGAGGTGGGGGAAATGCCTGAACCTGGGAGGCAGAGGTTGCAGTGAGCCAAGATTGTGCCACTGCACTCCAGCCTGGGCGATAAAGCAAAACTCCATCTCAAAAAAAAAAATTCTCTGTATGCATTATCTCAATTAACCCTTACAGTGACCTGCAAGTTTGGTATCATCATTATCCCCATTTTACAGATGAGAAACTGAAACCCAGGGGTCACATAGTAAGTGTGGAGGTTGAGACTGGGACCCAGCCTGTCTGGCTGAGAAGCTTGTGCCTAGAGCTATGAAGCTGGTGAGTAAAGTAGACAGTGGTCACCTGGGAAGTTTGCATTAGTGAAGGAAGTGGCCTGACCTCAGGTCATCACAGAGGTAGTGCAGAATGTGAAGTTCTTCCCTCAGCTGTGCTGATTTCAGGGCAGCAGGGATCAGAACCAAAGCACAGTTCCTTTGAAAGTTTGCCAAACTCTGACCTTAACTATGTGAAACCTTGTGCCTTCCCTCCTCACCAGATGGATTCTTCAGACCAGGTCTAGGTCCTGGTTCTGCTCCTCACTTAGGTGGCCTTGAATGTATCACTCACACTCTTTGAGCCTCAGTTTCTCCATTTGCAAAATAGACACAGTAATACCACATTTATTAATTCAACAGATTTACTCTTGCCTTATCTTTGCTGGGCCTGGGAGACCAAGAAACAAAGATGAATGAGACATTGCCTGCCCCCAAGGACCTCTCAGTCTAGCAGAGGAGATGGGTATAAAATCGGAGAGACTTGTGGAGAGCAGTGGAAAACAGATCAGGAAGCAATCAACTTAGCTTAAGTGGATCTGGGAAGGCCTCAAAGTAGGGAACATCTGAGCCACACCTTGAAGGGTTAGTAGGAGTTTGCCAGGCAGCCACTGAGGGCAGAGTTTTGTGAGAATCAGATAAGCTGTGTCAAATTAAGTGTGTTTTATAAATTGGGCTGCCTTTCCCTTCTAGGTTCATACCTCAGCTTGCATTGCTGCTGTAGGAAACAAAGAAATGCCCTAGAAACCCCTCCCTGCGCCAAGAGTTCCTAGAATTAGGGACCGGGGAAGAGTTTTGCCTGCATGCTAAAGTCTAGGCTCATCATCTTGCCACACAAGGCCTGTCTGGCTTCATGTTTCTCTTAATTTTACGTTCACGCAAAACAACCACCTAGAGTTCCATGAAATCAGTACCTCCCTGTTTTTCCTCCTATGTCTCCTTCCTCTCCACATCCATCTGGCAACCTCTAATTTGTCTCCTGGAAATGTGATTGGCCCACACTCCACTCATGTAGCCTCTGCACTCTTTTATTTGTAAATACATGGACTCATCTTCTCCAGGGGACTGGGGCTCCTTCAAAGACAAAGAGTAGGTCCCAGTCTCCACCCTGCCATGCCTAGCACCGACTGATCAGGGCTGCATCTCTGATGCAGGGATGGGTAGTTAGAAGTCTCACTTCTTCCACAAACACTGAGGTTCTGCCACAGGCCTGCTGGCATCGAGTCAGGCAAAAAGAATTCAGGAAGCAAAGGGTACAATCCAACCCTGGAAGCATTCACAGTCCAGAGAGAAACTCACATGTAAACAGTCCATTGTAATACTGGGTGATGTGTGCTGGGATGAAAGGATATCTGGAGCATGAAGGGGACACAGGAGAGATCAACTACTTTGGGCACACGGGAAATTGAGCAGGAATCTGCTAGGTGGTGAAAGAAAGACACTAGAGCTTGTACGAGGCACGGAAGCATGAAAAAGCACAGCAGGTTCCAGGGTCAGTATGCGTATGGCTGAAGGAACTTGGGAAGAATGGAAGTGGGTGGGAGAAGCAGCTAGGGAAGCAGGTAGAGGACAAGGAAGAGCAGACCTTACTGTCATGCGAAGGGTTTGGACACATTTTAGAGCCCGTTATTGAAGCTTTTCAAGCAGGGAAGGGATGATGTAGTCAGTTTGTGTTTTAATGTGGAGTAGGAGAGAGAAGCCAGGGGTGTTCTGTTAGCCCAAGGATTTTGGCCACTTAATAGTATTAACAACAGTTAACACTTAACTCTGATTACTCTCTGCAGGCCCCATTCTAATTACCTTATGCATTTATTTTATTTTATTTTTTTGACATAGAGCCTTACTGTGTTGCCCAGGCTGGAGTGCAGTGGCATAATCTCCACTCACTGCAACCTGCACCTCCTGGGTTCAAGTGATTCTCATGCCTCAGCCTCCCAAGTAACTGAGACTGTAGGCACACACCACCATGCCCAGCTAATTTTTATATTTTTAGTAAAGATGGGGTTTCACCATGTTGGCCAGGCTGGTCTCGAACTCCTGGCCTCAAGCAGTCCACTCACCTTGGCCTCCCAAAGTGCTGGGATTACAGGCATGAGCCACCATGCCCAGCCACCTTATGCATTTTAAATGATTTCATTCTCCTAGGGCCCTATGAGACAGATACTATTATTCTCCCTTTAAAGTTCAAAAACTGAGGCATAAAAAAATTAAATAACTTGCATAACTTGGTAAATGGCGGGCCTGACTGCACTCTGACTGGCGCACTTCAGGGCCTGTGCTTTTAGTTACTGTGCTGGGTAGGATCTCATCATCGTCACAGTAATAATGATATGCTAATGAACATTTGTCGAACTCATATTCCATACTGTGTTTTGCTCTGTGGGCTGCAGATTGTTACCTCGGGTTTAACCAGATTCTAATCAGGTTGGCAAGGACACTGTCCACCTGGGAGACCAGCCTCAGAGCCCACAGTCCAATAGAGACGCTACTCCAGGTCTTGCTGTGTCTGAGCTGCCCATAGGGAAGTGGCCTGGCCACCTCCTCAAATTGCTGATGTCATGACCTTTGGCAGGGGCAGCCAGAGCCTCGTGCTGCCTTTGGCTGAGAGCCGGGTCAGAGGGGCTGAGCCAGAGTGGAGTGAGCAGCTGCATAGGTGGGCCCCTGGGGCCTCTAGACACCCTGGCTCAATGCCTGGACACTGTTCAAGGCTGCTGCAGCCAGAACTGGGGACCAAGCACCAGGACCCCTGAGTTCCAGGCCCAACTTCATGGCTGATGTGCTGCGGGACCTTGGGCAAATCCCTACCCCTTCATTGGCCTCAGTTTCCTGGAAGGCAGTTGAATAAGACTGCTCCTGTCCGTGACCTTCCTCCCTCATATCATCTGTGAGAGGCTGGACATTTGGGATACCACAAAGTAGTCCCTCCTGCATAGAACCCAGGCCCCAGGTTATTTAGGATCTCTTCTTGGTACCAAACCCTGCTGGGCACTGGGGCCACAGAGAGGAGCTGAGCTGATCCCTGCCTTCAAGTAGCTCCCAGTTGGTTGTCAGGGGGTGATAGGAGTTGGGGGTAGGGGGCGGGTGGAGCGAGACAGACAGGAAAACGAGCCATCAACCCAGTGTGATAAGTGCTGCACTGCATAGAGAGAAGGAAATGCTGCACTGCATACAGAGAAGGAAGTACTGCACTGCGTAGCGAGAAGGATGCCCAAGGAGCTGCAGGGCTCCATGGAGAGAGCAGCTGACTGCCTGCAATGTCCTGGATGGCTTCCCTATAGGAAGGACATGGAGCTACTGCATATTCCATGTAGAGAAGGGGATGTGCATTCCTATTGAGGGAACAACCTGCACAATGGTCTGGAGACAGAAAAGACCAGGTGCGTTGAGGAAAGGGTGAGCTCCGTGTTGCAGATGGTGGGAAGAGGGTGTGAGTGCAAGGAGATGGGGCTACAGGGCAGGTGGGAGGCAGCAGGGACTGGATTGAGTACCAAGTTCCTGAGCCACAGCTCAAGGCTACAAGGCTACAAGGAGCAGAGCCCACACACAGGCTTCACAGGCACTGGGGAGGGCCTTGAGCCTCTGGAGTCCCAGCTTGGTAACACTGTTCCTCCTGCTGTTTGCATTTCCCCGTGTCTCATACTTCCTCCCTTTCCTGGAGGCCAAAGGCCACCCTGTGCCTTCCTGTTCAGGGCACTCTGCCCCCTTCCAACCTCAGGTAAAGTTCTTCACAGGGTAGCCCATGCATTCCATATGCCTCATATTTGTGGGTCTCGTCGTCTACCTTCTGGGTTTCTCCAGCAGCCTAGCGAGGCAGTGGAGACTGAAAGAACTTGCAGGTGATACAGAAACAGGGAGCACCTATGGGCCAGGCCCCATGTTGGCCTCTGGAGGACAAGTCAGACAAAATTCTTGCTGGGAGCCCTCAGTCTGACTGGGAAGACAAATGCTAAAGATGTGATCATACCAATAAGCTGACCTCCCTGCACAGACAGGGAAGGTATCCCTGAGTTGCAGTTTGAACATGAGGTTCTAGAGGACCGGCTTCCTGAAGCAGCACAGAAAGAGTGTTACCAAGTACGAGATGACTTGTTTCAGGTCATCTGGCCAGTGTAAGGGAGGTCTGAGGCCAAAACTCTGATCTGTCTGACTCAAGGCCCACTAATTTGCAGTTCCCTCCCACTGGTATTTTTCTCCCATTATTCAAATGTCAACAGCAAAGAATTTTCATATCTTTAATATTGCTGGATCCTCTGTGAGATAGGGCCCACTCTCCCTAGTCAGAGGCATACAGACCTGGGAAGTCTAAGTGATTCATCCATGGTTACAACAAGGTCAGAACTAGGATGAGAACACACATCTCTGGGCTCTAGGATAACCTAGTGAGATCATGGAGGAAAATTGTTGCTGTCTTTCCCAGCCTTGCCCTGAGCCAGGCTACCCCTGAATGACAGACACATGTTCCCAGTTGTTTCCCAGGGACTTTCCTGGAGGAATATCATAGTGGCCTGAGAGATATGTTCGACTTGAGAGCAACCCTGTTCTGATCCCGAGGGTGCCCAGGGTCCCCAGAGCTCACAGCAGACATTCAGAGCAAATTATGGTATTTCTGCACTTGAGATTGCAAACAGAACTGCTTTTGGATGAAATGGAGCATGAGCCCCATTCCAGGCAAGCAGTGCAGGCCCCTCTAATCTCTCTAAGGGATGCAGGTGCCACCATCAGAGACCTGTAAGCTATAGGAAGCTCCAAGCCCTTCAACACTGCATCCTGAAGCCCTGAAGTGGGAGGGGGTATCTTTGGGCCCTAAGAGGGCCTTGATCCCATTCAAGAGCTTTTATGGTACTGGGAGGGCCTCTAAGCCCTTAAGGAAAAGACTTGGGTTCTGGTGACGAGTTTTTAGAGGACCTGGGAGGGGGTTCTAACAATAACAGATCACTTGTCAGCAAGCTGGGAGCAGTTGAAGTGTTTGAATATATTTAGGGTCATGTATTTGCCATGTCTATAGTTTCTTCAGTCCCTTTCGTTCCGAGAGCACCCACACTTTGATTATCTTATACATTCCACTTTGACCCTCAGAGCTGCCTTTTATGGAGCTAAAAACAATTCAAGAGATGGAAGATAGAAATGAAAATTGCAGGCCGGGCGCGGTGGCTCAAGCCTGTAATCCCAGCACTTTGGGAGGCCGAGACGGGTGGATCACGAGGTCAGGAGATCGAGACCATCCTGG
>NW_012101377.1:3036343-3062248 GCF_000951045.1 Mandrillus leucophaeus | reverse complement strand
CACTTGAGGTCAGGAGTTCGAGACCAGCCTGGCCAACATGGTGAAATGCCATCTCTACTAAAAATACAAAAATTAGCCAGGTGTGGGGGTGCATGCCTGTAATCCCAGCTACTTGGGAGGCTGAGACAGGAGAATCGCTTGAACCTGGGACACAGAAGTTGCAGTGAGCCAAGATCGCGCCACTGCTCTCCAGCCCGGGTGACAGAGCAAGACCCTGTCCCAAAAAAAAAAAAGAAGGAAAAGGAGGAAGAAATGAAGAGTAGAAGGAAGAAGGAAGGAAGGGAGGCAGGAAGGGAAAAAGAAGAAAGAGGAGGAAGAGAGAAGAAAAGGAAAAGAAGAAATGAGTGCTGCCTAAGGCCCCACAGAGAGATACACATCTGAAATCAGATCCAGCCCTTTCCTACCTACCCTAGACCTGACTCTTTCCTGTCGCCTCCATCTGCCCTTGCACTGTCCGCCAACCTGCAGGTCCCAACCTCCTGCTGAGCTGGAAACCTTAGATACCAAAGAAGTAACCCCCACTCCCCACTGGACATCTCCTTTCTGAAAAAGCCCTGGCCAGGAAGGCCTGGGGGCTTTAATCTTGGCTCTGTCTCCTTCCCAGAGTTGCAGTGAGTTTCAGTGAGATCAAGGATCTTAAAAGTGCTCCAGAAACTGAAAGATGTTGAAAGAACACGAGGAAGGGGAAACTACCACTCTGTTGTTTTACATAGAGATGAGTGATTTGGACCCAGGCCTTCCAAGGGGTCACAGTTTGGAGGGAGGCAGACATACAGACCCCAAGCCCCAGTGTGACATGGATAATGCAATAGCCAAAGGATGTGCCAGGCATTGTGAGGGCACAGACAACTCCTAGGGGAGCAGGGAAAGCCTTGAGAAGAACACACATTGGAGATGCGTCCTGAGGACATGTGAAAGTTTACCAGGTAGACGAAAGAGTATGTGTATTTCAAGGGAGGGAACAGCTTGTACAAAGTCATGGAGGCTGGAAAGGGAATGGTGTCCAGTGAGAGTGTCTAGTCAGTGATGGACAAAATCAGTTTTGGCAAGGTGGGCCAGGGCAGAGCAGAGCATGGCCTTGAAATACTTGCAAAGAAGATTTAGAGTTCTTTTCGGTAAATAATGGTAATTATTCTTAAAAAAAAAAAAAAAAAAAGAAGTCTTGCTCTGTTGCCCAGGCTGGAGTGCAGTCGTCTAATCTCGGCTCACTGCAATCTCTGCCTCCCAGGTTCAAGCGATTCTTCTGCCTCAGCCTCCTGAGTAGCTGGGATTACATGCGGGTACTACCACACCCAGCTAATTTTTGTATTTTTAGTAGAAAATTCACCATGTTAGTCAGGCTGGTCTTGAACTCCTGACCTTGTGATCTGCCCGCCTCAGCCTCCCAAAGTACTGGGATTACAGGCATGAGCCACCGCACCCGGCCAATAATGGGAATTCTAAAGCAGGGAAGTGGTCCTTGTGCTAGAAATTATTATATTTTTTACAGATTTCAAAACAGAGACTCAGAAGGAGCAGCAGATTGCCCAAGGCCTCTCTACCAGTCAGGGAAACAGAGCCAATAGGCTCTATATATATCACGCTAGGCCAGCAAGTCCCAAGATCTGCAGAGTGAGTCTGCAAGCTAGAGACCCAGGAGAGTGGTTTAGTTCCAGTCCAAGTCCAAAGTTATCTGGGTATCCCATGGTGCAGTCGAACTGACACCATCAAATTGTGAAATGGCTAAAACTACAGCTAAAAAGTGGCATAGCTGGGGCTCAAACCCCATTCTATCTGACTAGAAAACCCTTTGCTGCAGAAGCCACTGGGCAGAGACCCAGGCCTCTTCTGTCCTAGCCTGGACTCCAGGGTTGTGCCAGCTAGAGAGAAGCAGCCAGTCACCACACCAGCCAGGTTAGGCTATGGGCCTGTCAGATAACCCAGCAGGGCTTGAGGAAGGAGCTAACCAGGGGTCTCTGTTTTAGGTGGAACTCCACAAAAGGCTTTACACCTTCTTGGGAGGACAGGTGAGGGCAAGGAGGTTGGGGCTTCAAAGGAGCTGCCCTGCAGAATCTCTTTTCACTTTTCCTGTTCAAAACACCTTAGTGCTCATGACCCCATTTCACCTCAGCAACTCTGAGAGTGGGGTGGGGGAAAATACCCATTGGACAGATGGAGAAACCAAGATGCAGAGAGGTGAAGGTGAAGTGACTTGCCCAAGGTCACAGCTGAGAAGCAGAATCACAGGGCCCAGGACCCTGGAAGCTCACATTCTTCCTGTTCTACAGAGAAAGAAGGAGAGACTTAAAGAGGAATGTCCCAGCCAAGCACAGTGGCTCATGCCTGTTAATCCCAGCACTTTGGGAGGCTGAGGTGGGCAGATCACTTGAGTCCAGGAGTTCAAGACCAGCCTGGGCAATAGGGCAAAACTCCATCTCTACAAAAACAAAAATTGCCAGACGTGGTGGCGCATGCATGTGGTCCCAGCTACTCAGGAAGCACAGGTTGGAGGATCGCTTGAGCCCGGGAGATGGAGGCCATAGTGAGCTATGATCGTGCCACTGTACTCCAGCCTGGATGACAGAGCGAGACCTTGTCTCAAACAAACAACCACCACGAAAAAAAAAATGTCCCCATTCTGCTGATGAGGAAGTGGAAACACAGAAGGTTGGGTCTCCTTCAAGCTGCTCAGTGAAAAGTGATCAAGCCCTCAATTGTCCCGGGTGTTTTCTTCATTCCTCCGCAGCACTTGGCCTTTCTACTGTCCAACAGCCCAGAGTTTACAAAATACTTGGCATGGCCACAGTATCTTGGGTTCAAGGTTATGCCACTGCCAAACCAGATACAACTTCATCACATCCAGTACCAAGGTCCAAAGAGGGGAAAGGACATCCCATGTCACCAGCAAATCAGGAGCTAACTCCAAAGGCTGTTTTCCTGGCCCATCCCTTACAGTAGTGGAATAGAGACTTGGCTGGTGGGACCAGCCTCCAGATGACCCTAGTAATTGCTTGCAGGGAGGGAGGTTCTGAGGCCTAGAAATGGCAAGTGGTCTGAGGTTTCACGTTAAAACCTGTTTCTGCTCTAGCCCAGCAGTCGGTGAACACCAGGTACTTTCTGATGGTGATTGAGGTTGGTGCAGGGCTGCATTATCTGCTCCACATCCCACCATGAGAACACACCAGGAGTGGGGGCTTTCCACCCAGATCCCCAAGAAGTTGCTCCATCATTCTGTCTCACCACAACCATTTCCTTCTCTAAAAACTCCCTTCCCTGCAAGCCCTGAGACCAGCCCGGCTCTCACCACAGAGTACATGCAGACTTGCTTCTTCAGCTGTGGCCACACCAGGCTCAGGAATGTCCCAGGAGGCCCTGCCATCTCTGCTGCTGCCACAAGCTGAGGGCGTGTCGGGGACTAGCCTCAGTAAAGGTTGGGCCTGGAGCTTCCGCCTCTCTCAGAGTAAGAGTAATGCTCCCAACCCCTACAAAGCAGTTTACATCCAACAGCTCACTTACTCCTCACAGCTGTTTTGTGGGGATGGAAATAGTCATTATCAATGGCCATTTTACAGAAAAGGAAACTGAAGACAGGGAAGTAACTTAGGGTGACACAGCTTTTCAGCCTGACTCTGAGCTGTCTGCTTCTCTTAAGGGGCTGCTCAGTGGACTCAAAAACGGTATTGAGTATCAGGTTTTGGTTTTTGTTCTGCTATCAGAAAATTTTTTGAAGATGTCTGGCAAATAGGTAAGACTTCTAATGATGCCAAAGCAGAAAGAGTCCCCCAGGATGGGGAAACTGAGGCAGCGGGGAGGAGACATGTCTTAGCTAAAGTTGCACAGCAGGTGAACTGGCTGGTGCTGGACCTGGCGGCAGGAAGTACCTGCTGAGCTTGGACCTGGATTCATAGGCCGGCCAGCCAGGCTGCCACCCTTTATCCCTAAGGCCTCTGTTTCTCTGCTCTGTAGGCCAGGCCCTCCTGGAGGTCACGCCTCAGTCATCAGTGATGGGGTGACAGACTGTGGGAGCCGGAGTGCGGCTGCAGTAGGAAACGATCTTGGTTGCATCAGTTCTCGGGTTCCAGCCCCGCCTGGTTAGGCAAGGGCACCCCCCACCTTTGCTACAAGTTTCCCACCACTCCAGCCCCACCCTGCCCCCTCCCTTCACCCCGACCCAGGATGGCTCTGCCCCTAGCGACGCTCTCGCTATGAGAGGCAGAGCCTCTCATCCCAGCCTGTGCCAGGCAGAAGCCCTGATCCCACACGTGGCAGGACCCACCTTGGGAGGTGGAGGATTCTGTCTCTAGGAGAAAGAGGATTCTGCTGGTGGATGACACCTGCTATTACTGACTCATTCATGCATTCAGTCTCTTCTAAGTTTATTCATTCAATCAACAGTTTTTTGTTTTGTTTTTTTTTTTGAGACCAAGTCGCTGTCTGTCGCTAGGCTGGAGTGCAGTGGCACGATCCTGGCTCACTGCAACCTCTGACTCCCTGGTTCAAGTGATTCTCCTGCCTCATCCTCCCAGGTAGCTAGGATTACAGGCATATGCCACCACGTCCAGCTAATTTTTGTATTTTTAGTAGAGCCAGGGTTTCACCATGTTGGCCAGAATGGTCTCGATCTGACCTCATGATTCGCCCACCTCGGCCTCCCATCAACACGTTCCTTTTGTTTGTTTTTTGAGATGGAGTCTGGGAGGTGGAGTATTCTATCCTTAGGAGAAAGAGGATTCTGCTGGTGGATGATATCTGCTGTTACTGACTCATTCATGCATTCAATCTCTTCTAAGTTTATTCATTCCTTCAACGCATTCTTTTTGTTTGTTTGTTTTTTGAGATGGAGTCTGGCTCTCTTGCCCAGGTTGGAGTGCAGTGGCATTATCTCGGCTCACTGCAGCCTCCACCTCGTGGGTTCAAGCGATTCTCCTGCCTCAGCCTCCTGAGTAGCTGGAATTACAGACACGCACTACCACGCCCAGCTAATTTTTTTTTTCTTTTTCTTTTTCTTTTTTTTTTTTGTATTTTTAGTAGAGGTAGGGTTCCCCTATGTTGGCCAGGCTGGTCTCAAATGCCTGACTTCAGGTGATCCACCCACTTCAGCCTCCTAAAGTGCTGGGATTACAGGCACGAGTCACAACACCCGGCCTCCATCGCAAATTCTTATCCAGCCCCTTCTAACCTGACAGCCACACTGGGTCATGCCTTCTGCTGGACCCTGGGAACACGGAAATGAATAAGGTGGACATGGTCCTGCCCTGGAGGAGCTTAGAGGGTAGAGGGGCACTGTGTCATGTGTCTGATGCTATAACACAAAGATAGACATGGGACAGCAGCAAGACAGAGAGGGAGTGTGATGTATGAGAGCAGCAAGGCAGGGAGAGATACAAAGGAGGACAGCATCTGCCTTGGAGGAGGAAGGGAGCAGTAGTTGGCCAGATGAAGAGTTAATAGTAGCAACCCCAATACAAACTCTGCAGGCATTTACTGTGTTCCAGAAGCTTTATTCTCATTAATTTCTTTTTCCTTTTTCTCTTTTTTTTTTTTTTTTTGAGATGAACTCTCACTCTGTCACCCAGGCTGGAGTGCAGTGGCACGGCCTCCACTCAGTGCATCCTCCGCCTCCCAAGTTCAAGTGATTCTCCTGCTTCAGCCTCCTGAGTAGCTGGGATTACAGGCATGCGCCCCCATGCCCAGCTAATTTTTGTATTTTTAGTAGAGACAGGGTTTCACTGTGTTGGCCAGGCTGGTCTCGAACTCCTGACCTCAGCTGATCCTCTCACCTCAGCCTCCCAAAGTGCTGGGATTACAGACATGAGCCACCTCACCTGGCCCTCATTAATTTCCATCTTTACAACAAACCTGGGAAGCAGATATTATCAGCCCCTTTTTACAGATGAGGAAATTGAGGCTCCAAGAGGTTAAATGAATTTCCAAAGTGGTATAACTCAAAAGCACAAAAGCCAGAATTTGAACCAGGTTTGTCTATCTCCAAATTCAGTGCTAAATTTAGACCTAGAGTTAAGTTAAAAAATACAGGATGGTAACTGCAAAGGACTGGAGGCTATATCCAAAAGATTAGCAATGGTAGTCTCTGGGGGGATGAGTTTACATTGTTATGCATTGATGTACATTTGAATTATGAGACAAGAGATGTCCATATATGCTGGAATTCACAATGATTCCTATGGTACATTAGTTTTGTTTTCTCTGATTCTTTTCTTTGCCCCAGAAATGGAAATTGCCTCAGTGGGTGTTTTGTTTTGTTTTTTTCTTGAATACAAAAATACAGGATCCTTTTTTTGAAAGTCAGATGTCAATTTTAGGATGACCACTACCAGTGAGATTTTTTTCCCCTTTGTGTTTTCCTAACTTACTATATCAAGTATGTCTTTCATAATTTGAAAGTAATGTTATTTTTAAGAAATGAATTGCACACATCAAGGACTGGAGTGACCCAGCCGACGCAAGTGCCTGCAGTTCCTGAGAAGAAGGCTTGGGGGTTTTGGGTGACCTCAAACCAGAGTGAGTCAGCGGGGTGAAGTGGCTGCCAAAACACCAGGCAAGCAAGTAGAAACACGGTCCCAGATTTGAGAAGGAAACCTCCCCTGCTCCTCAGGGCTGATCAAGCTTCATTTGAGGCTCAGACATACAGGAGAGCTACCCTAAAGCTGAAGAGAGACCTAAGCACAGCTGAGGGACCTTGGAGAAGAGGCCTTTAGGGGAAGGTCTTTACAGTGCATACGCAGTTGGCATGCCTGTATGAACAGGCTTGACCAGGGGGTTTACCCTGCCCAGATAAATAGTGAGCTACCTATTACTGGAAGTACGCAAGGAAAGACCAGAAGACTACCTTATATTAAAGGGCAGCTGTGTGGGTGATAGACTGCATTAGCAGACAACCCAAATATTAAGACAGACAGCGTTTGTAGGACATGAGGGGGAAAAGATAGATAACCAACTTAACATCTCAGAGGGAATATGCTAGAACTGTCAGTAGTAAGCAATAGTGGTGACAGAATCATTTGTTGAGTACCAGTTGGATACTAGGTGTATTACATAGATATCAGTGGTTTTCAAACTTGAACTACACCAGAATTTCCTGGAGGGTGTGTTGTAACACAAATTGCTGGGCCCCATGCCCAGGGTTTCTGATTCAGTATGTCAGAAGTGGGGCTACTTCACAGGTGATGTTAATGCAGCTGGTCTGGAGACTACACTTTGATATACATGATCTTATTTATTTGTCACACCCACCTTATAATGGAGGTTCTGTTATCTCTATTTTCCAGGTCAAAAAAAAAAATGAAACAAAAACATCATCTGAGGCTTCTCAGAGTTAAAATTACTATTTATAGCTAGTAAGTGGTAGAACCAAGATCTTTGAATCCAGATTTTTTTTTAAGCAGGCTGAATTCATTTTATTTTTTCTTGTGTAAAAACTCTGTTGACCAGGGGCAGTGATTCACACCTGTAATCTTAGCACTTTGGGAGGCCGAGGCATATGGATCACTTGAGCCCAGGAATTCCAGACCAGCCCGGACACCATGGCAAACCCTGTCTCTACAAAAAACACACAAAAAATTAGCTGGGGACGGTGGTGCATGCTTGTAGTCCCAGCTACTAGGGTTGGGGAGTGGCTGAGGCAGGAGGATTGCTTGAGCCCTGGAGGTCATGCCACTGCACTCCAGCCCGGGCAACCCTGTCTCAAAAAACAAAACAAAACTCTATCTTGTATACATAGCTGGAACCTGGGTCCTCCGCACAGAGACTCTGGTCTGGATCTTGATGAGATGGTCAGTGAACTCCTGATAGGGAAACTTGATGAATATGGTGTCTCTCCAGAGGTTGGGGGTCAGATAGCTATAATTCTTGGAGATGGCATCAAAGGTGGCCTTGGCGAAGTTGCCCAGGTGGCAGTGCAGCTTTGGGTTATGCTATGCCCATGATTTCTCAGCTCTCTTTTTTTTTTTTTTTTTTTTTTGAGATGGAGTCTCTGTTGCCCAGGCTGTAGTGCAGTGGCGCCATCTTGGCTCACTGCAACTTCTGCCTCCCGGGTAGCTGGGACTACAGGCGCATGCCACCACACCCAGCTAATTTGTTTTATTTTTAGTAGAGACAGGGTTTCACTATGTCGGCCAGGCTGGTCTCAACCTCCTGACCTTGTGATCCGCCCGCCTCGGCCTCCCAAAGTGCTGGGATTACAGGCATGAGCCACCGTGTCCAGCCGATTTCTCAGCTCTTAACAGCTCCAGGGTGCTCATATTGTGGGCTCTCTGCTGGGGCAGTACTTTTTCTTTCTGTTACGATGGAATACACCTGGCTGAGGTGTAGCACTGGTCAATACTAGCCATCAGCAGCATCTTGGGCACAGGGACCAAGGTGACGCCATTGCCTCAGTGGAGCAGGGATAAGGCGCACCAGCACAGAGCCACGGCAGCCTGTCACCTTGCAAGGGATGGTGTGGGGGCTAACTGATCTTATTCCCCCAGTGGCTTCTCTGCACAGGGACAATGGAGAGCCTGACCAGGGTCATGGCCCCTCAGATGGCAGTGGCTACCTCCTCAGAGCACTTAACACCCAGACCAACGTGGCCACTGTAGTCCCCATTGGCAACACACACCTTGAGCCTGGTGTGCTGGTCAGTGCAGGTCTGTTTTTACACAGGCGTGGTCTTCAAAACCTCATCCTTGAAAGATGCCCCCAGGAAAATGTCAATGATCTCAGACTCCTCGATGGGCAGGGAGAAGAGCTAGATCTCCTCCAGGGACTTGATCTTCATGTCCTTGACCAGGTAGCCCAACTTGGTGACAGGCATCCATTCCTTGTCTTCACCTTTGCCTCTGCAAGCTCCATGGCCCAGACCCTGACCCCAACTACTACCCCAAGGCCCCATCGCCACTGCCAAAGCCTCCATGGAAACCACTATGACCTCCCATTCCTGGGCCCCCAGGGCGTCTGAGTCAACTCTCTGCACCAGTCATCTGCCATTTGGTGTTTTCTCAGGGAAGAAGTTGAACCCAGATCTTTCTGACTCTGAAGTTCATGTTTAACTAAAACAGTTGGTTCCTTTTCTCAATTAATAAATAGAAATAAAGATTCTAGGCAGGGCACAGTGGCTCATGCCTGTAATCCCAGCACTTTGGGAGGCCAAGGTGGGTGGATCATCTGAGGTCAGGAGTTCAAGACCAACCCATCCAACATGGTAAAACCCTGTCTTTACTAAAAATACAAAAAATTAGCCAGTCGTGTAGTCCCAGCTACTTGGGAGGCTGAGGCAGGAGAATCACTTGAACCTGGGAGGTGGAGGTTGCAGTGAGCTGAGATCACGCCACTGCGCTCCAGCCTGGGCAACAGAGTGAGACTCTGTCTCTAGAAAAAAAAAAAAGATTTAAATTGTTTAATAACAATAACACATGCAAGTTATTTCTTCAAGATATAAGAACAGAAATTTTGATCCCTGGAAGAGGTTGGAGCAGGAGTGACCAGTATCGGGGGAAAGAGAAACAGCAATGCCCTGAGTGTTGGGGAGCTTAGTGATTCAGCTCCTCCCCTGTATGTTGGGAGAGCTTTGGGTTATGCTATGCCCATGATTGCTCAGCTCTTACAGCTCCAGGGTACTCAGGTTGTGGGCTCTCTGTTGGGGCAGTACTTTTTCTTTCTGTTACGATGCAATTCACCAAACATGTATTGAGCATCTTGCTCAACAAAGCAAAATATGATATCCTGCAGTAGGCTGAGTAATGACCACCTAAAGATATCAGGTCCTAATCCCCAGAACCTGTGAAGGTTACCTCGGATGGTAAAGAGATTTTGCAGATATGATTACATTAAGGATCTTAAAATGGAGAGATCATCCTGGATGATTATCCTAGTGGGCCTGATGTAATCACAAGGGTCCTTATAAGAGAGAAGATAATGTATGAAGATAGAACAAAGAGAGATTTAAAGATGCTATGTTGCAGGCTTTGAAGATGGAAGAGGGGACCACCAGCCAAGGAGTGCAGCCCAAGAAGCTGGAAAAGTTATGAAAACCAATTCTCCCCTAGAGCCTCCAGAAGGAATGCAGCCCTGCTGACACTTTGATTTTAGCCTCCATAAGACCCGTTTTGGACTTCTGACTTCCAGAACTGTAAGACAATAAAATCGTCTTGTTTTAAGCCACAAATTTGTCGTAATTTGTGAAACTGATACAGATGTAATTGCCAAAAATATTATAGAAAACTGGCTCCAGTTTTCACATAGTGTAGAGTGAATAAACACACACAAATCCACATTCACCTTCACTCTGCCTCTGGCCTGGTGTACTTGGAGGAACAGGTGCACAGTGGTGCCTATGTGCCTTCTTGTCTTGAAGAGTGAGAGCACCTGTAGCCACCTAGACCCACACAAACCACTCTGGTCTTATTTTCACAAGTAAGCATGTTTGAGTTGTTCCTTCAGTAAACATTTACTGAGTACCTGCTTTGTGTCCAGCATGATGCTAGGTGTGGCTACAGTGAGATGAGCCAAACAAGTTATCATGGGACTTTGGGTCTGTGGAGAGATGTGTGTGTAGAAATTCAATACTCTTTCTTATTTATAATCATAATGGGGGTGTCTCTGAACGGGGTTCAGTTTTAAAGTCAGCAGTCAGGTAGAAAAGACATACCCAAAACTACATTTAAAGCTCTTAGGGCTGGGTGCAGTGGCTCACACATGTAATCCCAGCATTTTGGGAGGCCGAGGCGGGCAGATCACCTGGAGTCAGGAGTTCGAGACCAGCGTGGTCAACACAGTGAAACCCCGTCTCTATTAAAAATACAAAAATTAGCTGGGCATGGTGATGGGCGCCTGTAATCCCAGCTACTCGGGAGGCTGAGGCAGGAGAATTGCTTGAACCTGGGAAGCGGAGGTTGCAGTGAGCCGAGAGCACACCATCTCCAGCCTGGGCAACAGAGCGAGACTCTGTCTCAAAAAATAAAATAAAATAAAATAAAGCCCTTAAATTACCTGTACTGCATAATACTTCTTTTGTGTGCTCAATGAGGATTGGTTTTCATAACTTTTCCAGCTTCTTGGGCTGCATTCCTGGGCTGGTTGTCCCCACTTCCATCTTCAAATTCTTTTGTATGCTAAAATAAGTAACTAAAGGAAAGGCTGTCTTGAGATACCTGGACATTGAAGCCTCTCTGCCTTTAAGAAAATGACCCCATCTCTAGGGATGCATTGAGGTTGAACAGAGAATTCAGGAGTGCTCCTGGTATCTGCAGGGGTGACTCCAATTTGTTACTATATTCAGCATCTATCAGCTTAGCGCATGCTAAAAGATGAGTTTGGTTTTGTGAGGATAATACCAAATTCTGGGGTGGCATCTTTGGAGGTCAGTGGTTGGAGGATAAGTTGTAAAGCTGGTGTTAGTTAAATGTGCCTCTGATATGAGTCCACAGGGCAAACCGAGGTCAGTGCTCTTATGGAAAAGAGCGAGGGCCATGAGAATCTATAGGGGTTCACAGAGGCCTTCCCAGAGGAAGTGACCTCGAACTAACACTTGAAGACAGGTAGTCATTAGCTAGGCGAGGCAGTTGAGGACATTCTGGACATACATATCACCTCCGCCAGTATCTGTAGGACCAAAAGAGTGACACCCACAGGCCCCTTACTGCCTAGAGGAATGCTGGGACTCTGCCCTAACCTCAAGAACCTCTGTGAGATCCTTGTCTTGTGAACCTCCTGCACTGTTTGACTTCCTAGGAAATGCTATGGATTTCTTAAAATAAGATTTCTGATTTATCCGCTGCTTCTGCCTGGGGTACTTTTTGTTTTCTGGAATAGTGTGGTGAGCCTTTGAGCAGAGTGGTCCTAGAATCTGCTCTAGCATTAACTTGTTACATGACCTTGGGCCAGTCACTTTTTCCCTCTGGGCCTTGATTTATCCATCTGTAAAGTTGGGAGCAGGTGGAAACCCTTCCAACTCTGATGCTGTCTGGTGGGACTGTGAGGAAGCAGTGACCTGTAGTGGTTAAACCCCAGGCTGTGGCCCTGAGTGGGAGTCTTGTCTGCACCATTTACTGGGACCTTGGGCAAATCACTTCTCTCTGAGGCTCCATTTCCTCATCTGTACAATAGGACCTTCATTCCTATCCCCCTGAATTATATGAGGATTAAATGAGATTACAGACATAAAGCATTTGAGGCTGTGCCAGGCCCAGCAAATGACAGCTGCTGTCATATTTTGTAATGGATGTGAAACAGAAAATGTTAACTCTTCTGATTGCTGCGAAACACACCACCCTCAGGGTTTACCATCAGTGCAATCCCTGCAAACTGTCAGAAGGTCCTCTGATGGGTGTCCAGGGAAACACCCAAAGCTGGGTAGCTTCACTTCAGCAGGAACTGAGGAAACTCCCCATGGGGAAAAGTTGGCCAAGTAGGTGGTGGCTGTGCTAATTTGTGGGTGTGAAGACAATTCCTAGACTCTGAGCTGCAAGGTTGAGCCTGGGATGGAGTCTCGGTGGCCTGAATTAGCTCAGGGTGGGAAAGGAAATGTCCCTTGCCCCTAGCTAGTAACCAGAGTCAGGATAGCCTAGGGCAGGATGGAAAGGAGAACTGAGTCTTCCCTCACCCATGACCTGCCCCGGTCCTCTGCCTGTGCCATACTATCACTCTAATTCTGACCACCTGGTGCCTGTTCATCTTGTCACTTGTAAGTCTGACTGCTCTTTACATAAAAGATGGGAAACGAAGGCTCAGAGAAAGGCAGGGACTTGCCCAAGACCACACAGCAAATCAGAACCAAAATCTAGGTCTCCAGGCCTCAGATCCAGCTATCTCTGTCAGCATCAGACAGCCTCCTTGATTCTGGCAAGAGAGTGAATGGCTGGTTGTTGCCTGGCAACCACAGCCCCCCCAGATGTTTTCTATCTCCACATTTTCATGAGAATCAGGCCATTCCACGATAGCTGGGCTCAGACCTCACAGAGAAAATGTCTCTGGTCTTAGGGGCAGTAGGGACAGGACTCCTTATGTTGAAGCACTTACCTAGGCAAGGCCTATGTTCCCCTCCAGTTTCTAGAACTCTCCCAGGCTGCCCCGACGCAGTGGCTCACGCCTGTAATCTCAACACTTTGGGAGGCCGAGGCAGGCGGATCACGAGGTCAGGAGATGAGACCATCCTGGCTAATACGGTGAAACCCCGTCTCTACTAAAACTACAAAAAATTAGCCGGGTGTGGTGGCGGGCACCTGTAGTCCCAGCTGCACAGGAGGCTGAGGCAGGAGAAGACCGTGAGCCCGGGAGGCAGAGCTTGCAGTGAGCCAAGATCGCGCCACTGCACTCCAGCCTGGGTGACAGAGCAAGACTCCATCTCAAAAAAATAAAATAAAATAAAATGTAAGGTATCAGGCATAGAAATAGGTATTCAGGGCCACGCGTGGTGGCTCACACTTGCAATCTCAGCACTTTGGGAGGCTGAGGCAGGCGGATAACCTGAAGTCAGGAGTTCAAGACCAGCCTGACCAAGACTGTGAAACCCTGTCTCTACTAAAAATACAAAAATTAGCAGGGCATGATGGCAGGTGCCTGTAATCCCAGCTACTTGGGAGGCTGAGGCAGGAGAATCGCTTGAACTTGGGAGGTGGAGGTTGCAGTGAGCTGAGATCATGCCATTGCACTCCAACCTGGGTGACAGAGCCCGACTGCATCTCAAAAAGAAAAAAAGAAAAAGAAATAGGTATTCAGTATTAATATCTGTATCATTTAACTTTCTCAATTGCAAGCAATAAGATTCCACTAAAGGTTGTCTAGCAGAAAAAGGCCAGAGGATCAGGCTGCGGGGGCTACACAGCAAGAACAGTATCCCCAGAATGTCACTTCAGTGAAGACCCTAGGGCCAATCCCAGTTGCCAACACACAGCACAGATGTGGCAGCACACATTAGGGATGTTCTGTAGCCTCACCATAGCACCCCTTGCCCTTCTCTCTGCCCTTTTAGGATCTGGTACAGGAGGAAGGAAGTGGTCTCCTCATGCTCATGGCTAGACTGCATAGAGAAAACACATACATAAGCACTATACCCCTGGTGCTGTTTATACTGCTTACAACCCTCCTTTAGAGAATGATACTACTGTTTTGCCAGTTGATAGATATGATGCACAGAGAGGTTTTTCTTAACTTGCCTGAGATCACACAACTAGTAAACAGTAGAACCAGAACTGGAACCCATTGCAGTTTAACTGTGTTGCTAATGTCCTGAACTAGAACTCTCAGGGTAACCAGTGCTACCCTGAGAAATAGTATTCTACATTATGGGAAGATTCTGTCATAACTGTGCCTAGACGGATGGATGGATGGATGGATGGATGGATGGATGGATGGATGGATGGTTTACTCATTAATTCAACTTTAAGTGCTTTCTATGTCCCAGGCTCTGTGGTCAACACCAAGTAAAACTAACGTGTTCTCTGACTTTAAGGAACTTAGGGCTAGTGGAGGAAATGAACAAGAAATAAGCAAACACTCAAGTAAATTAAATACTTGGAAATTATGAGAAGAGCAAGGAAGGAAGCACAGAACAAGGTATAAGAAAGAATGACTGGGGCAACATTGTGGGTAGGGAGGACTCTCTCCCTGGCCACTGTTCAGCCATACTAGCCTCCTGGCTGCTTTTTGTTTTTTTGTTTGTTTGTTTGTTGTTGTTGTTGTCTTCCAGGCAAAGTCTTGCTCTATCGCCAGGGTGGAGTGCAGTGACACGTTCTCCGCTCTCTGCAGCCTCCGCCTCCCGGGTTCAAGTGATTTTCCTGCCTCAGCCTCCCGAGTAGCTGGGACTACAGGGGCGCGCCACCATGCCCAGCTAATTTTTGTATTTTTAGTAGAGATGGGTTTCACCATGTTGGCCAGGATGGTCATGAACTCCTGACTTTGTGATCCTCCCGCTTCAGCCTCCCAAAGTGCTGGGATTACAGGCGTGAGCCACTGCACCCAGCACTGGCTACTCTTTGAAACCACCAAGCACACTTAGGGCGTTTGCTTTGGCTGTTCCTTCTGCTTAATAAGGGTTTCCCCAGTTACCTGCATGGCTAACCTCACCTCCTTAAAGTTTTGTATGCATAGCACCTTCTCAGCAAGACCTTCCTTGACACCACTATTTAACAACTCATCCTGCCTCTTGCCTGCACTGATGCTGCATCAGCACTCCCTGTCTCCTCCCTGCTCTACTGTATCTTTCTCTTACCACTTTCTTTTTTTTCTCGTTCTGTCGCCCAGGCTGGAGTGCAGTGGCCGGATCTCAGCTCACTGCTGCAAGCTCCGCCTCCCGGTTTTATGCCATTCTCCTGCCTCAGCCTCCCTAGTAGCTGGGACTACAGGTGCCCCCGCCACCTCACCCAGCTAGTTTTTTTTTGTATTTTTTAGTAGAGACGGGGTTTCACTGTGTTAGCCAGGATGGTCTCGATCTCCTGACCTTGTGATCCGCCCGTCTCGGCCTCCCAAAGTGCTGGGATTACAGGCTTGAGCCACCGTGCCTGGCCCCCCTTACCAGTTTCTAACACAACGTATTTATACTTATTTATAATTTATTTATTTATTATGTTTACAATTTGCTTTACCTTGTAGAATGTAAACATCACAAGAGAGCTGGGATCTTTGTTCTGTTCACTGAAACGTGGCACATAGTAAGCACTCAAAAGTATTTATTGACTGAATGTAAATAATGTCCCTGTTGTCACAGCTGGAAAGTGGCATTTCTGTGATTTGTAGCTAGTGTTATTTGGCTCCAAAGCTATAGAACCTTATCACTAGGGCTGTTACGGGGCTCAAATGGGTTCACGTGTCAGCCACTTAGCACAGTGCCTGGTTGGAAGATTAATGTGCCATAAACATGAAATAATAGTAGTCGTCATTATTAATTATTGAGAGGCCCCTCCCTCTTGGGCTCGTTTTTCTAAATTTCATAATAGTACAGCGGCTCTTTGGGGTAAGACATCAAACCTGACTTGACAGACACACTGACATGACCCTCAGGAAGGAAAAATGCAGCTGTGCCAGCCCCAGTAGCCTGGAGCCCTGCCCCAGCAGGACCCAGTCCTCTATGTGGCCCAGCCTACTTCATAACTGAGCTGAAACTGTTCACCCACAGGGATTGCAAACAACACAGACTTCCTGTGTTTTGAGAAAGGGGAAGTCCAACCAGTGATTTACCTTGAGTCATTTGTTTCGAGAAGGAAGCCTCAGCAGTTGGCAGAAAGTAGCAGAAGGAGGAGGGCTGCCCAAGGCAAGAAAGGAGACCTGGATTCTAGAAGGAATGCCACTACTTCTCAGCTGACCACACTGAGCAGGTCCCCTCTCGGGCCTTAATTTTCTAATCTGGAAAATGAGACAATGATCTTTACCTCACTGACTTCTTTAGGCAGTGCTAATATTGATGAGTGCCTGTGTGTGAAGAGCTGGAAATACAAGAATGCATCAGCATCTTGCAACTGGAAGGGCAAAATTCAGAGGTTAAAAATTTACAAACTATGAAGTCACTCAGATCTGGATTCAAATCCTGCCTCCGTCACTTTCTAGCTGTGTGTCCCTGGGCAAATAATGGAACCTCTCTGAGTCTCACGATCTTTGGTTTCCTCAGCTGTGAAATAATTTTTCTCCTAAACTGATTTTGAGGATTAACTGAGATATGCATATCAATGACTATGAAGGAACAAGGAATTGGGCTCAGAGAAATCCTTCAGGAATGGTGACTCTTGTTTTTAATCCTGGATGAGCTCTCACTTCTCTGTGTGCTGCCAGTGCCCAGGACAAACACCTGCTGAGAGTATTTCTTTTTTTTTCTTTTTTTTTTTTTCTGAGACAGAGTCTCCCTCTGTCACCCAAGGTGGAGTACAGTGGTGCGATCTCGGCTCACTGCAACCTCCACCTCTTGGGTTCAAGCAATCCTTCTGCCTCAGCCTCCCGAGTAGCTGGAATTACAGGCACCTACCACCATGCCTGGCTAATTCCCCCCCCACACCCACTGGGGTGTTCCTGAGTTTATTTGAGGCACACCCGGGAGAGCGCCCTGTACCTAGAAGAAGGTGTTGGGTCTCCTGGTGAAGCATGGCTTCTGCTGATGGCACAGCATCCAGTGGGGCAGCAGGAACTTGATCTTGGAGTCGTGGAATTGCTTGACAGCCGACCACCGGCACTTACTGGCCATGATCTCCTCTACCTTCATGATCTGGATGAAGTGGGCCCGGGCGCGGTACCAGGCACCCAAGTCTCGGCAGCACTGGTGACAGCGCCCGTGGTGGTTAGGTCCCGGTATTCCCAGTACATGTTGTGGGTGCTGCTCCGGGAGTCATAGCGCAGCCAGATGCCGAAGTTCTTCACCCACAGTGGGTACTTCTCAAACACCTGCCCACAGTTGACAGTCTCCCCTGAAGACTTCTTCATCATCTTTAACTGAGATAGGAAGTACCAGAAGTGGAACTTGGCGACTACATGATTAGGCGCAAAGATTTGCATGCGGTAGAGGGGTGGTGGTTGGCATTTGGGGGTAGGCAGGCAGCGACCCACCACCTTGTACTCTCGTTGTGTGCCCGAGGCCTTCATGGCTTTCTTTCCGCCTTCGCCACCACCCGCAAAAGGAAAAGGCTAATTTTTGTATTTTTAGTAGAGACAGGGTTTCACCATCTTGCCCACTCCTGACCTAAAGTGATCCGCCCACCTTGGCCTTCAAAAGTGCTGGGATTATAGGCGTGAGCCACTGCACCCAGCCTTCTTCTGAGTATTTAATAGAAATACCTCCATCTGTGGGACCACAAATAATTATTAAAATACAGAATAATTTTATGTATTTATTTTTACTTATTAAAAAACTTAATACATTCATGGCAGAAAAAAACTTAAGCTAATAAGTAAAAATAAGAAAATAGAGATTACATATATCTTCATCACCTAGAGATAATCACTGTTAACAGCTGGGTTAACTCTCCTGGATTTCTTTTTAATGCATATGTAACAAGATGCTAAATGCAAGTTTCCTGTCATTCTGGCTTTGGGGCAGAGGCAAGGACCACTACATCCAGGTATGCTGAAGGATGGAGAAACCAGTTCTACCAGCATTAATCCCATCACCCCCAGAGTGTGTGTTTGTGTGTGTGTGTGTGTGTGTGTGTGTGAGAGAGAGAGAGAGAGAGAGAGAGAGAAGACAGAAGAGAGAAGAGGGCTAGTTGAAAGAGATTTATTTTAGAGGCAATTATGTTTTTTTGTTTTGTTTTTGAGTCAGGGTCTTACTCTGTCACCCAGGCTGGAGTGTGGTGGCGCAATCACTGCTCACTGCAACCTTGAATTCCTGGGCTTAAGTGATCCTTCCACCTAGCCTCTAAAGTAGCTAGGACTACAGGCGCCTGTTACCACGCCCAGTTAGCTTTTTTTACTTTTTTGCAGAGATGGGGTCTTACTGTGTTGCCCAGGCTGGTCTCGAACTCCTGGCCTCAAGCAGTCATCCCCGCAAGGCCTCCCAAAGTGCTGGGATTAGAGGCATGAGCCACCACACCAGGCCTCTTTTGGACCAAATTGTTGATTGCTCTGTTCCCCACTACATCACCCGCCTCCACCCCCAAACAGGAGGGGTGAGGGGAACTTGTGAAGGGAGCCATTTGGAAAGTGTGAGATGTGCCCCAGGGGTCTTGTAGACCAAGGAGAAAAGCAAGTCTAAAGCAATGGCCCACTCCTCTATCACCCGCACTACCCTGCCCGCAACAGAGAGAGTTTACCATGCTGAAATGTAAATATCCGTTGAGTTATCTACCTCACCAGCTAAACCAGAAACCAGAGTCTGGGGCTTGTATCTCTTGGCCCCTGCAAAAGGCCTCTCACTTAATTGATGCTTGATAAATGTTCTGAAGAATGAAGGGAAGACTGAAAAAACTGGAGTAGAAAACGGAAAGAACAAGGATTTAGAATTACACAGATCGGAGTTCAAATACTGCCTCTGCCACTTTCTAGCTGTGTTCCCTTGGGGAAGTCATATCATCTCTCTAACTTTATATTTCTCACTTGTAAAATGAGGATAATTTGAGTGTCTGCTTTGCAGAGTTTTGCATGAAATGAGATCAAGCACTGGTACATAGGTGTTCCATCAATGAAGAATGAATGAAGATATGGTAGTTTTGGGAACACTGCAAACTGGCTATGTCTTCTGAGAATTTCCTGTCTGAGCTGACACAGTTCTGGAATTTCTAGATCCTGGTTTCCTTCCCTGCTCCTTCCGCAGTCCTCATCATCCTCGTCATCTTTATAGAAGCAGCAACAGCTGCCATTTGTATGGCAATTTATAGAAATTCCATGGCCTGGTCTCATTTAAATATCGCAATAACCCTGTGAGATGTATACTATAATAATGACTTGCCCAAGGGCACAAAGATCTGAGACTCAAGGGTACCTCTATTAGCTTTCCTAAAGGGATTTATTTCACATGTATGCAGCACCCACTGGTATTCTGAGCATTTGCAATTAGCAGCTCCTGTCCCCTTATATGGTAGTGGAGAGGACAGACAACCAAATCAAAACATCGTCTATATCTCTTCATGGTAAGATGGTAAGTGCTGTCATTGAGTGGGCAGAAACACCAAACAAGATGACAATTTCTGCTGAGGGCAGTCGTCTGGAGAGCAGATCCAATCCACTGTTTGCTATCTCTGGCCTTGGGTAAGTCACTTCACCTCTCTGGGCCTTAATTTCATTTGCCAAATGTGAGTTATAATAATAGTACTTCCCTCATAAGTCACTGTGGGGGGCCGGGTGAGGTGACTCACACCTGTAATCCCAGCACTTTGGGAGGCCAAGGCAGGCAGATCACCTGAGGTTAGGAGTTCAAGACCAGCCTGGCAACATGGTGAAAGCCCATCTCTACAAAAATACAAAAATGAGCTGGACATAATGGCAGGTGCCTGTAATCCCAGCTGCTTGGGAGGCTGAGACGGAAGAATCACTTGAATGCAGGAGGCGGAGGTTGCAGTGAGCTGAGATTGAGCCACTGCACTCCAGCCTGGGCAACAGAGCGAGACTCTGTCTCAAAAAAATAAATAAATAAATAAAAACTATGAGGGTAACAGATAAAATGTATGTAGCATTTAACACAGTGTGTTGCACAAGCAAGTGTATACAACTTTTTTTTTTCTTTTCTGAGACAGAGTCTCACTCTATTGCCCAGGCTGGAGTGCAGTGGTACGATTTTGGCTCACTGCAACCTCTGCCTTCTGGAGGTTCGAGTGATTCTCCTGCCTCAGCCTCCCAAGCAGCTGGAATTACAGGTGCCCACCACCATGCCCAGCTAATTTTTGTATTTTTAGTAGATATGGGGTTTCGCCATGTTGGCCAGGCTGGTGTCAAACTCCTGACCTCAAGTGATCCACCCACCTCTGCCTCCCAAAGTGCTGGGATTACAGGTGTGAGCCACTGCGCCCGGCCACTTCTCAACTTATGTCTCAATAAACCGTAAGCAGAAAACGCATTTGATAAACCTAACCTACTGAACATCATAGCTTAGCTTAGCCTTTCTTAAACATGCTCAGAACACTTGCACTAGCCTTCAGTCCGGCAAAATTATATAACACAAAGCCTATTTTTAAGTAATGTGTTGAATATCTCGTGTAACATACTGAAAACTGCACTGAAAGTGAAAAACAGAATGGTTGTTTGGGTACTAAAAGTATGGTTTCTAGGCCAGGCACGGTGGCTCACGCCTATAATCCCAGCACTTTGGGAAGCCAAGGCGTGCGGATCTTGAAGTCAGGAGTTCGAGACCAGCCTGGCCTATGGTGAAACCCCATCTCTACTAAAAATACAAAAATTAGCCAGGCATGGTGGCACCCACCTGTAGTCCCAGCTACTTGGGAGGCTGAGGCAGGAGAATTGCTTGAACCCAGGAGGCGGAGGTTGCAGTGAGCTGAGATCGTGACACTGCACTCCAGCCTGGGCGACAAAGCAAGACTCTGTCTCAAAAAAAAAAGTATGGTTTCTACTGAATGCATATTGCTTTCACACCATTGTAAAGTCAAGAAATCAAAAGGTGGGGACTGTTTGTACTCAGTTAATAGTAGTTGGTCTTTTATTAATGTAACCTGGATGTCAGCCAGAGGCCTTCTGACCCCTTGAAACCTTCAAAGGATGGACCCAAGCACCCATTACAAAACCCCTTTCCAGGATTACTGCAAATTCCTGGGAGACTTTGTTTCTCCTGCTCCAATTCCTACTTCAGCCTGTACTATCTTTGGTCAGCACTGTACCAAAACAGATGTAAAAGTTAGCCCCTTCAGCTGTTTCCACCAACACCCCAGTCAGGGCAGCCTCCATGAATATAGAAGATCTTTCTTGAATATGTCCAGGGATAGGAGGCAGAGACATTCACATCATAGCTATAAACCTCAGGATGAACAAAAACAAAAACAACTCTCGGTTTCTAAAACAGCCTTTTCTACTTTCCTCCATAGTGCCCAGCCTCAGCCACAAGCCATCTCTTGTCTCCTGCTAAAGTACATTTGCCTTTGGCTATTCATTCCACTCTCTCTTCCTAAGGACCTTTCAGATTTCTCTTCCAGGCTTTATCCCATTGTGTGAAGCCTCAGGGTTGAGGGGTTGGTTTTCTCTCCTATCTCCCCATCACCACCATCATCAAGTGAAAGCTTTACAGGGCTCCTCTTTGGCCTTCATGTAGTCCCCACAAGGATAGGAGGAAACATTTGCTGTCATTCTGGCCCTCTCTGGCTTCCTGCTGCCCACCCCTCCCCAGAGCCCTCGGGTCCTGCCCATGTCCCAAATCCAGTCCTCCAGATTCTGGTAGAATCTCTGAGCCCTCAGTAGCTTCTCAGTGTATGTATGACCTCTTGTTTAAAACATCCAGAGCCATTGGGGAACAGATCCAAATATAAGTTATCTTCCTTTTTTTTTTTTTTTGAGATGGAGTCTCACTCTGTCACCCAGGCTGGAGTGCAATGGCATGGTCTTGGCTCACTGCAACCTCTGCCTCCCGGGTTCAAGTGATTCTCCTGTCTCAGCCTCCCAAGTAGCTGGGACTACAGGTGCGTGCCACCACACCTGGTTAATTTTTGTATTTTTAGTAGAGATTGGGTTTCACTATGTTGGCCAGGCTGGTGTCAAACTCCTGACCTCGTGATCCACCCACCTCGGCCTCCCAAAGTGCTGGGATTACAGGCGTGAGCCACCGTGCCTGGCTGCTGCTTTGTTGCCCCCAGAACAGCTGCCTCACAGACATTCAAGACCACACCTTTACCCTAGTTTTCCAAAGTATTTTCCTAACGAAAGCCATCTTCTTCTCTAAGGGTGGAGGTCATGCACTGAGGGTTTATGACATGCATCTGGCTCACAGGGATGTTTTTAAAAAGTCAAATCAACATTTAAAAATTGATGGATTACACATAAAAGTCCAGATTTGTGACTTGTCTTATAAATTCAGAAAATCTGGCATCACAAGACCCACATTTCTCCCAAGGAGCATACTGGCCTAAATGAAGAGCTGCCCTTTCGACAGGTTTTTCCTTTGTTTTTTCTTTCTAAATACTGTACTTCATGCCATAAGACAGGTTTTTCTTATGCCCCGATGCACCAGCGTATTTCTGTCTCCTGCTTGACTCCTGCAGGCTTTCACCTTTGTGACCTTTGCTAAGCGCCATTTTTGTGCCAGTTTCTACCCTCTGTTGCCTTATTATAATTAAGTAGGGTCTAGGAATTCGCTAGGCTCACAAACGGGGAAAGGGGATCCTACAGCAAGAGCAGTCACAAGCATACAAGTGATGGCTATCCCTGGAAGGGCCAGGGGTCCAGAGGGATGGGGTCTCCCGTGCAAGGAGGCAGTGGGACTGGTGAGGGTGAAGGTGAGCCTTGGTTATGAAGGCTCTAAATGCTCTCTCATCGGGCACGGGGAGCCAGCGTGGGGTTTAAGGCAGGGCGACACACCATGAGCTGTACGTATGAGAAAGGTGGCTGGGAAGCTCGCGGCGCAGAATCTATTGAAACCCTCCCATCCCCCTCTGTGTCTGCTGGAAGCCCAGTGAGAGGCAGGGGCAGTGGTCCGAGGAAGGCTGCCTCCGGATGAGTGGCAAAGGCGGTGGGAACGGCTGGGAGGACTGCAAGGGAGGGATTTCGGAGGCAGCCTTGTCAACGAGTGGGTATGCTTGACCTTGACGGAAAACACTGCGGGAGCTGCGGCAGCAACTCTCTAGCCTCCGCTCCGCTCGCGTCCCCTGCGCCGCTACGGACTGCGGCGGAATCCCGGCCCCTCGCCGGGCGCCCTCCCGCGCGGATGCGGCACGCGAGGGGCGGGGACGGGATGGCGAGGGTGGCGGGGCGGCGGGGATGCCGGTCTTCCCTGGAAGGCCAGGGAGGGAAGGGGAGGCTGGTCACATGGCACCGCCACCGGGCGCAGCCGGATTGGCGGGTTGCGCAGCCAAGCAAGCCAACGCTGCTCGGATTTCCAGGCACTAAGCGGCCCCCTCCCCTCGTTCGAGCGCCGGAGGAAAGCGCTGGCCCTGCCCCGGGCAAGGGAAGACGCGAGCCGTGCTCGTTCCGCAGTGTGAAACGTACGGTATCGCCGCAGTCCTAGGGAGGTCTGATTATTGGGAGCTTGGCACGTCTGATTATTGTGTGGGAGCAATTGTCTGATTATCGTCTGACTATTGTCTTGGGAGGTCTGATTATTGTCTCCATGAACACCTCTCGTCCCCCTTACCCTCTCTGCTTTTCTCCTGCCTTCCCACACCTGCCCCTCTTTCTACCTTACCTACCTGGAGGCCAGCTTTATTTGCAGGTTTCCATTATTTGCTCTAATTTTTCAGCTTTGAGTAAATCGACCTGCGGGAGGTGGCAAAGATTAAAAGAGAAATCCCACAGATGCCTCAAGTCCCACACATCCAGCCCCACCTATCTCGCCAAAATGCTCTTCTCTGTTTCAAGCAAAAACCTGAGAACCATCTCCATCTCGCTGTCCCCAACCAAATCTATGAACAAAACCTATTAAATTTACCTCCAAAATATTTCTTACACCTCACACCAAGTATTTTTCCTTCTTACCATTTATCCTGATTTGTAACTGTGTGTTTATTTGTATGGTTGTTTTTGTAAGGGTTTTTCCCACTGGTTTGTAAGCTCCATGTCAGCAGGGACCTTGTCTGTTTTGCTCATTGCTGTATCACCAACACTGTCAGGCACATAGTAGATACTCAATAAATGTTAATTGATTGATTGAATGAATGAATGAATCCATGTATAACAAGTCCTGGGGAGGGGCACAGATTTTAAGATAAAACACACAGTATCTATCCCTAAGAAGTCACCTATCCGATGGGTTTGGTGTCATGAAGCCTGTAGTCCCAGCTACTTGGAAGACTGAGGCAGGAGGACTGCTCAAGCGCAGGAGTTTGAAGTTGTATCATACTATGATTTTGCCTATGAATGGCCACTACACTCCAGCCTGGGCAACATAGCATGACCCTGTCTATAAACAAAACAAAAAAAGAAGTCATCCATCCAACAAACATGTCCTGAGGTCTTTGCTACACAAGGCCCTGGACAGAGACCAGTGCATGCAATGAGTAAGATTCCATTTCTACCTTCCCTCTTTGTCTTAAGAGTTCACATGTCACTAACCCAGACAAGACCCTGTGGTATTGGAGGTGCCAAGGGTGGAGTCAGAGTCCAGGATTTAGAATCTGATGAGCTGACTGTGTGGCCACAAGTCTTCTCTCTCTGAGGCTCCATCTTCTCATCTTGAAAACGGGATAGTAATACCAAGCTCACAGGGCTGTTGAGAGCAATGAATTAGATAAATGAAAGCACCAACTGCGGGTTTTACAGCGATGTCGGGTGTAGGTGGGTGATCATATCTTCCAGTTTGCCTGGAACAGATCGATTGACACCTGTTAAACCAGCGCAAATTAATAGCATTCCCTTTCTTCCTTCCAAATATCCTGCTTTGGACAGTAAAGTATGTGGATACGCTAGTAATACATGTAACTCTAGAGTTATCTACACTGTCCCCTGGGGACACAAAGGATGGAGGGAGGTGGGTCTGACTGTAGAAAGGTGGATGGTAACCATGGAAATGAGCCTGAAATATGCAAAGGATTACACCAAGTGAAGAGGGATAGGAAGGGCATAAGAAGCAGAGGGACCAGCATTTGCAAAGAAGCAAGGCTTAACAATCCTGGGCATACTTAGTTAGATAACATAAAGAAGGCAAAATGGCTTGAGTCCAGGAGGCATGCAAGAAGATGAGGCTTTCTGCAGTGAGAATTGGAGAAAGTTTTTGAGTAGGGGTAGACATGAGCCAATGGCTTCACAAAAGAGACCAACTGAGGGGCTGGGGTCAAAATTGAAGCAGAAGAGATAATGAGGCTTGAACAGGGCAGTGCATGTAAGCCCAGGGAGAAAGGTGAGATTCCATAAGCATTTTGGAGATAAAACAGATAGGACTTCGCTGTGAGCATCAGAGGACAGACAGGTCAGAGGCAGGAAGACTTCCAGATGGATAAAGAGGCCACTCCCTGAGGCAGGCAGAGAGAGGACAGGCCAGGAGACCCAGAAAATAGGAGGTGACCCAGATCAGGCTGACTAGGCACAGAAGCTCATGATCCAGAGGGAAAAATGGAGATCACATCAGGTAGAGGTGACTCCTGAAGCCAGAGGAAGGAGCTAGGAGCCTCAATATTCATGTGACATCTAATTAAAATTAGCTTTCAAAGCAACCTTGAAGTCAGGCGCTGTGGCTCACGCCTGTAATCCCAGCACTTTGGGAGGCTGGGGTGGGTAGATCACCTGAGATCAGGAGTTTGAGATGAAGCTGGTCAACATGGTGAAACCACATCTCTACTAAAAATACAAAAATTAGCTGGGCCTGGCCGGGCGCGGTGGCTCAAGCCTGTAATCCCAGCACTTTGGGAGGCCGAGACGGGCGGA
>NW_012101377.1:3029994-3034716 GCF_000951045.1 Mandrillus leucophaeus | reverse complement strand
AAAAAAAAAAAAAAAAAAAAAGAAAAGTAGAGCCTCAAGTAAGAAAAAAAGCAGGTTTTGTAGTCCAATTTCATTGTATGTATGGCTCTCCTTGATTTAAACTGTCCCATAATACCTCCTAGACTAAAGGCTGAGCTCCTCAACTGGCACTCAAGGCTTCCTGTAGCTGGGTCTCAGCCTATCTCTGATGAACATTCCATATTTCATCTACTCTCGTTTGGCCCCTCCCTCCTTCCTTGTGAAAAAGTAGCTCCTTTCTTTTGGAGAATTGCTCCTCCCTTTGGTCCAGCTGTATGGTTCGGGTACGGCCTATCAATCATAGTATTCCATCCCCCATGACCACAGATGTGAGTGAGTATGCAGCCAAACCTTGTCAATCAGACTTGTTCTGAAGAATTTTGAGAATCTGGAACAAAGTGAAGATAATTACTCCTCTCTGGTGAGGAAGCTAGGACGTGTAAGCTAGGGATTCTACAGTTCCAGCAAGAGAGAAAAGTAGACTGAAAAAATAAAGTGGGGAGAAGAGGGAGTTAATGCTTAATGGCTATGGAATTCCAAGCTGGGAAAACGAAAAAGTTCTGGAGATGGATGGTGGTGATGGTTGCACAATAATATGAATTGATTTAATGTTACCGAACTGTGCACTTAAAATTGGTTAAAATGGTAGATGTATATAAAATATACATTGGTTAAAATGTATATTTTACCACACACAAAAAAAGAAGAAGCTAGTATGCAGAGAAGCAAAGATGAATGATGGAGTGCAGGATCTGGGGGCTTTCCTGGGTGCAGTTGCTGTGGTACATAGGGTTCAAAAGGTTATAGAAGCCAAAAATCACTCCTTTGGCCTAGCCTCATTCAAGTTAGGCTTCTGGTTCTTGCATCCAATGGAGCCATAATACAGAACCTTTCCATTTTCTTTTTTGGTTTTTTCTTTTGCTTTCTTTTTTTTTTTTTTTTTTTTTTTTGAGACGCAGTCTCACGCTGTCGCCTAGGCTTAGAGTGCAGTGGCACGATCTTGGCTGACTGTACCCTCTGCCTCCCAGGTTCAAGTGATTCTCATGCCTTGGCCTCCCAAGTAGCTGGGACTACAGGTGAGTGCTACCACGCCTGGCTAATTTTTGTATTTTTAGTAGAGACAGGGTTTCTGCATGTTGGCCCGGCTGGTCTCGAACCTCCCGACCTCAAGCGATCTGCCCACCTCAGCCTCCCAAAGTGCTGGGATTATGGCGTGAGCCACTGTGCCCGGCCAGAACCTTTCCATTTTCATTTCTTGCTCATGTCCTTTCAAACATTCTCTTCTCCTGTCAACCCTGCTGCTCATACTTCCTCAGACTTAGCCTGTGTTTATACACACTCTGCCTTTCCTCCCTGCTCCCCACGCTTGGAATGTCCTTTCCCCTTCTTATGACTTTGTCAACTCATGTTCATCATTTGAGATCCAGCTCAAAGGGCTCCTCCTCAGGAAAGCCATCCCTGACCACCCTAAGCAGAGCTTGCCATGCCCTCTGTTGGTCTGTCATAGCTTTTTTGTATTTGTCCTCATCACCTGGTATCTCAGTGATCTACCATCTTGTCTGCAACCCCCAGTAGATTATGTTTTTCATATCCATGACCCTGGTAGCTGGCAAAGAGCCTAGCACAAAGTAAGTATAAGAAATCTTTACTGAATGAGTGTACAGATGAGTGAGAATCTTTTTCTCCCTCATGCCATCTCTGAGTCACTACTCAGTTTCTATCAAGAAGAGACACATAAGGAAATGTGGGAGGAATTGCTTTAGTCCCTTTATTCAAGGGTGATAGTCTCAGGAAAGAAGAAAACCCAATCGAATTGGGGCCATTGCAAAGTCTAGTGGCATTTAAGAGAGGTGATTTCCCCCAAAGCACTGATGGTGGCAGCTTTGAACTGAGGCCGAATTTGTTTGGAAGCCAGAGCCAAGACAAGCAAACATTTGGTAGTGTTGAGCCTTCCAGCAAGCTGGGATTCTGACAGCTGTTTCTGTCAGCTACACAAGGAGAAGCATCTAAAACGCATCTGGATCTACCTGCAATTGGGGGTCCCCATATCTTTTAGCACAATCTGACCCAAGAAACAAGGCAGCCTTCTCTCCCACCCTCCATTCCCACTATATATACCTCCTCTAAGGGGGATCTGCAATTGATTAGGACCTTGCACACTGAGAACAGAGTCAAATATGACTATAGAGAACTGTGGCAGAGATGATACTACTGCTTACTAAATGGCTTACGGTTTCTTCCTACATTTCCCAGCTTCCCTTGCAGTTTGTTTTTGTTTGTTTGTTTGTTTGTTTTTAACACAGAGTCTTGCTCTGTTGCCCAGGCTGGAGTGCAGTAGTGTAATCTCTGCTCACTGCAACTTCCACCTCCCGGGTTCAAGCAATTCTCCTGCCTCAGCCTCCTGAATAGCTGGGATTACAGGCGCCCCTACCATGCCCAGCTAACTTTTGTATTTTTAGAGATGGGGTTTCACCACGTTGGCCAGGCTGGTCTCGAACTCCTGACCTCAGATGATCCACCCGCCTCGGCCTCCCAAAGTACTGGGATTACAGGCGTGAGCCACCGTGCCCGGCCTCCAGCTGTCTTTTTGAGGCAATACTGAAAGCTTTGCATTGAGATGGTGGAGCCCAAGACAGAAGTAGTCTGGATCTCTGAGTTACCCAGGAGAGTTGAGGACAGCTACCCTGGAGAGTGCCTTAACCCATAGCCAGCTTTGCATGAGTGGAAAAGATATACCATTGTTGTGTTATGCCATTGAGATATTTGGCTCGTTTGTTACCATAGCCAAGTCTACCCTATTCTGCCAGATAAATATGGACACTAATTGTTGTTTAAGCCATCCAGCATCAAACCTCTTTCCTATTTGAGGATTAAACTCTCCCTCTCCTTTAGGACTATTTGGTGTTGCCAAATCCAGTGGTCACATCTCTGTTTTTATCTTTCTTGATTTCTCAGCAGCATTTGTCACAATTGACCACTCCCTTCTGGGAACATATTATGTTGGTGTCTGTGACATCATGCCTGCTTAATTTTTCTTTTATGTCACTGGCCCCTGCTTTTCAGTTTTCTTTGTTGGCTCCCCTTCTTGTTTTATGTCAAAAGTTTGAAGTTCTGGAGACCTGGTTTTAAATATCACAGCTGGTTACCACCTTTTCAGACAGTGTCTTTTTGTTTCACCCAGGCTGAAGTGCAGTGGCACAATCACAGCTCACTGCAGTCTCAACCTCCCAGGCTCAAGCATTCCTCCCACCTCAGTCTCCCAAGTAGCAGGGACTACAGGCACACTCCATCACACCCAGGTAATTTTTCTATTTTTTGTAGAGATGGGGTTTTGCCATGTTGCTCAGGCTGGCCTCAAACTCCTGGGCTTAAGAAATTCACCTGCCTAGGCCTCCCAAAGTGTTGTAATTACAGGTGTGAGCCACAGCGCCTGGCCCATCTTACCATTCCTTATTAGTAACAGAACAGTCATTGTTAGCTGGGCACATTGTACCCAGTTAAGAGAATGTTTCCCAGGCTCCCTTGCAGCTGAGTATGGCCATGTGAATATGTTTTGGCCAATGAGATGTGAGCAAAAATGTGCGGGACTTTCAAGGCAGTCTTCTTTTTTTCTTTTTTTTTTTTGAGACAGTCTCGTTCTGTTGCCCAGGCTGGAGAGGCTGGAGTGCAGTGGCACGATCTTGTCTCACTTCAACCTCCGCCTCCCAGGTTCACACCATTCTCCTGCCTCAGCCTCCTGAGAAGCTGGGACTACAGGCACCCGCCACCACGCCCGGCTAATTTTTTGTATTTTTAGTAGAGAGGGGATTTCACCATGTTAGCCAGGATGGCCTCGATCTCCTGACCTCGTGATCTGCCTGCCTCGGCCTCCCAAACTCTTGGGATTACAGGCATGAGCGTGAGCCACCGCCCCCGGCCCCAAGGCAGTCTTCTTAAAAGGAAGAGGATGCATCTTTCTTCCCTTTTTCCTTCCCACTGTTTGGAATATGGACCATAGTCAGGTGACCTTAACATTGGAAGCCAAATACTGAGGATGGCTGAACAGCCCTGAACTGCCTACTTTTGGACCTAAATTTCATGGAAAGAGAGAAATTTCTGGCTGGGTGCAGTGGCTTATGCCTGTAATCCCAGCACCATGAGAGGCCAAGGTAGGAGGATCACTTGAGTGAGCCCAGGAGTTCCAGACCAGCCTGAGCAACACGGGGAGGCCTCATCTCCACGAAAAAAATAAAAACAATAGGCAGGCCTGGTGGCGCATCTGTGCTCCCAGCTACTCCGGAGGCTGGGGTAGGAGGATTGCTTAAGCTTGGGAGGTTGAGGCTGCACTGAGCTGTGATCACGCCACTGCACTCCAACCTGAGTGACAGAGGAAAACTGTCTCGGGGAAAAAAAAAAAAGGATAAATTTCAATCGTAAGCTATTTTTTTCTTTTGTTATTTGCAACTGAATGTAATCCTGATACATTCCTGTTGTTGAATCTGTTTGCCTGCCTCCCACTAGGAAGCCTAAGGGTCCAGATCCTCCCCCAGTCAGAGGAATGGGGAACTAGAAAAAGAAAGTCGCCGGGCGCGGTGGCTCAAGCCTGTAATCCCAGCACTTTGGGAGGCCGAGACGGGCGGATCACGAGTTCAGGAGATCGAGACCATCCTGGCTAACACAGTGAAACCCCGTCTCTACTAAAAAATACAAAAAAACTAGCCGGAC
>NW_012101377.1:3029191-3029785 GCF_000951045.1 Mandrillus leucophaeus | reverse complement strand
AAAAAAAAAAAAAGAAAAGAAAAAGAAAGTCAAAGGCACTGCCCGGCAAGAAAACGCTGGGTCTCCTTCCACAAGTTTGGGTAAGTAAGCAAGATACCAGGAGGATTGAATGGTAAGTGAGCCTAGAAATAGATTATTATATACATAGAGTTTATTAAATACATAGGGAACACTGCTAGACTAAGAAATTTGGACTTTATTCTGTAAATTCCTTGCAATGGGGGACCTTATCTGTTTCATTTAGTAATGCCTCGCACTTTGCAGAAGCTCAATGAATGAATATATTCTTTATTAATTACTGCTGTCTGCTTAATAAACAGAAATGTTGGAAGGTGGACCAGTTGGGAGTCACCATCTGAACAACCCCTGTGTACTTTTTATAAATAATGTACCTGAACCATCATTTACTGGAAGTGGCAATCAACCTGTGAGGAACTGCAAACGAAAAAGTCCACCTTGAGTGTCGACGTGATGGAATTGGGGGCGGAGACGAGGGAGAGCAGTGGGCTAGGATCGCTCAGTCTCCGCAACATGGCGGCCCTGGAACCAGCTGACCTGCAGGAGGCGGAGCTCCGCCCCAGCTCGCCCGGCCCC
>NW_012101377.1:3022476-3028436 GCF_000951045.1 Mandrillus leucophaeus | reverse complement strand
CGGGGACCCCGCGTGGGGCTGGCCTCCAGGGCCGGTCCTCGGCGCTGCGTGTGTGTCCCAAGCAGGGAAACCAGCAAGGCGGCAATTTCGGCGGGGTGGTAACCGGTAACTAACCATCAGGCAAGCCCAGACTAGTAGGGTGAACGCACCCGACACCCCGCCCCCTGCCCCAGGGCTCGAGGTGGCTGCTGAGCATTCGGTGAGGGGAAGGGAGCTGTCCATCAAGTTAGGATACAGGGAGAGGCGGTTTTTTTGTTGGGGGAATGCCCTCTGTCCAGAGGTGGGGGCAGTATCTCTATTTTTTTTTTGCGGGGGGCGGGTAGACGGAGTCTCGCTCTTTTGCCCAGGCTGGAGTGCAATGGCGCGATCTCGGCTCACTGCAACCTTCGCCTCCCAGGTTCAAGCGATTCTCCTGCCTCAGCCTCCCGAGTAGCTGGGATTACAGGCACCCGCCACCACGCCCAGCTAATTTCTTTGTATTTTTAGCAGAGATGGGGTTTCACCATGTTGGCCAGGCTGGTCTCGAACTGCTGGCCTCAGGTGATCTGCCTGCCTCGGCCTCCCAAAGTGTTGGGATTACAGGCGTGAGCCACCGCTCCCGGCCAAGGTGGGGAGTATCTCTCAGTAAGAGCGGGGAAGGGATATTTGGCCAAGGAGGGAATGAGAATATTCTGAGGGGGGCAGCGCATCGGAGGGGTGGGTCTACTTGTCTAGGGGCAGACTTAGCAGCATTGCAGAAGAAGGCGTGTTCTCCCAGAAAGTTGGGATGGAGGTGACCAGGGAATAGGCTCTGGGGTACCCTGAGCACTGTGTGTTCTGTGCCACGTTATCGGGAGGCACTCTGTCGTTCTTACCTTACTGCGTTGGGTAGGGTGAGGGATGGACAGACATGTTCTTTGTCCAGAAACTCAGTGGGGCACTGAGAAGAAGAATGTCCAGAGGTTGGTGTGATAGGATAAATTGTGTTTCTGAACCCCTTTGATCTTGAGTTCTTGATGACAGTCTTTTTAATGCACCATGTATGCTGAATTTTAAAGGGCAGTAAATTAAAATATGCAATATCTGCAGAGACATAATACACCAGATTTTCCTATCTGAAGCATTCAGTGGAGACCCTCGCCCTCCCCACCTTTAGAAGTCTAACTGATTGTTACTGTCGGTATATCCCATGAATGGTTGCACACAGGAAGAGGGGCTCATTTAAGTAGTTGGGAGTCAGACAGCCATTACCTGCTCTGTGACCTTGGGCAGATAATTTTATTCTTGTGTGTCGTGTTTTGGCGACAAAAAGATGCTAGGGACTCCTTGCAGTGTGTAAATGTAACGCTAGTAAAAAGCTGTGTGATCTTTAGCTTCAAAGGAGTTAAGGACTTTTAATTGTAGCCTATATATCCAGGTTGTTTTGAGATCTCCATGATCCTGCTGGTTGTCTCCTTTCAAAAGGAGCTGTCTTAGACTGTCTGGAAGGGTAAGAAGAGTTAACTTCTGTTTTTAATTCTGCCAGACTTGTTTAGAAATGGGTGTGTTATTTAACCTCACTGAGATGGGGTTTCTAAATTACTTTGAAGTGTTGTGGTAAAAGGAGTGGTGTTTATGGTGGCTAACTTTCACTTTCAGTTAATAAGTATCAGGAAGGACCTTTTAGGTTCATGGAACTGTTTATGTCTGGTGATCTTACTGGCCCTCTGCGGTTAATTTATATGATATTAAAGTTTTACAGATACTGTTGATCTGTTTTTTTAACCAAACGAATATTAAGAGAACACAGGCCAGGCTTGGTGGCTCACGCCTGTAGTCCTAGCACTCTGGGAGACCAAGGCAGGCGGATCACCTGAGGTCAGAAGCTCGAGACCAGCCTGGCCAACATAGTGAAATCTTGTCTCTACTAAAAATACAAAAATTAGCCGGGTGGTGGTGCACACCTGTAGTCCCAGCTACCCAGGAGGCTGAGGCAGAATCACTTGAACCCAGGAGGCAGAGGTTGCAGTGAGCCGAGATCAGGCCACTGTACTCCAGCCTGGGTGACAGAGAGAGATTCCATCTCAAAAAAAAAACAAAAAAAACAAAAAAAAAACGCCGCATAGTTAATTTTGGAATAGTACATTAACTCCTTTCTGAGATGTTTCCTTGAGTTCTAAGAAATGTGGCAGATCATCTTTCTGGAAAAGGTCCGTTTTTTAAATTTTTCTAAAGTCACTTTCTGTCTTTGCTCACATCAATAAAAATGCACAGAAAATAATTTTCAAGCTTGGTGACAACTCTCAACTATTTGGAAATTATTAAAAAATTAGGCCATTTCTTATTTTAGTCAAGTATTAGTATCCTCCAGATTTTATTTCTTAATTAGTTAAAAGAATGATAATCATATGTATAGTAATATATATAAGCTATGTATTTTTAAATATGTATCATCTACAGACTTAAGGTGGAGTTTGGGGAAAGAAAGAAAGCTGGCCTCTCAATACCTGTGTGCCAGGCATATATAATTTAATTTGATCCTCACAACCTTGTGAGATAGGTTTGATATAGTTTTACAAATGAGGAAACCAAAGTTTAAGGAAATTGAATGACTTGTTCAGGGTCATATAACTAGTAAGTGGTGAAACCAGGCTTAGAACAGGGGTCTTAATTCCAACCAAGGCCAATGTTCCTTCCACTCAGCCCCTGTTTTAAAAAGCATTGGCTTATCAACGTAGCCCCATTATTGAGGATGCTGCTGCTTGGGTGCATTTCATTAAGTGTAGCCTGAGGACAACATTGAGAAAGCCAAAGATACTAAAGTCTAGTTTCCTTTCTGATTCCTGTTGTTAACAGCCTCCTACCTACCTTATTTTTCTTATCTGAAATAGGCCTAATTCTTTCCTGACTTGAGAGATTTAATTAATGTTTACACAGTGTTTTGAGATCTTCAGTTGAAAGTGGTTACAGGGAGTAACTTTAAAATTCTGTTAGTTGCCAAATAGATGCCTGAGTTCTCCCTTGGGATGTGGCTAGTTGCTTTGCATCTTTTTTTTTGGTGGGGACAGGGTTTCGCTCTGTCACCTAAGCTGGAGTGCAGCAGTGGTGCAATCACGGCTCACTGCAGCCTCAACCTCCTGGGCTCAGGTGATCCTCCTGCCTCAGCATCTCAAGTAGCTGGGACCACAGGTGCATGCCACCAAGCCTAGCTAATTATTATTATTATTATTATTATTATTATTTGTAGAGACAGAGTCTCCCTATGTTGCCCAGGCTGGTCTTGAACTCCTGGGCTCAAGCTGTTTTCCCGCCTTGGCCTCCCGAAGTGCTGGGATTATTGCTGCCTCTTTTTAATGCCAGGAAAAAAAATAGCTTCTGTGTTCTTACGAGATGTCATAGTTCCCTTGTTTTGTTTTGAACAGTGTTGTTTTGTTTTGTTTTGTTTTAGAGAGGGAGTCTCAACTCTGTGCCCAGGCTGGAGTGCAGTGGCATAATCGTGGCTTACTACAACCTCGAACTCCTTGGCTAAAGCAGTACTCACTCCCACCTTAGCCTCCTGAGTAACTGGGATTATAGGCACGAACCACTGCACCAGCTCCTTTGTTTTACTTTTTAAACAAATTATTCTATTCTTCTGGGGCTGGTAAAGGTCACGGATAAGCATTATAAGAGAAGTCCAAGTCCCAGTCACCTCCTATTCCCATACTTGACCATCTTTACTGCCCACAGATAAAGTTCTTGCCAGCCAAATTGATCAGGTCTCCCCTCTGCCTTGTTTGTATGTGCATTTGGTAGGGTGAGGGGGGCGTGTGAGCAATCTTACAGGTTCTGATCGTTAGTTTTACTGTTATTACTCATAATAAGAACACCATGCATTCAGAGATTCATGGTTTGTTTACAGAGTATTTGTAGGATAGAGCAAATTTGGATTTTTCTTTTCTTTTCTTTTTTTTTTTTTTTTTAGACGGAGTCTCGCTCTGTCACCCAGGCTGGGCAGTGGCGCGATCTCGGCGTACTGCAAGCTCCACCTCCCGGGTTCATGCCATTCTCCTGCCTCAGCCTCCCGAGTAGCTGGGACTACAGGCGCCCGCCACCACGCCTGGCTAATTTTTTGTATTTTTTTAGTAGAGACGGGGTTTCACTGTGTTAGCCAGGATGGTCTCAATCTCCTGACCTCGTGATCCCCCCGCCTCGACCTCCCAAAGTGCTGGGATTACAGGCATGAGCCACCGCGCCCGGCCGGATTTTTCTTTTCTTATACTCAAATATGATTTTATTTTATTCATAAATAAGAGAACCAATTTCAGTGGGAAAACATTCACATTATGATTTCTTTTTTTTTTTTTCTGAGACGAAGTCTCACTCTGTTGCCCAGACTGGAGTGCAGTGGCGCCATCTCCACTCACTGCAAGCTCCACCTCCCGGGTTTGTGCCATTTTCCTGCCTCAGCCTCCCAAGTAGCTGGGACTACACCTGCCACCACCCGGCTAATTTTTTTATTTTTTTATTTTTTGTATTTTTAGTAGAGATGGGGTTTCACCTTATTAGCCAGGATGGTCTCTATCTCCTGACCTCGTGATCCGCCCACTTTGGCCTCTCAAAGTGCTGGGATTACAGGCGTGAGCCACTGTACCCAGCCTCACATTATTATTTAATATACTAAGAACAATATGGCCTAGTATAATCTTAAAACAAGGTGTCAAATGAGATTAAAATTAGTTCAAAATACAAATAACTGATTTTTTATAGTTCTTTATAATCTTCAGACTATAATCTCATTCAGACATAATTTCATTTTAGTCTCATCCAGGTAGATGTTGACAAATGCATTTTATATACAAGAAACCAGTTCAGAGAAGTTTAAATATGGGGCCTGGTATTTCATTGCTAATCATTGATGTAGTTGATCTTTTACGCTTTTGAGTCTCTGCCCAAGTATGTCTCTTCAGAAACCCCCAAATCATGTAACTGTAATGTTTTCCTCTCAAGTGTCCTGTTGCTAATCTTAAAACCCTTTCAGAATCTTTAGGAGACTGCTGGTGAGCAAAGTAGGCAACAGAAAATTTCCTGGTATACAGGGTCAGATCTTCTGTACAGATGAATAAGAAGGGATAAGGCTGTCTTGACCTAAATTCTTTTTTTTTTTTTTAAAGACAGAGTTTCACTCTCGTTGCCCAGGCTGGAGTGCAATGGCACAATCTCAGCTCACCACAACCTCCGCCTCCCAGGTTCAAGCGATTCTCTTGCCTCGAGCTGGCTAGTAGCTGGGATTATAGGCATGTGCCACCACACCCGGCCAATTTTGTATTTCTAGTAAAGACAGGGTTTCTCCATGTTGATCAGGCAGGTCTCGAACTCCCGACCTCAGGTGATCCGCCCACCTCAGCCTCCCAAAGTGCTGGGATTACTGGAGTGAGCCACCGCACCCAGCCAACCTAAATTCTTTGTGCAGGTCCACCACTCCAGCCTTTCATTGCTGCCTCTGTCCCCTGCAGAATCCTTCCTCCCACCTGATCCCAGGAAATAGTAGCAGCTATTGGCTTTTTCAGACAACTAGACTGGACCATTCCATAAACAGGAAGCTTTTGTTCATCCCTAGCACATTTATGAGGGAAGAGCAAGCAAGCTCTTTGAACAAGACAAATTTCAGTAGATGAAGGAGGATTTTTGCTTTCTGAAGCCTCCCTGAACCTCTTCTCTTGATTTGGCTCCATACCTCCTGTTCCACAACTTTTCCCTGCATTCCCCAACTCCACATCACCCCCTCCTCTTGTGCACGTACACCATCCTCCATCCAGCCCAATGCATCTGTCTCAGATTTGCTAAAGTACTTGTACTAAAGGAGAATATCTGTATCGCTCCTCTGCTTAAAACTATTCATTGACTACCTAACCTATAAGATGACTTCTCATTATGTCTTTGAGAACTTATTTGATCTATCCTTATCATTTAAGCTCCTTTACAGTCTCCAACCATCTTTTTTTTTTTTTTTTTTTTTTTTT
>NW_012101377.1:3019119-3020604 GCF_000951045.1 Mandrillus leucophaeus | reverse complement strand
GATCCACCCACCTTGGCCTCCCAAAGTGCTGGGATTACAAGCATGAGCCACCGTGCCCGGCCTAATTTTTGTATCTTTCATAGAGATGGGATTTCACTATGTTGCCCTGGCTGGTCTTGAACTCTCAGGTTCAAGTGATCCTCCTGCCTTTGCCTGACAAAGTTCTGGGGTTATAAGCATGAGCCACTGCACCCAGCTGTGTCTGTATTCTTCACAGCATGTAATTTTCTACACCTTTCTTTTAGTTTCTAATTAGCAAGCCTGAATGGTTGGTTAAGCTAAAAGAGCAGAGTAAGAGAGATGCACCAGCATGGGACATGGAAGAGAAGGAACAAGGTGGACAGGGCAGATTGGGTCTCAAGGATGAGGTTTTTCTTCTTTCTTTTCTTTTTTTTTTTTTTTTTTTTTTTTTTTTGAAACAGGGTCTAGCTCTATCTCCCAGGCTGGAGTGCAGTGGCGCAATCTCAGCTCACTGCAAGCTCCACCTCCTGGGCTGAAGCCATCCTCCCACCTCAGCCTCCTGAGTAGCTGGGACTACAGGCATGCACCACCATGCCTAGCTAATTTTTTTCTTTTTTTTTTTTTTGGTAGAGATGGCGTTTTGCCACGTTGCCCAGACTGGTCTTGAACTCCCAAGCTTAAGCAATCCACCCACCTTGGTGTCCCAAAGTGCTGGGACACCAAGCACTTTTTATGGTGTGGTCCACCATACCCAGGCAAGGTTTTTTTTTCAACTATTCAAGAAGATTATTCAGAACTTAGGAGTTTACCACTAAAGTGGGTTTATATGAAATTTAGGATTAGGTTACAGTACCTGGTGTATAATAAGCCAATAGATACATGGATACATTAAAAAGATTGCTTTAGAGCAGAGTGATGGCCTAGGAGAAGACCTAGAATGCTCTGGGAAAGTCAAACAACCAAAACAAGAGAGGGTCTCTGTCATTCATGCAATACAGTTATTTTGAGCATGAACCAGTGTACTAGACTGAGATTAAAAAGTGGATGATATGTCTCCTTAAGTCCAGTGTGGTTTGGGAGGCAAGCATATAAACAGATAGTTACAATATAATGTGATAAGTGTTATAATTGTGCACACCCACGATGTAGGCAACCAGCTGCCTAGAGAGGTTACGTATATTTTACAGAGAAGATGACACTTGAGTTGGTTCTTAAATGGGTACTTGTCAGGGCAAGAAGTAAGGACAAGGCATTTCTAGGTAGAAGGAATAGAGTATGTAAAGGCCAGGAGGTAGGACATAGTGTGCGATGTTTTTACACCATACGTCTTTCAGGACAAGGTCTCTCGTGCAGTTTTAGAACTTGTTAGCTACGTTTGAATGTGACAAGCACCTATACCTCCATTTGGTGGAACAGAAGTTAAGGTTTGGAGATTTTTTTTTTTTTGAGACGGAATTTTTCTCTTGTTGCCCAGGCCGGAGTAAAATGGTGTGATTTTGGCTCACTGTAACCTCCACCTCCTGG
>NW_012101377.1:3013479-3014394 GCF_000951045.1 Mandrillus leucophaeus | reverse complement strand
CACCGCGCCCAGCCGCTTCTTTGAAGGATTTTAAGCAGGAGTATAACCTTCTAGAATGGAATTTGGATGGAGTGGGGAATAGGGAGACCAGATAAGGAGGCTCTTGGAGTTGTCTAGCCTAGAGATGGGTCTTAAATGGGCAGGAAAAATGAAGATGTTAAGGGTGCAGTTCATTGTGACAACTTGGCGCATGTCTACCACCCTGATGCCTACTAGGGGTCTATTTGTAAATGGGTAACCTAGTTATGTTGCATGACTTGGGGATGGAAATTACAGACATAATATAGGAACACATTTCTTTAACCACCGAAGTCTGTTGGAGCATAATCAAATTTATACTAATGGAAATCTTTTTTTCCAGGGCTGAAGCTAAGTAATGCTATGGTCTAGTTTGTCACTTTATGATGTTTCTGAAGCTTTAGGAAATTAATAAAATGAGGAAAAGTTGTATGAACCTAAGCAGTGGGGGCTGTGGGGGGCGGTCTGTAGTCTCTTTCTTTTTTATTCTTTTTTATTTTTTTGAGTTAGGGTCTAACTCTGTAACTCTGTTGCCTGTGCTGGAGTGCAGTAGTGCAATTTCAGCTCAGTGGAACCTCAACCTCCCAGACTCGGGTGATCTTCCCACCTCAGCCTCATAAGTAGCTGGGACTACAGGCATGTGCCACCACATGACACCATATCCCACCACACTCGGCTTTTTTTTGTTGTTGTTATTCGAAGAGAGAGTCTCACTCCGTCACCCAGGCTGGAGTGCAGTGGCGCAATTTCGGCTCACAGCAACCTCTGCCTCCTGGATTCAAGTGGTTCTCCTGCCTCAGCCTCCTGAGTAGCTGGGAGTAGCTGGGACTACAAGTGCATGCCACTACGCCCAGCTAGTTTTTTTTGTATTTTTAGTAGAGATGGGGTTTCGTCACA
>NW_012101377.1:3005067-3011639 GCF_000951045.1 Mandrillus leucophaeus | reverse complement strand
ACAGGGTTTCGCCATGTTGGCCAGGCTGGTCTTGAACTCCTGACCTCAGGTGATCCACCTGCCTCGGCCTCCCAAAGTGCTGGGATTACAGGCGTGAGCGACTGTGCCAGGCCGGTTTAGAGATTTTAATAGCTCCATGTCATGCAGTATGAGTCACAGGCAAGAGCTCAGACCAGGTACCCAAAAACAGAAATGCCAAATATCATGCCCTGAGTAATTCTGTGTCGTAGTAATAGATTGCTGTGGATTCATGAGTATTTGGGGTTATTTTACTTCCTTGGCACCAAATTAAACACTCAAAGTTGACATTGTCAATCCTATCCAACACTCTTTTTAAGAAAAAAAAAAAAAAGTGGGCCGGGCACGGTGGCTCATGCTTGTAATCCCAGCACTTTGGGAGGCTGAGGCAGGTGGATCACTTGAAGGCCAGGAGTTCGAGACCAGCCTGGCCAACATGGTGAAACCCCATCTCTACTAAAAATACAAAAAAATTAGCCGGGCATGGTGGTGGGCGCCTGTAAGCCCAGCTACTTGGGAGGCTGAGGCAGGAGAATCTCTTGAACCCCAGAGACAGAGGTTGCTGTAAGCCAAAATTGCGCCATTGCACTCCAGCCTGGGTAACAAGAGTGAAACTCCGTCTCAAAAAAAAAAAAAGGTGGGGGCTGGAGGAATGTTAATAAACATGTACTTCTGCCATATAAGGTAGGAATGGATGATGAAGTATTCAAGACTCCCTACTGGCTGTCCACTTAATTTGTATCTTTAGAAGTTGACTTAATGCTTTTCTGAGGTCATCCAGTAACTTTCCCATTTAATGCAAAATAACAAGCTAGTCACTGTCTTGAGGAGACAGTTGTTTATCTTTAGTAGTTATTTTGCAGCTAGGTGGGGTAAATTTGCTCAGAACTCCTACAGGATATGAATCATTTGCATTCATAGGTTGACCTATTCTCACTTTGTTCTTTCTGAGAAGAGTTTTAATACAGCCTGTATTATATAACATAGAGGATACATCGTCATTTATATTTTCAGTGTCATTCTCAAATCAATTTGCAGAATCTATGATAAACGTGAGAACTTGAGTTGCTATAATTAACATCTCATGTACATTCAAATAAACAAGCAAACTGAAGAATAAATCCCAGAAAATGTTATTAGCTTTTTGCACAAGCTATTTGAGGTCTTCGAATATTGCAGGAGAGTGTGGAATGGAGGACAGCGTGCAGATGGCAACACGGAAACCTGCAGTTACTGATCTTTTTAAAAATGTGTGTGATAGACCAAGCTTGGTGGCTCACGTCTGTAATCCCAATGCTTTGGGAGACTAAGGTGGGAGGGTTGCTTGAAGACAGGAGTTCCAGACCAGCCTGGGCAACATAGCAAGACCAACCCTGTCTCTACAAAAGAAAAAAAAAAATGAAAAAGTTAGCTGGGCATGGTGGTATGCACTGCTACTTGGGGAACTGAGATAGGATCACTTGAGCCCAGGAGTTTCAGGTTGCAGTGAGCTATCATCACACCACTGTCTAGAAGCCGGGCAACAGAGTGAGATCTTGTCTCCTAAAAAAAAAAAAAAAAAAAAAAAAAAAAAATTATGCGATGAACTTTCATAACTTTCAGTTTATTTATTTATTATTTTTTTCAGACAGAATCTCACTCTGTCACCCAGGCTGGAGTGCAGTGGCGCATATGTGGCTCACTGGAGCCTCAACCTCCCAGCCTCAAGCAATCCTCCCACCTCAGACTCCCAAGTAGCTGTGACTGCAGGTATGTGTCACCATGCCTGGCTGATTTTTTTTTTTTAGAGAAAAGGTCTTGTTGCTGTGTTGCCCAGGCTGGTCTCAAAATCCTGGCCTCAAGCGATCTTCCTGCCTCAGCCTCCCAAAGTGCTGAGATTACAGGCATGAACCACCTCACCTGGCTAAAATTTTATTTTATACAAGTATTATATTTTCTTATTAGAGTAATCTGAGCATTTAATTGACATATTTGGAATTAATCAGAAAGGCTAATAGTTATATAAATATATTGGATTGTTTGTGTGAGACTAATTCTTGGTAAATCAACATGAACTACAAGAAATGGTCGACGTTAGTGCTGATAAATTCTGAATCTTTACATGAAGAATATGTGTCACAACTGAGTGCAGTGGCTTACGCCTGTAATCCCAACACTTTGAGAGTCTAAGACAGGCAGATCACCAGAGGTCAGGAATTCAAGACCAACCTTGCCAACATGGTGAAGCCCCGTCTCTACTTAAAAAAAAAACTAGCCAGGCGTGGCGGTGGGCGCCTGTAATTCCAGCTACTCGGGAGGCTGAGGCAGGAGAATCACTTGAACTTGGGAGGAGGAGATTGCAGGGAGCCGAGATCACGCCACTGCGCTCCATCCTGGGCGACATAGCGAGACTCCGTCTCAAAAAAAAAAAAAAAAAAAAGAATATGTGTCAGAAGAGAGAAAGGGAGGTATGGCATTAATGCTGTATTAATTTATAAGATAGAGGCATGGTATTCTTGGATTCTGGAGCCTATCAGGACATTCAAGGTATTGATTTGAATTGAAAAAGTATGGAAAGATAAAATGAACTTTCAAGAGGGATGCTGATCATAAGTCCATTTAGGGTTATTGTCTCTGTGACTATGGTCAGACTGGCTTCACTGTGGAACTTAAGAATGAAAAAGGCTGGGCATGGTGGCTCACACCTGTAATCCCAGCACTTTGGGAGGCTGAGGAGGGCGGATCACAAGGTCAAGAGATCGAGACCAGCCAAGCATGGTGGCTCACGCCTGTAATCCCAGCACTTTGGGAGGCCGAGGCGGGCAGGTCACGAGGTCAGGAGATCGAGACCATCCTGACTAACATGGTGAAACCCCGTCTCTACTAAAAATATAAAAAATTAGCCAGGTGTGGTGGCGGGCGCCTGTAGTCCCAGCTATTCAGGAGGCTGAGTCAGGAGAATGGCGTGAACCCAGGAGGCAGAGCTTGCAGTGAGCCGAGAGAGAGCCACTGCAGTCCGACCTGGGTGAAAGAGCGAGACTTCTGTCTCAAAATAAATAAATAAATAAAAGAGATCGAGACCATCCTGGCCAACATGGTGAAACCCTGTCTCTACTAAAAATACAAAAATTAGCTGCACGTGGTGGTGTGTGCCTATAGTCCCAGCCACTTAGGCAGGAGAATCTCTTGAACCTGGGAGGCAGAGGTTGCAGTGAGCCGAGTGGCACCACTGCACTCCAGCCTGGCGACAGAGCGAGACTCTGTCCCAAAAAAAAAAAAAAAGAAAAAAGAAAAGAATGAAAAGGTAGCATGGTGGCTCATGCCTGTAATTCCAGCACTTTGGGAGGCTGAGGCAGGCTGATTGCTTGAGCCCAGAAGTTTGTGACCAGCCTGTGCACAGGGTGAAACCCCATCTCTAAGGAAATTACAAAAATTAGCCAAGTGTGGTGGTGCACACCTATAGTCCCAGCTACTGTGGAGGCTGAGGCAAGAGAATTGCTTGAGCCTGGGATGCGGAGGTTGCAGTGAGCCAAAATTGTGCCACTGCATTCCAGCCTGGGTGACAGAGCGAGACTCCATCTCAAAAAAAAAAAAAAAAAAAGAATTAAACTTTCGTTTTTGCCATAGCTCTTTATTTCACTAATGTTCTGTTCCTTCATACAAACGAATACTAATCTCTCTAAATATAGCAAACTATCAAAAGGAAATAGTTTTGTACCCTGTTGTTTATGAAACTTACTATGACAAACTACTCCTAAAGCAGCTTCAGCTATGATTGAATAAATGCTAGAAATCCAGGATAAATATGATACTCCACCTCCACTTTTTAAAGGAAATAAATGATTTGTGTTTTTGGAATCTCAAGAAATTTACAGCTGGGCGTGTTGGCTCACTCCTGTAATCCCAGCACTTTGGGAGGCCGAGGCAGGTGGATCACCTGAAGTCAGGAGTTTGAGACTAGCCTGGCCAACGTGGCGAAACTCCATCTCTACTAAAAATACAAAAAAAATTAGCCGGGTGTGGTGGCTTGCACCTGTAATCCCAACTACTAGGAAGTCTGAGGCAGGAGAATTGCTTGAACCTGGGAGGTGGAGGTTGCAGTAAGCCAAGATTACACCACTGCACTCCAGCCTGGGTGACAGAGCAAGACTCTGTCTCACAAAAAAAAAAAAAAGAAAAGAAAGAAAGAAATTTACTTTCTCACATGGGATATATTTTACAGTTGGTCAAATGTGCTTGTGTGTGTATGTGTATTCTTTTCTCTGTATCATATGTGATAGTGGGGTAGTGCCAAACATTGTTAACTCTGATGAATAATGTCTCTTTTGGTTAGATCATTCTTACCTTACTGGTATCTCTTACTGTTTCCTTACCTAGTTATGCTGTTATTGCCTATGGCTGTGCCAGCTGCCCGAAGCTAACTTGTGAGAGGGAAGGTTGCCAGACTGAGTTCTGCTACCACTGCAAGCAGATATGGCATCCAAATCAGACATGCGATATGGCCCGTCAACAGAGGGCCCAGAGTTTACGAGTTCGGACCAAACATACTTCAGGTCTAAGTTATGGGCAAGAATCTGGACCAGGTATAAGTTGGCATTATCTCATTGTCTCTTTATTTGGTATTTCATGATGTGAGCCCAAAGCTGAAAGAGATTATCTTGTCGTATAACCCAAGTGCTCCAAAGGATCAGAGAGCAGAAAATATCATTTGGTAGTATTTTCAATATTATAAAAGAGATAGCACTTCCCTCTCTGACCATTATAGGTTATCTAACCCATATAAAATTAAAATGCAACAAAATTGAATTATGTAGTTCCTACTTTCTTAGTAATATGTCTCAGATTGAAGAGCAATTAGTTTGTTTTGTTTTGCTAGGGGCTTTTTCAAAACTTTCATTGTGAACAGAAAGACATTTAATGAGTATTAAACCTGTACTGTTTGCCTTCAAGCTGGCTTAAGTGCCTCACTGCCTTTGGAAGTAGAGTACAGATTGAAGAAAAGGAAATAATATTAGTATAGATTAATGATTAACCTTAAAAGAAGGAATGTCACACATTCAGCTCCAACATTGACCAGTCAGAGTAAACCTATTTTAAAATGTCAGTGGATTTATTGCTTTGTACTTTTATTTTACTGATGTCATTTGGGAGAGGCTAGTAGGAAAGATTTTGCCGTTCACTTTTTCCTGGCACAGCATAATTTCCTAAATTGTCATTTTATTATGATAGTTCATAACTTGCTCTGAAAATTACCAGGTATATATGCTACATAGCATACCCAGTTGTTTTTAGGTTTTGAATTTGAAAGTATCAGGGTAAGGGATTGTGAGCTATGTTAACAGCAAATCACAGTGATACATGTTGAACCTGAAAAATAAATTTCCTTGAACTAAAGTTTTTAAAAATGTGAAGCTAATTCCAGGCTGCAGGCTATTCTTTCTGTAGGATTCTTTTAAATCTGCCAGCCTATCGACTGGTAGAAATTTCATTTTTCTTGGAAACATCTTTCTCCCTAAGGAAGTCTCCTTGCTAGAATGTGGTTCAAGTGCTGTGTAAGATGCGAGTTGTTGGGATAGGCAGCTCAATGAGAGATAGGATTTGTTTTATGAAAATTCCTGAGGTTTAGACATAGCCAACCTTCCAGTAAAGTGGGTTGTACAATTTAGAGTGTTCAGTGAAGAGTGCTTGACTGCTGCCTCATTTCTTATATATACTCCTCAGAATAATTAAATCAAACTGGATTTAACTAGGGGTGTTTTTCTACCCATTCTTCCTCCCCCACTCATAGCAGATGACATCAAGCCATGCCCACGATGCAGTGCTTATATTATCAAGATGAATGATGGAAGCTGTAATCACATGACCTGTGCAGTGTGTGGCTGTGAATTCTGCTGGCTTTGTATGAAAGAGATCTCAGACTTGCATTACCTCAGGTAAGATGGGAAATGCATCCATTCCTTTCGTAGTCTTATTCTTTACTGATATAGGGAAAAGGATGTCAAAAAGACACAGCCCTTCTCTCATTACAGATTAAGGAAGCTGTGAAAAGTTCTTCTGATATGCTCCTTTTATGTTTTCACCAGCTACTATTCTAGTTCTTTCCACCTTTCTTTGCTTTTATACGTGCCATATTCCAGGTAGTCTGGATTTGCTTTTCCCCTTTTGCTGTCTTGCCTCCATACTTGTTCATGTTCTTTCCTTTGCCTAGAATGCTTTCTGCCTACCTTCCAATATCCTCCTTTTATCTCAACTTGTTCAGTTCTTGTCTTTTAAGAGCCACTTAAATGCCATTTCATCCATGATGCCTCACCTTTTTCTGCCTCATTCTTTGACTTTCTTTTATCTTTTGTCATAAATATCATCAGTACTTTATACTTCATGTACATGTCTTATCTTACTAAACTGTAAATATCTTGAGGCTAGAGTTGTGACCTTTTTACAGTTTTTTGCATTTAGTGAGTTCCCAAGGAATTCATTGAGTGAATTTTTTTTTTTTTTTTTTTTTTAAGACAGAGTTTCACTCTGTCACCCAGGCTGGAGTGCAGTGGCTAGATCTTGATTCACTGCAACCTCCG
>NW_012101377.1:2978746-3004983 GCF_000951045.1 Mandrillus leucophaeus | reverse complement strand
ACCTCAGGTGGTCCGCCCGCCTCGGCCTCCAAAAGTGCTGGGATTACAAGCGTGAGCCACAGTGCCCAGCCTCATTGAGTGAATATTAAAATATTGTTGTGGAGGAGTTAATATTTACAAGCAAAATGTTTGCTGATATTTACAGAAAAAAATGTGTTAATATTTACAAACATTCATCATGTAAATGAAACACAACACCGTCATTTCCAGTTTTTCAGACATTTGAGTACTTACTGTGTACTAGTCATTGGGGACATACAGGTGAATAAGACATGATCCCTATTTTCAAAATTGCTTATCCCTTCTAATAGAGAAGATAGCACAAAGAGAATGGGCAAAAATGATTGGGCACAGAAGGGCTGAATGTAAAAGTAGCCAAACCTCAGAATACCAAACTGATACAAAGGTTATGATGAGGTCTTTTTATATCCTCTCCCAGGAACATGGTTTGCAGTATCTATTAGGTGTGGTAGGACATGTGCCAAGAAAACTACACAAATCAGAGTGTTCATTAGCTGAAGGGTGCAGTGTGTCTGGATGGGGTGTCAAGTTCATAAGGCTATGCAGCATCCCAAGTATTGTCAGTCATGGAAGCTAGATCAGTTTTGGTGGGTTAGGGAAGACAGAATTCAGCAGAGAAGAATGGAAAAGGAGTTTCAAATCTGGAAGCCTGTCTTTACAACAACAACCAAAAAAGTTAAAGAGCCCAGAGCTCTAATAGTCTGGCCTTGTCCTTTGCTCTCCCTTGTGTAATATATTCATTTCCCGTAAACTTTTCTGTTAATCACTCTTATTGAAAAGAAGTCTGTTGCTGTTATCAGGCCCTTTGATAACAATAGCTGCATTTGTAATGTTGACATTAACTTCAGTCTGTTTCCCTTGCAGCCCCTCTGGCTGTACATTCTGGGGCAAGAAGCCATGGAGCCGTAAGAAGAAAATTCTTTGGCAGCTGGGCACGTTGATTGGTGCTCCAGTGGGGATTTCTCTCATTGCTGGCATTGCCATTCCTGCTATGGTCATTGGCATTCCTGTTTATGTTGGAAGGAAGGTAAGAAAGACATGCTGGTTTCTGTGCTTGTTTCAACTTTAGGTTCGTTGGTAAAGGTTTGAGGGAAATGGGAAGGAGCTGTGTTTCAGAGCTGCCTGAAAACCAGCTGGTTCTTAGATAAAAATAACCTTCCTTTCTTAAATTGATTTTCATAAACCCCCATGAGATCTGAAAGTTCTGATTAACATCCTGAGCCTGGCTTGTCTCAGTGACTTAAAGGTAGAATGCTGGGCTGGGCATGGTGGCTCACATTTGTAATACATGGCCTAGCACTTTGGGAGGCCAAGACAGGTAGATCGGTTGAGCCCAGGTGTTTGAGACCAGCCTGGGCAACATGCAAACCCATCTCTGCCCCCAAAAATAGAAAAATTAGCTAGATATGGTGGCATGTGGCTATAGTCCCAGCTACTAGGGAGGCTGAGGTGGGAGGATTGCTTGAACCCAGGGAGGTAGAGGTTGCAGTGAGCCAAGATGGCACCACTGCACTCCAGCCTGTGTGACAGACTCCAAAAACAAAAAAGAAGAAGAAGAAGGTAAAATGCTTACTTCATTCCCCTGAGTTATTTTGTCTCTTTTTGGTTTAACTTTGTCTGTATTGTTTTATATCTTCTAGGTCTGAGTTAGGTTAAAATTTGAGAAAGATGCCTATTTGGGGTAGAGGATATGTTTTAATATATAGATAACTTACAAATGAACAGTCACCTGTCCTTTTTTTCTCTGGCAAAAGATTGATGTCCTAACCTGCTGACCTGGATTTTCTTTTTTTGTTCTTAGATTCACAGCAGGTATGAGGGAAGGAAAACCTCCAAACACAAGAGGAATTTGGCTATCACTGGAGGAGTGACTTTGTCTGTCATTGCATCCCCAGTTATTGCTGCAGTTAGTGTTGGTAAGCTGGTCAGGACCACACATCTCTTCTCTCTCAGCTTTCTGACCATAGTAGTTTAGCCAGATGGCCAGATGTTTCTCGAAGACTCCTACATTTTATGCCAACCCACCTTGATAGTTAATTCTATTAGGCACCATGATTATGATTATTTTTAAGTTTTTCAGCCACACCAAATTATCAGATTGTGCGATCTTTTGTTCTTAAATTAATGCCTAGAACTGCGTTTGGCACATAGAAAAGGTTGAATAAACTTATTTTAAGCCCTAGTTTTCACCTTTCATCTTCCTTCTCTACTTGCCATGAAATCCACAAAACAAAATTACTTTTGATTTGTTTAATGCTTCACATTACTTTGGGAGGCATAAGAGTTTGTTTTAGAATAGTAGTAGTGTAACATTTAATGTGGCTCTTTGTGTGCCAGGAGTGGTTCTGAGAATTTTGCATATATTAATTTATTTAATCCTCACAAAAGGAAGCACAATTTTAATAGAAAGGTGCAGTAATTGGCTGGGTGCAGTGGCTCACGCCTGTAATCCCAGTGCTTTGGGAGGCTGAGGTGGGCATATCACGAGGTCAGGAGATCGAGACCATCCTGGCTAACACGGTGAAACCCTGTCTCTACTAAAAATACAAAAAATTAGCTGGCTGTGGTGGTGGGCGCCTGTAGTCCCAGCTACTCGGGAGGCTGAGGCGGGAGAATGGCGTGAACCCAGGACGCAGAGCTTGCAGTGAGCTGAGATCGCGCCACTGCACTCCAGCCTGGGCGACAGAGCGAGCCTCTGTCTCAAAAAAAAAAAAAGAAAGGTACAGTAACTTTCCCAAGGTCACTTAGCTGGGACATGAATCAAGTTAATCTGCCTTCAGATCCTGTGCTCTTAACAGGTAAATCATTCTACCTCACACAGCAGTAAGATTTTGGAATTAACATCCTGAGGAGATCCTAAACTCCAAGCAGTAGTCACTTATTTAATATTTGATTCTTGATTGGGTTAGCATTTCAGCAGTGATTAGAAGAGGGGAAAATGAAAGCAACATATATTTACTGTGCAAGGCACAGTACATAACATTCTCATTTGATTATTGACAACCCTGGAAGATAGGTCCAAGGTTATACAGCTAGTAAATGGAGCCAAGAATGTAATCCAAACCTTTCTGATTTCTAGCCTGATCATCATTCTGTTACACCAGGCAACCTTTTTGGGATAGCCATTTTCTGTCTTTTTTTTCTTTATAAAGTAGTTTGTCCGTGCCTGGACTGGGAAGAAGAATTCAGGGCACTTGCAACCTAATAGCCAGCTGACATGTTTCCTTCTCTTCCCCCAGGTATTGGTGTCCCCATTATGCTGGCATATGTCTATGGGGTTGTGCCCATTTCTCTTTGTCGTGGAGGTGGCTGTGGAGTTAGCACAGCCAACGGAAAAGGAGTGAAAATTGAATTTGATGAAGATGATGGTCCAATCACAGGTAAAAAGCAGGATGTTTATTGTCATTTGAATTTATGATATACAAGATAAAAATCAGTAAAATTCAGCACATTTTACAGGGAGATTGTCATTGGATTACTTTGGATAATGAGCTTTGTAGGGGGTAAAGTATTTTTAGCTTTTCATTTCTTTGTTCCAAAGTTACTAGGTTAATTCCCCTGGTACTTGCCTCTGTGTGGCAGGTACAAACTAGTAGGATTCCAAGTAACTCCAAGTATGCTGGTAGTAGTAGTGATTATAATAATGTCTCTATATCTGCACAGTATTTGATAATTTTCAGAGTATTTTACACAATTATCTCACTTGCTTTTTACAACAAACAGCTCTCTGACTAGGGAGGATGGGACTATTATCCCCATTTAAATGGAAATTTCTCTTTTTTTTTTTTTTTTTTTTTTTGGAGACAGAGTCTCTGTCACCCAGGCTGGAGTACGATGACACGATCTCTGTTCACTGCAACCTCCGCCTCCCAGGTTCAAGCAATTCTCCTGCCCTAGCCTCCCAAGTCGCTGGGACTACAGGCACGTGCCACCATGCCTGTCCAATTTTTTTTTTTTAGTAGAGACAGGGTTTGGGGTTTCACCGTGTTAAGCCAGGATGGTCTCAATCTCCTGACCCCATGATCCGCCCACATTGGCCTCCCAAAGTGCTGGATTACAGGCGTGAGCCACCACACCTGGCCTAAATGGGAATTTTTTTAAGCTTTTGTCTCACTATCTGTTAAGAGCTTCACAGAGCTGAGACTAGAGCAAGTCTTCTGACTTTTACTTTATTTATTTATTTATTTATTTTTTTGAGACAGAGTCTCGCTCTGTCGCCCAGGCTGGAGTGCAGTGGCCAGATCTCAGCTCACTGCAAGCTCCGCCTCCCGGGTTTACACCATTCTCCTGCCTCAGCCTCCCGAGTAGCTGGGACTGCAGGCGCCCGCCACCACGCCCGGCTAGTTTTTGTATTTTTTAGTAGAGACAGGGTTTCACCGTGTTAGCCAGGTCTTGATCTCCTGACCTCGCGATCCGCCCATCTTGGCCTCCCAAAGTGCTAGGATTACAGGCTTGACTGACTTTTACTTTAATGTGGTTTCTACTTACCGTAGTAACTAACGTAGGGCACAGAGATCTCCAAAGGTTCTTCTAGCTTTCTACTGGAAGCTTCCTATTAAAATCAGCACATAACCCAAACATATTTTTTAAATCTTCACATTTGGTTACATGGAAGCAACAGTGTAGTAGAAAGAATAGTGGACTTGGAATCAGAGTTATAGTTTCGTGTAACTGCCATGGCCTTGGACAAGTCATTTAGTTTTAAATTTTAGTTTTCTCACCTAAAATTGAGGCTACTAATGCCTAGTTATTTGGAGGATTAAATATGAACATATGTTAAAACACTCGATATGTGGCGACTGCACACAGTACCTGTTCATTAAGTGAATACATTAGTACTCTGAAAAGTCATTGCAGGAAAATGCCCACTGTTTGGATGCTCTGCTGTCTTGATTTGAGATGTCTGGTTCTATCCCCAGTGGCAGATGCCTGGAGAGCCCTCAAGAATCCCAGCATTGGGGAAAGCAGCATTGAAGGCCTGACTAGTGTATTGAGCACTAGTGGAAGCCCTACAGATGGACTCAGTGTTATGCAAGGTCCTTACAGCGAAACAGCCAGCTTTGCAGCCCTCTCAGGGGGCACGCTAAGTGGCGGCATTCTCTCCAGTGGCAAGGGAAAATACAGCAGGTAAACAAATAGATAATTTCTGACAGAAATGGTTAGAATTATAAGAAGTAATGCATTGAGCCATTTCTCTGTGCCAGGCTTGTGCCATATATCATCTTATTTTGATTTCATTGTTGATGGTTTTTGTTTTGTTTTGTTTTTACTTTTTTTTTTTTTTTTTTTTTTTTTTGAGACGGAGTCTCGCTCTGTCGCCCAGGCTGGAGTGCCGTGGCGCGATCTCAGCTCACCTCAAGCTCTGCCTCCTGGGTTCAAGCGATTCTCCTGCCTCAGCCTCCTGAGTAGCTGGGATTACAGGCGCCCGCCACCACGCCCAGCTAATTTTTTGTATTTTTAGTAGAGACGGGGTTTCACTATCTTGGCCAGGCTGGTCTTGAACTCCTGACCTTGTGATCCACCAGCCTCTGCCTCCCAAAGCACTGGAATTACAGGCGTGAGCCACCGCACTCAGCCTTTTTTTTTTACTTTTGCAAATAGGAAACAAGCTTAGAAAAAAAGGTTACATCAGTTATGCAAAGTTCAATGTTCTTTCCATTGCACCATAGCTGCCTCTATATAAAGGATAATCCTGACTTCGGATTCTCCCTTGACTGCCCGAGGTTGACTGCTTCAGGAAGGGAGAGTAGGCATTTTTATAGAATTCCTAAAGCTGTGGTCTCCTTTAGGCTTGTCATTGACTTTCAGTAGCATTTATGCTGTATCATGGCTTATTTATTTTATTTTATTTTTTGAGACGGAGTCTTGCTCTGTCGCTGGAGTGCAGTGGCGCGATCTTGGCTCACTGCAGCCTCCACCTCCTGGGTTCAAGTGATTGTCCTGCCTCAGCTTCCTGAGAGGCTGGGACTACAGGCACGGACCACCATGCCCGGCTAATTTTTGTATTTTTAGTAGAGACAGGGTTTCACCATGTTGGCCAGGCTGGTCTCAAGCTCCTGACCTTGTGATCCACCTGTCTCAGCCTCACAAAGTACTTGGATTACAAGCGTGAGCCAGTGTGCCCAGCCCATCGTGGTTTATTGATAGTGGGCTTTGGGGGTATTTTTTTGTGTTTTTTTTCTCACTCTGTAATCCAGGCTGGAGTGCAGTGGCACAATCATGGCTCACTGCAGCCTCAACCTTCTGGACTCAAACAATCCTACCACCTCAGCCTCCTGAGTAGCTAGGACTACAAGTGCACACACCACACCCAGCTAACGTTTTAAATTTTTTGTGGAGATGGGGTCTTGCTCTGTTGCCCAGGCTGGTCTTGAACTCCTGGCCTCAAGCCATCCTCCCAACTCGGTTTCCCAAAGTGCTAGGATTATAGGCATGAACCTTGCTCCCAGCTGGTTTATTGATATTGCAATCCTTATTACCTTTCTGTTTCCATTTGCTAGGTAAGGGAAATCAATTCTATGTACTTGTGTTGAAAATATGTAAAGCTTTGTAACTAAAAAGGTTGTGACTTGCTTGGTTATTTCACTAGTTAGGCAGACCAGAGTATATATTTTCAGAGGAGCATAACATGTTGCCTGAGAAGCAGTTAGTTGAATGCAATGGAGAAGAAAGGCCTGGTGGGGGTAAAGGTAGAACAAAGCAGGATAGGAAGAGGGAGATGGTTGCCTTCAGCTATCTGAAGGACCTTCAACTGTGAAAAGGATTAGACTTCTATGCCTCATACCAAAAGGTAGATTATAGTCATGTATATTTATGACTTGACAGAAGCTAAAGGGAAACTAATTTTTGTTCAGTATAGTGAATATAGGGAAAAGCAACCTGAAAGCCCAAAGAGGAAAAAGGCTACCTTAGTAGATACTGAGCTGCCTATCCCTGGAAATGTTTACAGTGAGACCAGATGGCCATTTGGCTATAAGAAGGATTCGAGCAACAGATGGCAGGTGGACTGGATCTCACACCTGAGTGCCTGTCAGTCACCTGGGAGCCTCCTAAAAATAGACTTCAGGGCCCCATCCCAGAATTTATAACTTAGAATTTCCTGGAGTGGCACCTAGGGGGTGATCTGTGTTTTGAAAAAGTTCCCCAGGTAATTCTAGTACAGCCGTTGCATGAACCAGCATCTGAGAACCGTGTAAGTAGGAGGCCTTTCTGAAAGACTCTTCCAACTCAGAGTGATTCTGTGGCAGACCTGAAACTAGACCCCAGGTCTCTGACACTATGCACTTTCCATGCATTCCCTCATTTCCCTGGGCCTTGGCACATTTTTGAAGGGCACCTGAGGCTGGAGCAGCAGAGCAAAGGCTCAGGCAGTAGGATGGAAGCTGCTTGAATGTGCAGCTGCAGGCTGCTACTGACCCGTCTGTGCATCTCATGACTCTGGTTGTCTCTTGTCAGGGGATCCCGCCCCCACATGCTGGCGTATTCACTGCTGTGCTTTCTTAAAACCAACACCCCTGTAAATAAGCAGACAGACATAATTGGAGACTGACTTGCTGAAACTGCAGCTTAGCCAGTCCAGCTGTTCTAGTTCTGTGAAAGCCTTTATTTTATAGGAAATGAATGAGTCAGATGGGTTTGACTGTGAAACCCATTATGAGGAAATACTTAAGTGTGCAACAAAGTGGTGTTGGAGCCAAGAAAGGAAATAGTTATGGGCTCTGAGATACTACTGGGAAAGTTTGCTGCTCCAAGAGGAGGGAAGAGGTTGGCTCCTATATGTCCTTCAGTCTCATTCCCTGGCGGTAATTTGATTGTTAAATGTTTGATTTGCTATTACGTGCAAGGCAGGGAAGGTAAAGTATGAATGAGTTGTGATTTCTCCTTTTGTGGAGTTAACAGAGGAGTGAGAGATGCATGATAATGAGTAGGCAGGGCCTGCGCATGCCTGTAATCCCAGCACCTTTTTTAGGTGGGTGATCACCTGAGGTTAGGAGTTCAAGACCAGCCCGGCCAACATGGTAAAACTCCATCTTTACTAAAAATACAAAAATTAGCTGGGTGTGGTGGTGGGAACCTGTAATCCCAGCTACTTGGGAGGCTGAGGCAGGAGAATCGGTTGAACCTGGGAGGCAGAGGTTGCAGTGAGCCGAGGTCGTGCCACTACACTCCAGCCTGGGTGACAGAGTGAGACTCCCTCTAAAAAAAAATAATAAGTAGGCAGGTGCTATGGGAGTACTTAACAAGAAGTGAATGGTTTGCTGGGATGAAAGGGGAAGTGATGTTTCCTTTGTTGTTAAGGACTGAGTATAAGTTTGTCTGGTAGAGAAAGGAAATGTCTAGAGAGACGGAATAGCGTGTGCAAAGTCACGGAAGTATAAAATGTATAGGTATTTAAAGAAAGAAAAAATTCAGAGTGACTATGATTTTGGATCTATAGGGAGTAATAGAACTGGACAGAGAGCTTCCTGGCAGATCAGGAAGATCTTAAATGCCTGTTGGCAGTAGGGAGCCAAGAGTTAGAGAATTGTTAGAGTGATTGGTTCTTTATTCACACTGGCACTGTTCTAGAGGTTGTTTGACTTGGACTTAAGGGCTACTGGAGAGGGAGCCCAATTGTAGTCATCCAGGCAGGAGATGATGAAAATCTGAAGTTAAGCAGTAGCTGTGGGGATAGAAAGGAGGGGACGATTTCAATAGATATTTAAGAGAAAAAATGTATGGGCATCTATTTGCGCTGTTTGACAATTGGAGATCAGACAACCACAGTTTGCAGGAGAGTAATGGAAGAGATGTGTGCCAGGAAGCAGACTGTCTTGGAATACTCAGGTCTCATATTAACTTGAACGTCCCCTCTTTACACAGGTTAGAAGTTCAAGCCGATGTCCAAAAGGAAATTTTCCCCAAAGACACAGCCAGTCTTGGTGCAATTAGTGACAACGCAAGCACTCGTGCTATGGCCGGTTCCATAATCAGTTCCTACAACCCACAGGACAGGTATGTGAACAGTCAGATGTCCAGGAGAGGTTGCATTTTTTGGTTGGGTACTAGGTCTTCAGAAGTTCAATGCCTCATGTTAGAGTTCTGTGTACCATTTCGTGGGATATATAGTGTAACCTGTGAATTCATTTGAGCAAGTTCTTGGTACTAGAGTGTTTGGCATCTCTTGATTCTTCTTGTTAGTACTTGATTTTTAGAGATTTCTTTCTTCCTTTTATATATTTTTTTCATTCTTTTTTTTTTATTTTTTGTCGTTTTTGGCTATTGCAACAGTGTATAATTACATGGAACTTAAAGAGCTAGATTGGGGTTCATTGATGTCTTCGAGTCTAGGGTTTCTGCTTGCCCTTTGCTTGATAGGGTTCCCATAGCTTCTTTCTCTTTCATTTTGAGAAACTAGTGTATCTGGGATGGTGTGATTGTGGTACTCCCACTGGTAGGTATTCTGGCTTCTTCTACTTGTGGCATGGTAGTAAAAAACTTTTACTTTTCTATTTTGAGTAAGCTAGCGTGGGGCTCTGACCCTTAGTTGAATTTTGGCAGCTCTTTCTATATGTTAAAAGAGATTGACTGAGATATATGTGTGTGTGCATCTGAGCACACGTGTGCATGTATAGTTAAATCAGCAAAAAGGACCTAATTCCTCTTCTCCATGTAATTTATTTTTATTTTTATTTTTTTAGAGACAGGGGCTTGCTCTGTCAACCACGCTGGAGTGTAGTGGCACAATCATAGCTCACTGCAGCCTTGAACTCCTGGGCTCAAGTGATCTTCCCACTCAGCCTCCCGAGTAGCTGGGACTACAGGATGTGCCTCCATGCCCAGTTAATGTTTTTTCATTTTAGAAACAGGGTCTGACTTTGTTGCCCCAGCTGGTCTCAAACTCCTGGACTCAGGCGATCCTCCCACCTCGACCTCCCAAAGCACTGGGGTTATAGGCATGAGCCACCACATCCAGCCTCCATCTCATTTGAGTGTTAGATTAAAATGTTATTTTTGTTAAAAGTGAGCTCTAGCTCACTCTTTACCTATCTTTTTGAAATTCCTAATCCTGAACCCACAAACTGCTTTTACCAACAGGTTTAGCATGACTCAGCAAAGTGGATTTTGTCTCCACAGAGAATGCAACAACATGGAAATCCAAGTGGACATTGAAGCCAAACCAAGCCACTATCAGCTGGTGAGTGGAAGCAGCACGGAGGACTCGCTCCATGTTCATGCTCAGATGGCAGAGAATGAAGAAGAAGGTAGTGGTGGCGGAGGCAGTGAAGAGGATCCCCCCTGCAGACACCAAAGCTGTGAACAGAAAGACTGCCTGGCCAGCAAACCTTGGGACATCAGCCTGGCCCAGCCTGAAAGCATCCGCAGTGACCTAGAGAGCTCTGATACACAGTCAGACGATGTGCCAGACATCACTTCAGATGAGTGTGGCTCCCCCCGCTCCCATACTGCAGCCTGCCCCTCGACCCCCAGAGCCCAAGGTGCACCGAGCCCAAGTGCCCATATGAACCTCTCTGCCCTAGCCGAGGGACAAACTGTCTTGAAGCCAGAAGGTGGAGAAGCCAGAGTATGAAGTGGAATGTATGCTCCTGTTCTGAGAAGCACACTTGTAACTGCATCTTTTGGATTTTTTTTTTTTTTTTTTTTTTTTTTTTGGCAAGGGGTAGGGATTTATGTATTTTATTTCAAAGATTCTCTGGTCACAGGTTTTCACCCAGGGAAATTCTGAGAAATTCACAATTTCTTACCAGATAAAACATGAAAAGTTTGGCGTTAGTCCCCCTCCCCTCCCCTCCCTCTTTTTAGTTTTAATTTATTGGTTAAACTGATGGCGGCAATCCGTGAGGTGTGTCAAAGAGTGTACATATGTATGTGTGTATATTGAATGCTAAACATATTACTGAAAGACACATTTTAATAAAGATTTCTGTCATAATTCAACTTAACTCATTTTCCTTGGCTTGGATAGTCCCACAGAGCCAAGTGTTTGATTGTAACAGAGCACCATCTTTGACAGTCTCTAGACCTGAATTTTTCTAATCCCAGGGAAGAAGGATTGTATTCAAATCCAACCACAATAGTCATCTATAAACCTGACTTCTAGCATGACAGGAAGCAAAGCTAGGTTTGTTTTGGAATTTGTAGTCAGACTGAAGAATTATTAGCTGAGTCAGCTGAACAGGGAAGCAGTAGATTAAAACTAACCTTGTTTGCCCTCTAGAGGCAACTGTGCAATTTACTCTTAAAGCTTTATCTACCCTTTTCTTCATTATAGTCACTATTAGTCATATGCTTCAGAGGAGGGAAGGAGTGGCAGTCCCAGGTAGCTCTTAAGAGAATTCTCAGTGGCCAGGCACGGTGGCTCACGCCTATAATCCGAGCACTGTGGGAGGCCAAGGCAGGTGGATCATTTGAGGTCAGGTGTTTGAGACCTGCCTGGCCAACATGGTGAAACCACGCCTCTGCTAAAAGTACAAAAATTGGCCAGGCAGTCATTGTGCACACCTGTAATCCCAGCTACTCAGGAGGCTGTGGCAGGAGAATTGCTTGAGCCTGGGGAGGCAGAGGTTGCAGGGAGCTGAGATCCCTGCAACTCCAGACTGGGTGACGGAGACCCTGTCTCATAAAAAAAGAGTTCTCAGTGAATGTTGCATGGTTACAAGTTGGAGAACAGAATATTCTGTTACTGGAGGAAGAAATATACTGATGCACGTAATCACAAAGCAATGACATAGGTGTTTGCTGTGCTCTCAGGTATACCACTCCATGTTCTAAAAAACTTTCTCAGGTTTTCTAATCTGGTTTAAATAAAAGGGACTAAGGAATGTGAGATTTGTAATGAAAGGAGGGGATATGCCCTCAAAATCTCTAAACATATTTATCTGATCTTACAAATTTGTCAAAATTGAGCTAAGTTTGTACTACGAGGAGTTTTGGCTCTGTATAAAATAATGTCCTGGCCAAGCACAGTGGCTCACGCCTGTAATCCCAGCACTTTGGGAGCCTGAGGCAGGCAGATTACTTGAGGTCAGGAGTTCGAGGCCAGCCTGGTCAACATGGTGAAACCCCCATTTCTACTAAAAATACAAAAGTTAGCCAGGCCTGGTGGCATGTGTCTGTAACTCCAGCCACTCGGGAGGCTGAGGCATGAAAATCGCTTGAACCTGGGAGGTGCTGGTTGCAGTGAGCTGAGATCACCTACTGCACTGCAGCCTGGGCGGCAGAGGGAGACTCCATCTCAAAAATAAAATAAAAAAATAATGAGCCAGGGGCAGTGGCTCATGCGGGCAATCCCAGCACTTTGGGAGGCTGAGGCGGGTGAATCACAAGGTCGGGAGATCAAGACCATCCTGGCCAACATGGTGAAACCCTATCTCCACTAAAAATACAAAAATAAGCTGGGCATGGTGGCAGGTGCCTGTAGTCCAGCTACTCAGGAGGCTGAGGCAGGAGAATCACTTGAACTCAGGAAGCAGAGGTTGCAGTGAGCCAAGATCGCACCATTGCACTCCAGCCTGGGCGACAGAGTGAGACTCCGTCTGAAAAAATAAAATAATGTCCTTAGAAATTAAAGCTTATATATACTATAGCAAGAAAATTAGAAGACTCGTGAAACCTGATGTCAGATTCCAAATCTTGCAGTGACTTACTTTGACTATATGAGTCCGTTTCATGCCCCTAACTTCCCCAACTTTTAGATTTTATTTATGTATTTAGAGACGGAGTCTGGCCCTGTCCCCCAGGGTGGAGTGCAGTGGCATGATTTTGGCACACTGCAACCTCTGCCTCCTGGGTTCAAGTGATTCTCAAGTCTCAGACTCCCGAGTAGCTGGGATTACCGGTGCGTGCCACCACGCCCGGCTAATTTTTGTATTTTTAGTAGATACGGGGTTTTGCCATTTTGGCCAGGCTGGTCTGGAACTCCTGACCTCAAGTGATTCCCCCGCCCTTGGCCTCCTAAAGTGCTGGGATTACAGGCATAAGCCACCTCACCCAGCCCTCAGATTGCATTTAAAGAGCTTCCAGTGTCAGACCTCTATCACCTTAGCCCTGGGCCCAGAGGAAAAATTGAAATCCTCCTTTCCCTGAGGACCAGATGGCTTTCTGTTTCCTTTCACAGATGCACTTTTGTCTTCCTGGCCAGTGTTTTACTACAATGAGGAGGGCAAGTCTGGACAACAGCCAGCTTGGAAGATTCTTATCTCTTGGGCACTGCAGCCAGACTTCACACATTTCCCTGCACCTAGGACAGGAAATGCTGTTAGTGGACTTTGGATTTCTGGAAGAATGTTCCCTGAAGGGGGCGTGTACTTGTGTGAAAAAGAGAACTTGTTGGAAAAAGAGGCAGACAGCCTGGAGATCTCTGAAACGCAAATTATCAACTCAAAACTTGGAATTCTCTTGAAGCCTCAAGAGAACAATTCACTTCTTTGATAAATCAAAGAAGTCTGTTGGAGGGGCAGTAGTTTATGGCCAAACCTGTATTTCTTATCTGGGTTCCACTTCCTACGGCTGTGAGATTTGGGCAGTTTACTCTCAGTCTGTTTTCAATTAGCCAAAATGGAGATGATGATCCTAGTTATGGGGTTGTGAAGACTGAGATGGTATACTGAAAATGTTTTGGTAAAGGCCCATGTTTTTTCCTCCTGCAGGAATAAGAAGAAATGAGTTAAAGGAGATTTTAGATATCAAATAAGAAAGGAAGCCTAGACCTCTAGGCCAGAGGCTATGAAACATTTAAATTCATTCTAATCCTTAGCAACACATTAGCAGATGAAAAGGCCCATCATCACCACCTAGAGGCGAACACAAGTAATGCATTAGAAAATTTATAGTAGCTTACAAAATGGGGAAAGTTTAATTTCCTCTTCATACAGCCTGCATTCATTCTGAAATACCTACGGCATTTCAGGTATAAGATGTAGCAATGACTAAAATTCCAAGTTCCTGTCCCCATGGAACTTAGACTCTAGTGGGGGAAAGCAATCAGATACATAATCTGGATTGAGGATAAGTACTCTGAAGAAAAACGGAAGACAGAGTGGTAGATAGTGCTACTTCACATGACCAGGTTGGGCCTCCTTGATAAGGTTCCATTATTATTAGAGCCTTTAATGGAGCAAGGAAGATATAACTATGTGAATATCTAGGGGAAGCACATACCAGACATGAGGAATAAAGTACAAAGGCCCTTTGGTAGAGCATCCTTAGTCTGTTTCCAAAAAAGCACAGTATAAAGGCCTATATGGCTGGAACAAAGTGGACCAAGATGGGGAGAGGAGTGGATTAGGTCAAAGATGTGGCTGGGGCAAGGTTGTGTAGATTAGCCAAACAACTCTGAAGACAAGGAAATTTTAGATTTCTCTGGGCCAGGAAGAGGTAGTCTTCAACGCCAGACAGATGCAGTACTTGCAGCCGGCTTTCAAAGGGGCTGAAACTGGGAGGGGGCATGTCTGATGACTAGTACTACTTGGACAGGCCAATGTGAAGAAGCTTGTGGATATGGTAAATGAATACTTATTTTCACCTAAGGTACCTTCTTATGCTGCAGAGGCTGGAAAACTAAAACCTTCATGTCTTAGATTTCCTTGAAACCAAGGTTCTGAAGGTAACCTAAGGTTGAGTTTTGCCAATTAGATGCACAAACAAGATGTGGAAGAAGGAGTGATTCAGGGGTTATCTTTAGCTACTTTGGCTATTGCTCCTGCAAGATGTAGGTTTCTCTTTAACTGCATTCTAATATCCATCAGTAGCTTTGTGGGTGTTGAAGGGTGTCTGGATCCATAGATAGCAGTTTGTGATGTTTTCTTGTAGTCAACCTGTAGTGGCCTCCTAATTCCTCATCTCCCCTTTGGTGGCAGAGGTAGCAGCTCACATGGAAGGCTAATTCCGGGTCTGGGAATCTCCTGGAGGCCCAGCCTATGTGGCCATGTTCCCCAGGCTTTCCAACGCTTTTGTAAGCACCCAATTGACCTGTATTGAATCCTTTTCTACTTAAAATTGGTAAAGGGGTATTGTTTTCTGCAGTTACTGAATCCTGGCTAATATAATATTTGGTTCCAAAAGTGGTTACTAGCAACAGGACCTCAAAGATGGGCCTCTTAGAATAGTTATGACTAAGCTGCATTTGAAGGAAATGTAGATCTAGTCGCCACTGGAAAATGATAAACTGGTAGGCAAATTGCTTACACCTGTGGTCACCTGAAATGAAATGTCTTTTGAAGAAAAGACATTGGCACCTCAAAGGGCTGCCATAATAGATCATCATGTAAGAAATGGGGACAAATGATGGTGACTACACTAGAGGGGTTAGAGGAAAAAGATGAAAAGCTCAAAAGTTTGACATTTTCAGCTCAAGGCATAGTATGGGAGAGACCCAAAAGAATTTTATCTTTTGTAGCTGCAAGGCTCATGTACATCAAAATCAAAGGGAGATTCTGGATCACTGAATTACATACAACATAAGTTGAATTCGTAGCTTTACCAGGCCTCTTATGTGAAAGTGGGGCCCTGAAATGAGCAGTGGGGACCCTTGAGTGGATTTGGATAAATTCGAGTGCTGTCAACTCACAGACTCCACTTCTCTTAAGCAGCAGAAGCAACCCTTCTTCCCCTCATACATATGGCTGGTTCTGCTGCTTGAAGATCTTGGGGTAGTTGTCCTAAAAGGGAATACTAATACTTCTCATGTCCCACCCCCTACCCCTCCTTGCTACCAGCTCTAACTAGAGTCAGATCCCAGTATGCTTCTGGAAGGCAAACCCAAAGTCTGATCTGAGAGAAGACTTACAGAAGAGTTGTAAGACTTTGCTAATTTGTATCAGCAGAAACAAGGGGAAAATGTGTAGAGTGTATTCCAAAGATGTTGGACCAGGAAGGTAGGAATATACATTCATTTTCACTTGAGTTGAATTTATCAATATGGGGATACTAGAGGTTCTGGACTCAGCATATTGGCCTTAGCAGCTAAGAATTTTTTTTTTTTTTTTTTTTTTTGGAGACAGAGTCTTGCTCTGTCACCCATGCTGGAGTGCAGAGGTGCAATCTCGGCTCACTGCAACCTCTGCCTCCCAAGTTCAAGCAATCCTCCCACCTCAACCTCTCTAGTAGCTGGATTTACAGGCACATGCCAGCACACCTGACTACTTTTTGTGTTTTTACTAGAGGCAGGTTTTTACCATGTTGGCCAGGCTGGTCTTGAACTCCTGACCTCAGGTGATCTGCCCACCTCGGCCTCCCAAAGTGCTGGGATTACAGGTGTGAGCCACTGCGACCAGCCAAGAATGGCTCTTAACAGGTTGTTGGATGAAACCTGGACTTAAAAGTGGCCTATACAGAGATGGCAAAAATTCCTTAGTGTAGCATTAGAAGAAGAATCAAGGCCAGGCATTGTGGCTCATGCTTGTAATCCCAGCACTCTGGGAGGCTGAGGTGGGAGGATTGTTTGAGGTCAGGAGTTTGAAACTAGCCTGGGCAATATCGCGAGACCCGACCCCATCTCTACAAAAAGTTTAAAAATTAGCTGGGCATGGTAGTGTGTGCCTGCATAGTTCCAGCTACTCAGGAGGCTGAAGTGGGAAGATCCTTGAACTCAGGGATTTGAGGCTGCAATGAACTATGATCGTGCCACTGCACTCCAGCCTGGGCAACAGAGCTAGACCCCATCTCAAAAAAGAGAATCAGCTGGGCATGGTGGCTCATGCCTGTAATCCCAGAACGTTGGGAGGCTGAGGTGAGTGGATCACTTGAGGCCAGGAGTTCCAGACCAGCCTGGCCAATATGGTGAAGTCCTATCTCTACTAAAAATACAAAAACTAGCCGGGCGTGGTGGTGCACATCTGTAGTCCCAGCTACTCAGAAGGCTGAGGCATGAGAATCTCTTGAACCCGGGAGGCAGAGGTTGCAGTGAGCTGAGATCGCACCACTACACTCCAACCTGGGTGACAGAGCAAGACTCTCTCAAATAAATTAATTAATTAATTTCAAAATATGATGCTGAAAACACTGATTTGTAGATTTATCATAGGTGTGATATGCTTACCTCCTAATTTTGCCCTTCAGCATTGCCAAGAGGTTATTCCTTTCAGCAAGGAATTGAAAACTACATTAAATAAGGGAAACACCTTATCCTGAAAAGTGTGTAGTGTATACCCTCCCTAGGCTGGAAATGAAGCTAAAAGATGTTACCATTGTAAAGGAATCCCTGATATCAGTAGGGATGATGGAATCCTGCAGTGCCAGGGGCCAAGGGCTAGTACCAAGGCAACAAAGCTAGAGTGATGAAATATATGGGTAACCTACCAAGGTTCTATTTGGCTTATAGAACACAATACAAAGCTTCAGGTCTGGCAGATAGAGGCCTGTTTTGAGTCACCAAAATGAAGATTTACACACAATTCTCAGAACTGAAGCCCTTGAAAAAGGGGGTGCAGGATACCCTGGAGGAAGCACCCAGCAGCACCACCGTAACTATACCATAAATCTTCTAGCTTTCCCCAAAGGGATCTCAGCCATTTAACTACGCACGTGTGTTTAGGGAAATGGAAATACCCAGGCCTTCAGGGATTACTTGGAGATTGGCCCTAAGCCAGCACAAATCTCAAGACCTAAAAAGCCTTTGTGGTCCACTAGTTAGAATAGAGGCTTTCGTGGTGTTATGGGTGGAATTGTGTCCCCTCCACCAAAAATCATATGCTGAAGTCCTAGCCCCTAGTACCTCAAAATGCGCCCTTATTTGGAAAATGGGGTTGTTGCAGATATAATTAAGATGAGGTCATGTTGGAGAAGGGTGGCCCCCTAATCCGATTGTTGTACATATAAAAAGGGGAAATCTGAACACAAAGACATGCACGTAGCCTAAGCACCATGTGAAGATGAAGGGAGAGACTGGGGTGATACAGCAGAGGCCAAGGGACGCCAAGGATTGCCAGCAAACCATCAGAAGCTGGGAGTGGCAAGGAACAGATCCTCCCCAACACCCACGGAAGGAACCAACTCTGCCAAAATCTAGGACTTCTAGTTTCCTGAACTGTGAGATAATAAATTTCGTTACTTAAGGCACCCAGTTTTATGGTACAGTTTATGAGAGCCCTAGCAAACTAATATATGGGGGTCAGGTGATAAAAAGGAGTTCTGGCCTGCATCAATCTCACATACTCATTCCCAGTTCCTGTAGGCACAGTTGTAGTAGACGCACTCGGTGACTGATAGAATCTGCACATTGAGTGACTCATGGATTGAAAGCTATTGTGGTAAGAAGAGCAAAGGGAACCCTTGGAATTGCCCTTTCCCACCGAAAACATAAACCAAAAGTGATAGTGCATCCCTAAGGGAATGATGGATATTAGTGTCCGCATCAAAGACAGAAATTTCAGGAATGATGGATCATATCCACATTTAATTTACTTGTTTGGCCTATGCAGGACTTGATTTGTAGCTGTGATTTTAGATATAATCTCTTTATGAAGCAAATCAACATCTGCCCCTGGCACCTGCAGTCAGGCAACAATATGAGTACTGACCTGGAATATGCTTTTTTCTCTAGCCCAAATAGCAGAAAGCATCAAAAACAGATTACTTTCACTTATCAGGGTCAACAGTACATTACACTGCCCTGCGTCTGGGTTACACCACCCTTGCAGCTCTGTCGCAATCTAATCTGCAGGCACTTTAATGATCTCACATCTCCCAGAACATTTTTCTACATGTTCTGGAACCTCGTAAGCAAGAAGTAGCAGGTTATCCAAATGCCCTGGAAAAACGTGTTCTAAAGGTAGGAGATAATCCCTGTGGAAATTAAGAGAATGTCTACCTCTGTGATTTGGGTCACCCCACCAGAAAAAGAACTTAATCTGGATGGGCGCGGTGGCTCACGCCTGTAATCCCAGCACTTTGGGAGGCTGAGACAGGTGGATCACAAGATCAGGATATCGAGACCATCCTGGCTAACACGGTGAAACCCTGTCTCTACTAAAAGTACAAAAAATCAGCTGGGCGTGGTGGCAGGCGCCTGTAGTCCCAGCTACTTGGGAGGCTGAGGCAGGAGAATGGCGTGAACCCGGGAGGTGGAGCTTGCAGTGAGCGGAGATCACACCACCGCAGTCCAGCCTGGGCGAGTGAGGGAGTGGAGTCTGTCTCAAAAAAAAAAAAAAAAAGAACTTAATCCAGTTCATGTACTGGCTGAGGAAGAAAGATCATGGACTGGATAGTGGAGAAAGAAATATATAAATATAAACAACTAACTCATGAAAAGCTGAGAAATGGGCATTATATTAGCATTTCATATTTTCTTCCTTGTTCTATTGTGTTAATTTACAGATATTAACTCATTTTCCCCTCCCATATTTTCCCTAGTATAATGAGATGTATTCTTGTTGGTAACTTGTTAATTTAGTGTTTAGATTATATGCTGTTAAGGTAGAATTGTAACTGAACTAGAATGATAATCACCCAGGGTGGATCAGTTGTGTGACTAATGGGATTTGGGGTCTCTTATTTTAAGGAGCAGATTTAGGTCCCTAAAAGTTCAAAAAGATAGACTGGTGTAGACATGGTGAGCTGACTTTCAGCATCCATTCCAAACACTTCCTCATACTGCAGAGGCTGCAGAGATAAGCACTCTATTTCCCAGATTCCCATGCAGCTAACATTCCGCATACAAGTTGGAGTCTACCCCATCGACAGATGAACAAATAAAGAAAATTTATCTATAAACAATGGAATACTATTCAACCTTGAAAAAGAAAGAAATTCTGTTATTTGCAACAACATGGAGGGAGCTGGAGAACATGATGCTGAGTGAAATAAGCCAGGCACAGACAAATACCACACGTTATCACTTGCATGTAGACTCTAAAACAATTGAATCCATAGAAGCAGAAAGTAGAATGGTGGTTACCAGAGGCTGAGAGCTGAGGGAAATAGGGGAAATGATGGTCAAAGGGTACAAGGCCTCAGGAGGAATACATTTGTTTGTTTGTTTGTTTGTTTTGAGATCTATTGCATAGCATGCTGAATATAGTTAATAATAGTTGATAGAGTTTGGATATTTGTCCTCACCTAAATCTCAGGTTAAACTGTAATCCCCAGTGCTGGAGATGGGGCCTGGTGGGAAGTGATTGGATCATGGGAGTGGATCTTTCACGGATTGATGCTGTCCTCACAATAGTGAGTCTGGAGATCTGGTTGATTGAAGTGTGTGGCACCTCCCCCACCTCTCTATTGCTCCTACTTTCACTGCTCTTAAGTGCTCTGCCTTCTGCCATGAATAAAAGCTCCCTGAGGCCTCCCCAGAAGCCCAGCAGATGTCAGGTACCATGCATGCACAGCCTACAGAACCATGAGCCAATTAAACCTGTTTTCTTTATAAATTATCCAGTCTCAGGTATTCCTTTATAGCAATTTGAGAATGACCTAATACAATAATATATGATTGTACATTTCAAAATCACTGAGAATAAATTTCAAATGTTCTCACCACAAAAATGATAAGTATTTAGGTGATATATTAATCAACTTGATTTAATTATTCCACATTGTATTCAAAATCGTAGCATCACTTTGTGCTCCATAAATGTATACAACTATAATTTGTCTATTCACAATGAAAATTTTAAATCATTATTTTTTGAGATGGTTTATCATTCTATTGCCCAGGCCAGAGGGCCAGGGTTGCAAACTCAGCTTATGGACTCAAAGTGATCCTCCCATCTTAGCCTCCCAAGTAGCTGGGACTACAGGCACATGTCACCATACCTGGCTAATTTTTTTTTTTTTTTTTGTAGAGACAGGGTTTTGCCATGTTGCCTAGGCTGGTCTTGAACTCCTGAGCTCAAGTGATCTGCCTGCCTCAGCCTTCCAAAGTGCTGGGATTACAGGTGCAAGCCACTACACCTGACCTAATTAATTAATTTAATTAAACCTAAAAAAATTAAGCTTGACCGACTGCATCCATTTATATAAAAGTTGGAAAGAGAAAGTGAGAGCAAAGACATCTCTCTCAGCTGTGCGGTTGTTGCTGCAGGTTTGTGACAACCTTAGGTTACTCTTCAGCAGTAGCTCAGTGTCCACTCACTGGTTTTGTGGGTGTCAAGAGGCAGGTGCAATAGCAGCAGTAGTTGAGCTACGAATTCTAGCGTCCATTCACTAGCTTCGTGGAGGCTGAAAAGCAGGGCTGGCAGCAGCAGGGGTGACTTTCTGATCCTTAGATTGCAGGCAAAGTGGGGCGTGTGTGTGTGTGTTTAACCAAACTAGTTTTTAAAATTGAGATAAAGTTTGTATGACGGGCCAGGTGAGGTGGTTCATTCATACCCATAATCCCAGCACTTTGGGAGGTTGAGGTGGGGGTTCCATTACTTAAGGCCAAGAGCTTGAGATCAGCCTGGCCAACATAGCAAGACCTTGTCTCTACTAAGTATTTTTTTTTAATTAGCTGGGCGGGTCGGTGTGTGCCTGTAGTCCCAGCTACTCAGGAGGCTGAGACAGGAGGATCACTTGAACCCAGGAGGTCGAGGCTACAGTGAACTCTAATAGCACCACTGCACTCTGGCTGGGGTGACAAAGACCTTGTCTCTAAAAAAAAAAAAGAAAACAATTGTGGGGAGGGAGTAAGTTATAGGAAAGGGCTCAAAGTTTTATCTGTTTGTGGAACCAGTGCTAGACACAGTGATTCTGGATTTGTTTGTTTATTCAGAGTAAGACCCTGTCTCAAAAAAAAAAAAATTGTAAAACAGAAAATTTACCATTTTAAACTGTAAAATTTAGTAGATTTTAGTTATTCACAAAGTTGTGCAACTGTCACCACTATCTAATTCCAGAACACTTCCATTACTTCAAAAAGAAACCTACTGGCAATCAGTCCTAACTACCCCTTCTCCCCAGTCCCAGAACCACTAATCTAATACTTTCTGTCTCTATAAATCTCCCTATTCTGGACATTTTGTGTAAATGGAATCATACAATGTGTAGCCTTTTGTGTCTGGTTTCTATTTACCAAGTGTTTTTCAAAGTTCATGTCGTAGCATGTATCAGTACTTTTGTGGCTGAATAATATTTCATTGTATTGTTTTTGTTTTTGTTTTTTGAGACGAAATCTCGCTCTGTTGTCCAGGCTGGAGTGCAGTGGCACCATCTCTACTCACTGCAACTTCATCCTCCCCAGTTCAAGTGATTCTCCTGCCTCAGCTTCCTGAGTAGCTGGGACTACAGGTGCATGCCACCACGCCCAACTAATATTTGTATTTTTAGTAGACACGGGGTTTCACTATGTTGGCCAGTCTGGTCTCGAATACCTGACCTCAAGTGATCCACCTGCTTCGGCCTCCCAAAGTGCTTGGATTACAGGTGAGAGCCACTGTGCCTGCCTGAATAATATTTCATTGTATATTGCATGGATATTGTATGGATATACCACATTTTGTTTATTCCTCAGTTCATGGACATTTAGGTTGTTTCCACTTTTTGGCTGTTGTACATAATGCTGCTATAAATATTGGTGTTCAAATCCTTGTTTTCAATTCTTTTGGGAATATACCCAGAAATGGGATTGCTGGATCCTGTGTTAATTCTATGTTTAGCTTTTTGAGGAGTTGCCACACTGTTTTCCACAGCGGCTGCGCCATTTTACCTACCAGCAACATATAAGGGTTCCAATTTCTCCACATCCTCCAACCCCTGCTTTCTCCTGGGGTTCCTAAGCTGAGAAGATGTAAGCATGGATATTTGTTTTTGTCTGTTTTATTGTAGCCATCCTAGTAGGTATGAAGTGATATTTCATTGTGGTTTTGATTCATGTTTCCCTTATGACATGTTGGTGGGCATCTTTTCCTGTGTTCATTGGCCATTTATATGTCTTCTTAGAAGAAATGTCTCTTTGAATCCTTTCCCCACTGTTTTTTTTTTTAGACGGAGTCTCGCTCTGTCACCCAGGCTGTAGTGCGGTGGTGTGATCTTGGCTCACTGCAAGCTCCGCCTCCCTGGTTGACGCCATTCTCCTGCCTCAGCCTCCCAAGTAGCTGGGACTACAGGCACCAGCCACCACGCCCAGCTAATTTGTTGTATTTTTAGTAGAGACAGGGTTTCACCATGTTAGCCAGGATGGTATCGATCTCCTGACCTTGTGATCCGCACACCTTGGCCTCCCAAAGTGCTGGGATTACAGGCGTGAGCCACCACACCTGGCCTCCTTTCCTCACTTTTTAACTGGGTTATTTGTCTTTGTTGTTGAGTTTTAAGACTTTACATATTCTGGATGTAAGTCCCTGAACAAATATATAATTTGCAAATATTTTCTCCCATCTGTGGTCCGTCTTTTTACCTGGTGTGTTCTTCAGTGCAACAATTCTAGTAGTCACTTCCTGACTCATCACCTTCCTGATTGTACCAGAGTTACTAGCTATTCTGGGGCCCAATTTCCAGAGTCTGATTCCTGAAAACGTTCTAGAGCCCACTCCTCCAGTCCTTCCAAGTTGGTTTCTTTTTTGTTTGTTTGTTTTTTGAAATGGAGTCTTGCTGGAGTGTAGTGGTACAGTCTCAGCTCACTACAACCTCTGCCTCCCTGGTTCAAGCGATTCTCCTGACTCAGCCTCCCAAGTAGCTTGGACTATAGGCGCCCACCACCACACTCGGCTAATTTTTGTATTTTCAGCAGAGACAGTGTTTCACTGTGTTGGCCAGGCTGGTCTCGAACTCCCGATCTCAAGTGATCTGCCCACCTCAGCCTCCCAAAGTGCTGGGATTACAGTTGTCAGCCACCATAACCAGCCCAACTTTTTTTTTTTTTTTTTGAGACAGAGTCTTGCTCTGTTGCCCAGGCTTGAGTGCAATGGCGTGATCTCAGCTCACTGCAACCTCCACCTCCCAGGCTCAAGTGATTCTCCCACCTCAGCCTCCTGAGTAGCTAGGATTACAGGTACCCACCATCATGCCCAGATAATTTTTGTATTTTTGTAGAGATGGGGTTTCACCATGTTAGCCAGGCTGGTCTTGAACTTCTGACCTCAGGTGATCTGCCCACCTCAGCCTCCCAAAGTGTTGGGATTACAGGCATGAGCCACTGCGCCTGGCCCCATTTTTTTAAGCATCTAGTTCCCTGTATTAAATCCCTTTCTGCTCAATTAGAGTGACTTCTGTTTCCTGTGACTGATCCCGATGATAAACAGCACCATGTGATACAGTGTCCTCAAAGAGAGGCTATGGCATGTCATTTGGCTAGAGTTGATGTACAGCCAAATAATAATACACTCCTGGAAAGCCAGAATTGAAAGCACCTTTGAGATCGACCAGTCCAACGCCTTCATTCGACAAAGAAGGAAACGAAGGAACAAGGAGGAAGACATAAAAACCATAAGGCTGATTGCCTACAGCTCCCTCAGCCTCCTCCTGAGGCAAGTGGACCTGAGCTGACCTTGCTTCATGAAATCGCTGTGATCTAGGTCAGGTAAATCCAATGAGGCCAGCCCTGCCAGACTCACTGTAGCTGATTGGACACAGGATTTGGGCCTGAGCCATTTGCTGCCATGGACAAGCTGGATGTGATGGAGGCCAATGCCTGTGTGAGACTGTCTGGTATGGGAGACATCAATGCTGGGAACATGCCCAGAGGGCATGGTGCCAGAGAACAAGCCTATCCCAGTTCCTGTTCTCCAGGGACCTGCTGGATGCTGCTGAGAGGGCTTCCCCAATAACCTCACTTCCTCTGTCTCCTTATTGTAGCCCCCATTACTGAAAGTCCTCCCAGCCTGCCTCTTCCTTGCATACCTAAAGGAGCTCAAGAACATAACCAAACATGGCCCTTGATTTTTCTGGGAATCACATAGCTGGATCAAAAGAAGAAGCAGCCGGCACAGTGGCTCATGCCTGTAATCCCAGCATTTTGGGAGGTTGAGGCGGGCCTTGGAGATCAGGAGTTCGAGACCAGGCTGACCAATGTGGTGAAACCCCGCCTCTACTAAAAATACAAAAATTAGCCGGGTTTGGTGGTGCACGCCTGTAATCCCGGCTACTCGGGAGGCTGAGGCAGGAGAATCGCTTGAACCCGGAGGTTGCAGTGAGCTGAGATTGAGGCACTGTACTCCAACCCAGGCAACAGAGTGAGACTCTGTCTCAAACAAACAAAAGAATGAGTTTCCTTCTCAAAAAGGGATGGTCTTCAGAATGAGAAGATATAAAATGCCTGTTCCAAAACAGATGGCTGATAAATATCAATCTTCTCCTCCTCTTCCTTGCTGTGCAGTTTCAGTCCTTTGAGGCCACGTGTAACATCACTCTGAGATGTTATAAGGCTAAAGAACACAACCAAAGCAAACCTGAACTGCCTGGAATTCCGAATGAGTAGAGGCGGCTTTCTCCTGGGGTTCCTAAGCTGAGAAGATGTAAGCCTGGATCTTCCAGAGAACAGAGACTACCTCATATTGCAACTCACAGAGGAAGGCGGAGCTGAGGAATTGAAAGAGAAAGAGAAAGAAACATCATTTGATTACACTAAATGACATCATTTTAATGCCAGGAACTAACCATGCCTAAAGCCCCTGAACTTTTCAGTAATGTAATCCAACAAATGTCTTTCCCCTTATCCAAAGCCCATTTCAGTTAAAATTCTGTCATCCGTACTGAAGAAGTTCTGACTAATACAGGAAGTGGGATATTCCTAGCGCCTGCCCCTCACACTTGGAGTCGGCTGAGTTGAGGTGGGTTGTAGAATGGTGAGGATTTCCCAGTCCCAGGCTGGGAGGCAGGTGTACCCTGAGATGCAGCTGCATAGCCAGAGGGTCCTGAAACTCAGATCATGCACCCAACAGAGGTGAGAACTTTAGAGGGCTTCATAGAAATATGTCGATGTGCTGGCTATTTTCCCAAATCTTCAATTCAGAGTCCAGAAATAGACAAATTTTGCAGACAAAATAATGAATAATAAAAGCTAACCTTTGGCCGGGCATGGTGGCTCACGCCTGTAATCCCAGCACTTCGGGAGGCGAGGTGGGTGGATCACGAGGTCAGGAGATCAAGACTATCCTGGCCAACATGGTGAAACCCTGTCTCTACTAAAAATACAAAAAACAAAAAATTAGCTGGGCGTGGTGGTGTGTGCCTGTAGTCCCAGCTACTCAGGAGGCTGAAGTGGGAGAATCGCTAGAACCCGGGAGGCCGAGGTTGCAGTGAGCCAAGATTGCACCACTGCACTCCAGCAACCTGGCGACAGAGCAAGACTCCATCTAAAAAAA
>NW_012101377.1:2972219-2978696 GCF_000951045.1 Mandrillus leucophaeus | reverse complement strand
AAAAAAAAAAAAAAAAAAAAAGCTAACATTTATGAGACATTCACTATGTGCCAGACACTGTATTAAGAGCTTTACACATATTAATTCGTTAATTATTTTTCTTTTCTTTTTAAACAAAATGAGATGGGGATCTCGCTGTATTGGCCAGGCTGGTCTCAAACTCCTGAGCTCAAGTGATCCTCCCACTTTGGCCTCCCAAAGTGCTGGGATTACAGGCATGAGCCACCATACCCGGGCCATTTAATCTTTAAAATAACATAAATAAGTGGGTACTATTTTATTTCCCATTTTACATTTGAGGAACTGAAGCACAGAATAATTGCCCAAAGTCTTACAGCTAGATGGCAGTTGAGCTACGAACTTGAACCCAGGCAGCCTGGCCCCTCAGCTTGTGCTCCCACAGCTCTACTCAGAGAGGCTGCCCATAGCCAACAATCCAAGCTGATTCAGTGTCAGATGGTCATGTGCTTTGTAGGATTGAAAATGCTCATCTTGGCCAGGCACAGTGGCTCATGCCTGTAATCTCAGCACTTTCGGAGGCCAACGTGGGCAGATCACCAGGTCAGGAGTTTGAGACCAGCCTGGCCAATACGGTGAAACCCCGTCTCTACTAAAAATAGAAAAATTAGCTGGGCATGATGGCAGTTGTCTGTAATCCCAGCTACTCGGGAGGCTGAGGCAGAGGAATTGCTTGAGCCTGAGAGGTGGAGGTTGCAGTGAGCCGAGATCGTGCCACTGCACTCCAGCCTGGGCGACAGAGGGAGACTCTGTCTTGAAAAAAAAAAAAAAAATTGCTCATCTCTCTAAGTCAAAGTTAAAGTGAATGGGAACAAAGGCAGGGAGGCAGGAACCACACCCCTCCCAAGCCCTTCTGACCTGTCCCACTAAGAGGACAATGATCCTTATGTAAAGAGCCTTCCACATAGTGAGAGCAGGCCAGCTGTGCCCCCACCCCCATGCCTGGTATTCACATTGCTCCAAGGCAGAGGTGAAGACAGAGGCCTTAGGGATCTGAGTACTGGGAAGTTTCCGTTGCTAAGAGAGACATCCTCCCTCTCCCTAGCAAATCAAGATCAAAGTCTAGATTCAGGGACCATAATTTACAATTCTTCTGACTCAGTTATTAGCCCATGGTCTTATCCAAATGCAAAGAAGTCAGAAACCTTACATGTCTTTTTATTTTATTTTATTATTATTTTTATTTAAAAAAATTTTTTAGAGACAGGGTCTCGCTCTACCACCCAGGCTGGGTACAGTGGTACAATCATGGCTCACTGCGGCCTTGACCTCTAGCTTTAAGCAATCTTCCTGCCTTGACCTCCTGAGTATCTAGGACTACAGGTGTGTGCCAGAACGCCAGATTTTTTTTTACTTTTTGTAGACACAGGGTCTCACTATGTTGTCCAGGCTGATCTTGAACTCCTGGCCTCAAGAGATCTTCCTGCCTCAGCCTCCCAAAGTGTTGGGATTACAGGTGTGATCCACTGTGCCCGGCTAAATTTACACATCTTTTAATAGAGTGATCTTGCCAGAGAAACCCCAATCCTGGCAAGTGGAAGCCTGTGACTGATCAACTGCTAAGGCAATGTCTTGGCCCCAAAGAGTACCCACAGGAAATCCTCAAAATCCTTCTAAGGTGTGGCCACAGGGTTACAATGGGTAGGGGAGTTCCTCCACCAAGGTAGAGCAGCCAGATTGGCCCTGCTTTACTGTGGCAGGAAATCCTTGCTGTTCTTGATGTAATGCACACCATGGGCCACTGAGTGTTCTCCTTCAACCGTTTTCCAAATGGGGTTGCTTATTTGTAGTTAACTTGTTTTCCCTCCACCAATGCACCGAGGTATTTTAAGCTGATTAACTTTAGTATTTATCTATAGCAGTGTCTCCCAAACTTCTTGATCTCAGGACCCTATTATGCTGTTAAAAATTACTGAAGGCCAGGCACAGTGGCTCACGCCTGTAATCCCAGCACTTTGGAAGGCTGAGGTGGGCAGAAAACTTGAGGTCAGGAGTTCATGACCAGCCTGGCTAACATGGTGAAACCCCGTTTCTACTAAAAATACAAAAAATTAGCTGGGCGTGATGGCGGGCACCTGTAAGCCCAGCTACTCAGTAGGCTGAGGCAGGAGAATTGCTTTAACCCGGGAGGCGGAGGTTGCAGTGAGCTGAGATCACGCCATTGCACTCCAGCCAGGGCGACAAGAGAGAAACTCAAAACAAAATTATTGAAGACTTAAAAGAGCTTTTGTTTATGTGGGTTTTATTATTGATATTTGCCATATTATAAATTAAAATTGGCTGGGCATGGTGGCTCACACCTGTAATCCCAACACTTTGGGAGGCTGAGGTGGGCAGATCACTTGAGCCCAGGAGTTTGAGACCAGGATGGGCAACATGACGAATCCCTGTCCCTACAAGAAATATAAAAATTAGCTGGGCGTGGTTGTGCACACCTGTAGTCCCAGCTACTCAGGAGGCTGAGGTGGGAGGATCTCTTGAGTCCAGGAGGTCAAGGCTGCAGTAAATCATGATTACACCACTGCATTCCCGCTTGGACAACAAAGTGAAACCCTGTCTTAAAAAGAAAAAAGTTAAAATTAAGAATTTTTAGGGGTTCCCTCTCTCAGCTTTGGAGCCCTCCTCTCCCTGACTCTGTATGGGGGAGCTTCTTCCTTCTGCCTTCTCCCTTCTTGCCTATTAAACTCTCCACTCATTAAAACAAACAAACAAAAAACAAAAACAAAACAAAAAAAGAATTTTTAAAATATTTATTTAAAAATAAAAAGACCCATTAAATTCATGTTAACATAAATAAAGCATTGTTAAATTTAAAAAAAAAAACTACATTTCCAAACAAAATAATTAGTGAGAAAAATGGCATTGTTTTACATTTTTGCAAATCTCTTTAATTCTGGGTTAAGGAAATGCAGCTACATTTCCATATCTGCTTCTAAATGAAGGATCTGTTGAAATGTGGTGTTTGGTTGAAGTGTATGAGGAAGATTCAGTCTCACGCGATAACTGGAAAGGCGGGCACACAGGCTAATGCCCTTTGATTGCATTCCACTTTATTTTTTTATTCACAGATATTGCATTTCTTACAAACTGAAGGTGTGTGGCGACTTCATCAAGCAAAGCTACCCGAGCCATGTTTCCAACAGCACATGCTCACTTCATGTCTCTCTGTGTCACATTTTGGTAATTCTTACAATATTTCAAATTTTTTCATTATTATTGTATCTCTTATGGTGATCTGTGATCGGTGAGCTTTGACGTCACTATCGTGCAGTTATGTGTTGCTTCACAATGGGCATATATTCTGAGAAATGCATCATTAGGCAACTTTGTTGTTGTGCCAACATCATAGAGACAAACCTAGGTGGTAGAGCCTATTACACACCTAGGCTGTATGGTATGGCCCGTTGTGCCTAGGTTGCAAACCTGTACATCATGTTACTGTTCTGAATACTGTGGACAGTTGTAATACAATGGTAAGAATTTGCCTGTCTAAACATAGAAAAGGTACAGTAAAAACACAGTGTTAGAATCTCACGGGACCACTATGTGGTCCATTGTTCCCTGAAACATCATTACACAGCACATAACTGTAACCATTTGGGGGCACCATGAACCACTCACATATAAGATGGAGAACTTGACTGATACATATCGTGTGTGTTCTGACTGCTCCACTGACCAGCGTCCCCCCAGCTCTCTTCCTCTCCTTGAGCCCCCCTATTCCCTGAGTCACAACAATATTGAAATTAGGTCAATTAATAACCTTGCACTGGCCTCTAAGTGTTCAAGTGAAAGGAAGAATCATACTTCTCTCATTTTAAATCAAAAACTAGCAATGATTGGCCAGGCACGGTGGCTCACGCCTGTAATCCCAGCACTTTGGGAGGCCGAAGGGGGTGGATGGAGACCATCCTGGCTAACACGGTGAAACCCCGTCTCTACTAAAAATACAAAAAATTAGCCGGGCGTGGTGGCGGGCTCCTGTAGTACCAGCTACTCGAGAGGCTGAGGCAGCAGAATGGCCTGAACCCAGGAGGCAGGACCTGCAGTGGGCCGAGATCACGTCACTGCACCCCAGCCTGGGTGACAGAGGGAGACTCTGTCTCAAAAAAAAAACACAACTAGCAATTATTAAGCTTACTGAGGAAGGCATGTTGAAAGTCGAGACAGGCCAAAAGGTAGGCAGGCCCCTTGCGCCAAACAGCCCCACTGTGAATACACAGCAAACGTTCTTGAAGGAAATTCAAAGGGCTACTCCAATGAACACATGAATGATAAGAAAGTGAAACAGGCTTGTTGCTAATATGGAGAAAGTTTGAGTGGACTGGGTAGATCAAACCAGCCAAAATATTCCGTTAAACCAATGCCTAATCCAGAGAAAGGCCCTAACTCTCTTCAATTCTATGAAGCCCGAGAGAGGTATGGAAGCTGCAGAAGAAAAGTTTGAAGCTAGCAGAGAATGGCTCATTAGGTTTAAGGGAAAAAGCCGTCTTCATAACATAGAAGTGCAGGTGAAGCAGCAAGTGTTGATATAGAAGCTGCAGCAAGTTACCCAGAAGATCTAGCTAAGATCATTGATGAATGTGACTACACTAAACAACAGATTTTGGTGTAGACAAAACAGCCTTTTATTGGAAGGAGATGCCATATAGGACTTTCATAGCTGGAGAGGAGAAGTCAATGCCTGGCTTCAGACCTTCAAAGGACACACTATCTTATTGGAGGCTAATGCAGCTGGTGACTTTAAGCTGAAATCAATGCTCATTTACCATTACAAAAATCCTAGGATCTTTAAAAATTATGCTAAATCTACTCTGCCTGTGCTCTATAAATGGAATGACAAAGCCTGGTGACAGCACATCCATTTACAGCATTGTTTACTGAGTGTTTTAACCCCCTGTTGAGACCTCCTGCTCAGAAAGAAAAAAAAAAATTCATTTCAAATGATTACAGCTTATTGACAATGTACCTGGTCTCCCAATAGTTCTGATGGAAAGGTGCGAGGAGAGTAATGTTGTTTTCATGCCTGCTAACACAACATCCATTCTACAGCCCATGGATCAAGGAGTAATTTTGATTTGAAAATCAAATAAGACTTGAAAGTCTTATTATTTAACAAATACATTTCAAAAGGCTATAGCTGCCATAGATGTTGATTCCTCTGATGGATCTGGGCAAAGTAAATTGAAAATCTTCTGGAAAAGATTCACCATTCTAGATGCTACTAAGAACATTCATCATTCATGGGAGGAGGTCAAAATATCCATATTGGCTGGGCACAGTGGCTCACGCCTGTAATCCCAGTACTTTGGAGGCCGAGGTGAACAGATCACCTGAGGTCGGGAGTTCAAGACCAGCCTGACAAGCATGGAGAAACCCCATCTCTACTAAAAATACAAAAAGTAGCCGGGCATGGTGGTGCATGCCTGTAATCCTAGCCACTCAAGAGGCTGAGGCAGGAAAATTGCTTGAACCCTGGAGGTGGAGGTTGCAGTGAGCCGAGATCGTGCCATTGTACTCCTGCCTGGGCAACAAGAGTGAAACTCCTTCTCAAAAAAAAAAAAATCCACATTAACAGGAGTTTGGAAGAAGTTGATGACAACTGTCATGATGACTTTGTGGGTTCAGGACTTCAGAGGAAGGTGGCCGGGCACGGTAGCTCACGTCTGTAATCCCAGCACTTTGGGAGGCCAAGGCGGGCGGATCACAAGGTCAGGAGATTGAGACCATCCTGGCCAACATGGTAAAACACTGTCTCTACTAAAAATACAAAAATTAGCTGGGCATGGCGATGGGTGCCTGTAATCCCAGCTACTCGGGAGACTGAACCAGGAGAATGGCTTGAACCCAGGAGGCAGAGGTTACAGTGAGCCAAGATCATGCCACTGCACTCCAGCCTGGTGACAGAGGAAGACTCTGTCTCAAAAAAAAAAAAAGACTTCAGAGAAAGGAATCACTGCAGATGGAGTGGAAATAGCAAGACAACCAGAAGCAGGGCCTGAGATGCGACCGAGTTGCTTCAGTCTCATGATTAAAACTTAAATGGGGCCAGGTGCGGTGGCTCACGCCTGTAATCCCAGAACTTTGGGAGGTAGAGGCAGGTGGATCATGAGGTCAGGAGTTCGAGACTAGCCTGACCAACGTGGTAAAACCCCGTCTCTACTAAAAATACAAAAATTAGCCAGGCATGGTGTCACGCGCCTGTCATCCCAGCTACTCAGGAAGCTGAGGCAGGAGAATCGCTTGAACCTGGGAGGCGGAGGTTACAGTGAGCCGAGATTGCACCATTGCACTCCAACCTGGTGACAGAGTGAGACTCCATCTCAAATAAATAAATAAATAAATAATCACTTGAATTGGGGAAGTGGAGGCAGTAGTGACCTGAGATCACTCCACTGCACTTCAGCCTGGGCGACAGAACCAGACTCTCTCTCTCTCAAAAAAAAAAAAAAAAAAAAA
>NW_012101377.1:2958960-2972169 GCF_000951045.1 Mandrillus leucophaeus | reverse complement strand
GAGGCCGAGGCGGGCGGATCACGAGGTCAGGAGATTGAGACCATCCTGGCTAACACAGTGAAACCCCGTCTCTACTAAAAATACAAAAACTAGCCGGGCGTGGTGGCGTGCACCTGTAGTCCCAGCTACTCAGGAGGCTGAGGCAGGAGAATGGCATAAACCTGGGAGGCGGAGCTTGCAGTGAGCTGAGATCGCGCCACTGCACTCCAGCCTGGGCGATAGAGCGAGACTCCGTCTCTTAAAAAAAAAAAAAAGACAAAATAAGGTCTTAGTATTATTATGAAAAAAACTGAGTTCACAGACCCTCTGAAGGTCCTGGAACCTTCAGGAATTTACAGATCGCATGTGGAGAACTGCTGATGTAATGCTTTATTCATCTGCTAATTTATTGTTTATTTATCAAGCATCTACCTCATTCCTGACACTGTTCCAGGCTCTGAGTATTGGGTAGTGCACTGTACACAAGATCCATAAGGCCTCTGCTCTCAGAGAACCAAAAATTCTTGTAGATAGAAGCAGAAAATGAATAAATAAATGAATAAGATTATTTCATCTGTAGAAATGTGCTTTGAAGAAAATAAAACAGGATAATTTAATAGAGAATGACTTGTGGGCAATTTATCTTCAATTGTTCAATAAGATATCCACTTTCCCTTGTGCCTATTTAAATTTAAATTAAATCAAATAATTCAGTTTCTGAGTCACACTAGCAACATTTCAAGTGCTCAATAACCATATGTGGCTAGTGGCTACCATACTGTACAGTGCAGATAAAGGACACTTCCCTCATTACAGAAAGTTCTGTTGAACAGCACTGATTGAGTCTGTGTGAGACAAAAAACTCAGTGAGGATTGAGGGCAGAGTATCGAAGGCAGAGGGATGCAAGGGCAAAAATCCTAAGATGGAAACCACGTGGATGTGTTGAAAGAAAAAGAGAGAGAGTGTGGCCGAAGTGTGGTAATAAAAGAGGGAACTGGAGGGCTACGATATTACAGAGGTGGGTGGGAGCCAGGGCATGCTGGAAATTGTGGGCCTTGGTGAACACTTACAGAGCCCAATAAAAGGAGGCATTGACATGACCTGATTAATGTTTTGGAAAAATCACTCTGGCTGCCACATGGAAAATGAATTGCAGAGGTGGAAGTAGAGGGACCAGTCAGGAGGCTGCTGGATGAAGGGAGTGATGATGGAAATGGAGAGAAGCTGTTTGATTTCATAGGTATTTTGGAACTAGAACAGCAGGACTTGCAGGTGGATAGAATGTAAAGAATGAGAAAAAGGGAGGAATCACTAATGGCCTTTAGGCCTTCGGCTTGAGCAACTAAATAGATGATAGTGCCATTTAATGAAAAGAGGAAGAATGAATTCAGGGTCATGGAACTAAGAGCTCTTCTTGGGGGTTTTACATTTAGGTGGCCATCAGGCATTCAAGTAGAGATGACAAGTGGGCAGTTGGGTACACACATTTGGAACATAGAAGTCAGAGCTGGAGATACATACAGTTGGCCCTCCATATCTGTGGATTCAACCAACTATGGATACAAAAAAAAATATCTATCTATCTATCTATCTATCTATCTATCTATCTATCCATACACACATATATTTTTAAAGACACAGTCTCGCTCTGTGGCCCAGGCTGGAGTGCAGTGGCGCCATCTCAGCTCAGTGCAACCTCCACCTCCCAGGTTCAAGCGATTCTCCTGCCTCAGCCTCTTGAGTAGCTGGGATTACAGGTGCAAGCCACCAGGCCCAACTAATTTTTGTATTTTTAGTGGAGATGAGGTTTCACCATGTAGGCCAAGCTGGTCTCGAACTCCTGACCTCAAGTGATCTGCCCGCATCAGCCTCTCAAAGTGCTAGGATTACAGGTGTGAATCACTGCACCCAGCCCAAAAATATTTTTTGAAATAACAATACAGCAATAAAAAAATACCAGTTTTAATATACAGTATAATAATTTAAATAGCCTTATGTTGTAATAAGTATTACAAGTAATCTAGAGATGATTTAAAGTATATGGAAGGATGTGCATAGGTTATATGCAAATACTATGGCATTTCATACAAGGGACTTAAACATCCAAAAATTTTGGCATCTGAAGGGTTCCATGAACCAATCCCCTACAGATGCTGAGAGGCGACTGTATATCAGAATCACTGACACGTTGATAATATAATAACCAAGAGTGTGGATGAGATCACTGAGAATGCGGGTATAGATGAGAAAAGAAGAGGACTTTGACCAAATTCTCAAGTGTGCCATTATGAAGGGTCGAAGAGTAGAGATCTCAAGAAGCCGAAGAATTGTTAAGATATTAGAGTAAGTGGTCTGGAAAGATAGAAGATGGATGTTGGAGAGTAGGGTGCTGAAATGTAAGGTCTTAGAAGTAGTATAGTTATTGATGATAATGAGGTCAAAGATTTGACCTTAGAATGGGCTGCTGAGGACTGGACTTAGAGGTCCAGGAGGGAGAAATCAACTTACAGGGACTGAGAATGAATGGTTACAAAGGTAGGAGGAAACCTGACGAGGGTGGGGTCATAGAACAAAAGAAGCATGTTTTAAGCAGGAGAAAGTGGTCGTTTTGGTTGACCATTGCTGACAGGTTAAGGTGACAACAGACTAGTGTGCCCACTGGATTTGGCAGCATGAAAGATGTTGGCATTCTTGATAAGAGCAGTTTCAGTGGAGTGGTGAGGTTGGGAGCTTAAAGAGAGTGAGTTGATGAGTGATGAGATTTAAGGAAGTAGGAATGAAGGGGGGAAAATGAGTAGTAGCTGGAGGGCAAGTAGAGTCAAGGGAGGTTTTGTTGTTTCGTGTTGTGTAGTTAAGATGTAAATATATAACATGTTTCTGTGTTGATTAGAATGCTCTATTGGAGAGAGAGATTATCTGGTGTTGCAGGAGAAAAAGCATGTAATTGCAAAAGCAAAGCCCTTGACAAGGTGAGAGTTAGCCTTAGAAAGTAGCAAGAGGACTTCATTTATGGTAACAGGGAAGAAGGCAGAGAGTGTGGGTTCCTGTCTGGTTGTGGTGATACAATTGTAAAAAATGCTGCTCCGAACATTCATATACAAGTTTTTGTATGAATATATCTTCAGTTCTCTTGAGAATATACCTAGGAATGAAATTGCTGGGTCATATGATAACTCTGTTTGTTCGTTTTTTCTTTTTCTTTTCTTTTTTTTTTTTTTTTTGGAGACAGGGTCACTCTGTCGCCTAGGCTGGAGTGCAGTGGTGTGATCACGGCTTACTACAGCCTTGATCTCCTGGGCTCAAGTGATCCTTCCACCTCGGCCTCCCAAGTAGTTGGGACCACAGGTGCATATCACCACGCCTGGCTAATTTTTTAATTTTTTGTAGAGATGGGGTCTCACTACGTTGTCCATATTTATGTTTAATTTTTTGAGGAACTGCCATATGGTTTTCCAAAGTGCTTGCACCATTTTACATTCTCATCAGTAGTACATGAGGGTTCCAATTTCTCCACATCTTCACCAACACTTGTTATTGTCTGTCTTTCTGGTTATAGCCATGCTAGTGGATATGAAGTGGTATCTTAATGTAGTTTTTATTTGTATTCCCCTATTGACTAATGATGTTGAGCATCTTTTCCTGTACTTACTAGCCATCTATGTTTCTTGTGTGGAGAAATGTTTATTAAAATCCTTTGTCTCTTTTTCAGTTGGGTTATTTGTCCTTTTTTTGTTGAATCGTAAGACTTTTTTATGCATTTTGGATACTAGACCTCTATCAGATGTATGACTTGCAAGTATTTTTGATGGGTTATCTTTTCACTTTCCTGATAGTGTCCTTTGAAGCACAAAGGTTTTTAATTTCAAAGAAATCATAATTACCTATTTTTCTTTGGTTGTTTGCGCTTTTATTGTCATAAGTAAGAAATTGTTGTCTAATCCAAGGTCACAAAGACATATGTCTACGTTTTCTGCTTTTTTTTTTTTTTTTTTTGAGACGGAGTCTCGCTCTGTTTCCCAGGCTGGAGTGCAGTGGCATGATCTCGGCTCACTGCAAGCTCCGCCTCCCGGGTTCACGCCATTCTCCTGCCTCAGCCTCCCAAGTAGCTGGGACTACAGGCGCCCACCACCACGCCCAGCTAATTTTTTGTATTTTTAGTAGAGACAGGGTTTCACTGTGTTAGCCAGGATGGTCTCGATCTCCTGACCTCATGATCCACCCGCCTCAGCCTCCCAAAGTGCTGGGATTACAGGCATGAGTCACCACGCCCAGCCATGTCTATGTTTTCTTAAAAGAGTTGTATAGTTTTAGCTCTTACATTTAGGTCTTTGATTCAGTTTGAGTGAATTTTTGTACATGATATGAGTTAGGGGTCCTTTTGCATGGGATACTCAATTATCCCAGCTCCATTTGTTGAAAGACTATTATTTCTCCCTTGAATCATCTTGGCATCCTTGTCAAAACTCAATTAACCAAGCCTGGGTGTGGTGGCTCACACCTGTAATCCCAGCACTTTGAAAGGCCAAGGAAAGAGGATCACTTGAAGCCAGGAGTTTGAGACCAGCTTGGGCAACATAATGAGACCTTGTCTCTAGAAAAAAAAAAAATTGCTTAAATTAGCTGAGCGCAGTAGTATGCACCTGTAGTCTTAGGCACTTGAGAGGCTGAGGCAGGAGGATTGCTTGAGCCCAGGAATTCAAGGCTATAGTGACCTATCATCAAGCCACAGCACTCCAGCCTGGGCAACAGAGCAACCCTGTCTCCAAAAAACGGAAAAGAAAAGAAAAAGATCGATTGACTATATGTGTATTTTTATTCCTCGTTTATTTCTAGTTTCTTTATTTTTGGACTCTCAGTTCTATTCCATTGATCCATATGTCCATCCTTATGTCAGTACCACATTGTCTTGATTATTTTAACTTTATTGTAAATTAGAATTGGGAAGTGTGAGTTCTTCAACTTTGATTTTCTTTCTCAGGATTGTTTTGGCTATTCTGTATCTTCTGTATTTCCATATAAATTTAGGATCAGTATACCAATTTCTGCAAAAAAAGGCAGTTTTTATTTTTTTTAACTAGTTTATTTTCGATTCAGGGGGTGCATGTGCTTGTAGTTACGTGGGTATGTTGCATACTGATGAGGATCAGGCTTCTATTGTATCCAGTGTCCAAATAGTGAACATTGTACCTGATAGGTCATTTTTCAACTCTCACCCCTCTCTCAACCTCCCTCCAGAGCAGCTTGGATTTCAACAGGGATTACACTGAATCTGTAAATCAATCTGGGGAGAACTGCCATCTTAATGATATTAAGTCTTCCAATTTATGAACTTAGGATATCTTTAGGTCTAAGAAGACCTACTTAGGTCTTCTTTAATTTCTTTTCTTTTTTTTTTTTTTAAGAGACAAGATCTCACTCTGTTTCTCCCTGTGAACTCCTGGGCTCAAGCGGTCCTTCCACTTCAGCCTCCCAAGTAGCTAGGACCACAGGTGCCACCACACCCAGCTGATTTGCGAGGGAGGGAGGGTAGAGATGGGGTCTCGCTATGTTGCCCTGGCTGGTTTCAAACTCCTGACCTCAAATGATCCTCCCACCTTGGCCTCCCACAGTGCTGGGATTTCAGGCACGAGGCAGTGTGCCTGGCCTTTCATTTCTTTCATGTTACTCGTTTTAAGCAGAAGAATATCATGATTTGATTTATACTTTAAGAAGATTACTCAGTACTGGCTGGGCACGGTGGCTCACGCTTGTAATCCCAGCACTTTGGGAGGCTGAGGCGGGCAGATCATGAGGTCAGCAGTTCGAGACCAGCCTGGCCAACATGGTGAAACCCCGTCTCTACTAAAACTACAAAAATTAGTTGGGCGTGGTGGCGGGCACCTGTAATCCCAGCTACTCAGGAGGCTGAGGCAGGAGACTCACCTGAACCTGGGAGGTGGAGGTTGCAGTGAGCCGAGACCACGCCATTGCACTCCAGCCTGGGTGACAGAGCAAGAGTCCGTCTCAAAAAAAAAAAAAAAAAAAAAGGAAGATTACTCAGTAATATGGAAAAATAATTGGTAGGCAAAGAGATGCTACATGAACAAGGGCAGAGACAAAGAGGAAGTCACTCATTACATAAATATTTATGGACATAGATGGACAGGACTTGGTGATTGACTTTATGTAGAAAGCAACTCCCAGGTTTCGGCTTGGGTACATCACGACGCCACCAATTGAGATAGGAAAATATAGTTTTGGGGGAAAGATGAAGTGATCAGTTGGTGCCTGCTGAGCTTCAGGTGGTGATGGGACACCCAGGCGCAAAGGTAAGGTAGCTGGATATCCGAGTCCAATGCTAAGAGGAGAATCTAGTCTGGGAATAGTGATTTGAGAGTCATCATATAAAAGGAGAGCCGTGAGAGGGCACAAGCCAACCGATGGGAAAAGTAAAGGAAGCAGAAAAGATGCACGGAAAAACTAGGAATTCCAAGGTTGAGCTGATGACAGAAAGTCCACAAAAGGAGACTGAGAAGGAACAACCAGAGAGGCAGGAGGAAGCTCCAGAAAGAGATGCAGGGAGAGTGGCTAATAATAACAACTTAAGGACTGAAATGCTTCCATCGGAACTCGCCAAATTAGAAGTCACTGGTGATCCTGGCAACGACTCTTTTGCTGAAGCTGAAGCCACGCTGCTGTGAACTGAAGAGGAAGTGGGAGTTGGGAAGCTGGAGACAGCAAATAAAGAGAACTCATTCCTTGCTTTGCAGGGGCAAAGGAAAAGAAGTGGAAAAGCAGCAACTGGGAATGTAAAGAGGGTCAAGAGGAGGTCGTGCTTTTTAGGACAAGAGACTTGGGTGAGTTTATAGGCTGAGGAACAAAAGCAGATGAAAGGGAGAGGATGAGGGATGGAGAGTCCCTGTGGAACTGGGAAGAGGAAGGAGGGAGAGGATCCATTTTATTTTTCTTGTAACCCTGCTTGATTCTATACTGATTTTTAAAAATTTTTTATATGGGCCGAGTGCAGCAGCCCGCACCTGTAATCCCAGCACTTGGGGAGGCCAAGGTGGGTGGATCACCTGAGGTCAGGAGTTGAAGACCAGCCTGGCCAACATGGCAAAACCCCATCTCTACTAAAAATACAAAAATTAGCCAGGCATAGTAGCCGGCACCTGTAATCCCAGCTACTTGGGAGGCTGAGACAGGAGAATTGCTTAGACCTGGGAGGTGGATGTTGCAGTGAGCTGAGATGGTGCCACTGCACCATCTCATAGAAAAAAAAAAAAAAAATGTTTTTTTTTTTAGACCATTCTGGTCTATGTCCAAGTCCCCCTACAGGCCTCATCTCTCACTGGGACAACTGAGCTTGACTTCAGATGCTCAGCCCTGTGGTTGAGGCTTGGTGGTGAAGAGGCTAGGACAGGGTTAACTGAATGGAAGAAAACAGAAGGAGCTGGCACAAGGAGTCCAAATACGGGCATGCTGCTGGGCAGGACTTGGTGATGCTTGAGGTTGGGATTTCAGAGAAGGCTGTTCCAGGCGTGACTCTGGGGAGAATAGCTAGAGTCATGATGAAGGCCACTGAGGATGGCAAGGAAGGGCCCCGGAGGACATTCACATGGATGAGCGCAACATTAGGACAGAAACCCAAGTCCTGGATGGATGAAGGGAGGTGACAGGGAAGACGGAAGATGCAGTGAAGATGAAAAAGGTGATGGGAGGCACATCAGAGTAGAGCCAGGCAGCAGAAGTCTCGGAGGAGAAAGAAAAAGATAACATACGCACATAGAAAAAACAAAAACAAAACAAAACAGAAAGCCGGCACATCCCTATAATCCCAGCACTTTGGGAGGCTGAGGTGGGAGGACTGCTTGAGGCCAGGAGTTCCAGACCAGCCTGGGCAATAGAGTAAGATCTTGTCTCTACAAAAAATATTAAAAATAAAAAAATTAGCCAGGTGAAGCCGGGCGTGGTGGCTCACGCCTGTAATCCCAGCACTTTGGGAGGCCAAAGCAGGTAGATCATGAGGTCAGGAGATCGAGACCATCCTGGCTAATACGGTGAAACCCCGTCTCTACTGAAAATACAAAAAAAATTTAGCCAGGCATGGTGGCAGGCGCCTGTAGTCCCAGCTACTCCGGAGGCTTAGGCAAGAGAATAGCGTGAACCCGGGAGGCGGAGCTTGCAGTGAGCAGAGATCACGCCACTGCACTCCAGCCTGGGCGACTGAGCAAGACTCCTTCTCAAAAAGAAAAAAAAAAAAAAATTAGGCGGGTGTGGTGGCGTATGCCTGTGGTCCCAGCTACTTGGGAGACTGAGGTGGGAGGATTGCTTGAGCCTGGGAGGTAGAGGTTGCAGTGAGCTGACACTGAGCCACTGAATTCCAGCCTGGGTGATGGAGTGAGTCCCTGTCTCAAAAAAATAAAATAAAAAAGGGTTGGGGGGCCGGGCGTGATGGCTCAAGCCTGTCATCCCAGCACTTTGGGAGGCCGAGACGGGCGGATCACGAGGTCAGGAGATCAAGACCATCCTGGCTAACACGGTGAAACCCCGTCTCTACTAAAAAATACAAAAAACTAGCCGGGCGAGGTGGCGGGCGCCTGTAGTCCCAGCTACTCGGGAGGCTGAGGCAGGAGAATGGCGTGAACCCGGGAGGCGGAGCTTGCAGTGAGCTGAGATCCGGGCCACTGCACTCCAGCCTGGGCGACAGAGCGAGGCTCCGCCTCAAAAAAAAAAAAAAAAAAAAAAAAAAAAAGGGTTGGGGGGCATGGTGGCTCATGCCTGTAATCCCAGCACTTTAGGAGGCCAAGGCGGGCAGATCACCTGAGGTCAGGAGTTCAAGACCAGCCTGGCTAACGTGGTGAAACCCCGTCTCTACTAGAAAATACAAAAATTAGCCAGACGTGGTGGCTCGTGCCTGTAGTCCCAGCTATTTGGGAGGCTGAGGCAGGAGAAACACTTGAACCCAGGAGGCAGAGGTTGCAGTGACCCAAGATGGCACCTGCCCTCCATCCTGGGTGATAGAGCAAGACTCCGTCTGGAAAGAAAGAAAGAAAAGAAAGCAAGGAAGGAAGGGAGGAAGGGAGGGAGGGAGGGGGAAAAGAAAGAAAGAAAGGCACAAAAAACTTCCAAACTGAATGGAGGTACGGAGTCTCGCTCTGACACCTAGGCTGGAGCGCAGTGGCACGATCTCAGCTCACTGCAACCTTTGCCTCCCAGGTTCAAGCAACTCTTCTGCCTCAGCCTCCCAAGTAGCTGGGACTACAGGCATGCGCCACCATGCCGGCTAATTTTAGTATTTTTAGTAGAGATGGGGTTTCCCCTTGTTGGCCAGGCTGGTCTCAAACTCCTGACCTCAGGTGATCCACCTGCCTCAGCCTCCCAAAGTGCTGGGATTACAGGCATGAGCCACCGTGCCCGGCCTGATTTCTGCTTTATACTTTTCGTTTTTCTCTCAATTTTTCTACAATGAGTTTTTTTTTTTTCAGACATGTAAAAGAATACAAAAGTTAATGTAACAAAGAGCCCTATTCACACCATCTAGAATCCATAATTGTAAATATGTCATATTTGCTTTTAAAAAAAAAAAAACTTCAGAGCTATAGTGAAAGTCTCCTTTAACTGCCTCTTCTTCTCTTGGACAAGCATGGTCAGTTGGTTTTTAGTTTTATACAGGTATATACATACATAAACTAGAATCTGGTACAGTTGTGTGTGATGGCTTTACTTACATGGAGGAACGGTTCTTATAATCAGGAAGGGATGGCAACCTTCTTTAAATTGAGGAGGGGATGCACAGGGACTGGCGGCCTGAACCCACCTCCCCAGCTAAGCAGCCCCATGGGAGCCCATGCCCTGGGGAGATCCAGCTCCCAGCTAAGTGCACGGGCCACACCTGGTTGTTAAATGTACCAGGAAGATAACTGCTATTTGTATTTCTCTGGCTAGGTTCCATGCACTTTCATATCTCACAAGTCATTTATGGCTCAAAAAATCTGAGAAGCCTGGAAAGAAAATCATTATCCCCATTTGACAGATAGGGAAACTGAGGCCCAGGAAATGGCAGTGAGCTGCCAGGATATCACAGTGAGTTGATGGAGGATAAGGAACTAGAGCTCAGACCTGGAGTTCTTTCTAGAACCTCAGGCCAGTGTGCAGAGGGGTGGGGCAGAGGCCAAGGTTTGCTGACGGACTTTGGCCACATGGCAATAAGGAAAAGAAGTTGCAATAACTTCAGACCACTGAGGTTGGCTGATGGCTGGGAAATTATGGTCTGGAGAGAAGCAGGTGGAAAGTTTTCCCTCTTTAGAGGTCCCAGAGGGCAGGCACGCTCCTGGGGACTGTGACTCTCCCCACCCCCAACACATACACACTGAGAAGTCAGGAGCAGCCTCACAGTCAGACAGGTCCAGGTTCAAGTCTCAGCTTTACCTCTGATATATGTTGTAGGGTCTTTAAAAAGTCCTTTACCTCTCTGGGCCTCAATTTTCTCATCTGTAAAATGGAGTGATTATCTTTAATTCTGTGTAGTTCCAAGGATAAAGGAGAATCATCATCTACGCATCTGGAAGCAAAAGCATTACAAGGTCCCCAACCTAATTCCAGAAGGCTCTAGCATGGGTGAGTCAAGAGGACTGCCTGACACTGACTGATAGAGAAGCCACATCCATGCACACACATGAGGTTTGACACTGGCTTTGCAGTGACCACCTGCACTCTCCAGGGCAGCCCCTGGGAGATGGGCATTGGCATCACAAGCTGTTGGTGGAATGGGGTCAGGGCAGTGGTGGTGAAGGGGCCCTTCCTTTCTTTTTCTTTGTCTTTTTTTTTGAGACAGAGTCTTGCTCTGTTGCCCAGGCTAGAGTGCAGTGGAGCGGTCTCGGCTCATTGCAACCCCCGCCTTCTGGATTCAAGGGATTCTCCTCCCTCAGCCTCCCGAGTAGCTAGGACTACAGGCGCCCGCCACCATGCCCAGCTAATTTTTGTGTTTTTAATAGAGATGGTGGTTTTGCTATGTTGGTCAGGCGGGTCTTGAATTCCTGGCCTCAAGTGATACACCCGCCTTGGCCTCCCAAAGTGCTGGGATTACGGGCATGAGCCACTGTGCCGGGCCGGCCCTTCCTTTCTTTTCACCAAAACAAGGCATGAATTCATTGTAAGACTCCAACTTCAGCCACACAGCCACGTGTAAAATAAAAAGCAAAATCCTTCCCCTGACTCTCCTGCACAAATCTTGGTTATCACTTTGGCGCCATTGCTTGCTATTAGGAACAGTTTATCCACAAACACCATTAAATGCATGCATATCTTTGCACTCTGGTGCATAGGATAAAGATCTACAAATGGAATTTCTGGGCCACAGTTACAAGCGTCTGAACATTTTTTTTTTTTTTTTTTTTTTGAGATGGAGTCTCACTCTGTCACCCAGGCTGGAGTACAGCGGCCCAATATCAGCTCACTGCAAGCTCCGCCTCTCGGGTTCACACCATTCTCCTGCCTCAGCCTCCTGAGTAGCTGGGACTACAGGCACACGCCACCATGCTGGCTAATTTTTTTTGTATTTTTAGTAGAGACGGGGTTTCACCATGTTAGCCAGGATGGTCTCAATCTCCTGATCTCGTGATCTGCCCGCCTTGGCCTCCCAAAGTGCTGGGATTACAGGCGTGAGCCACCGCGCCCAGCCACAAGTGTCTGAACATTTCTAATATGAGTAAGTACTACCCAATTGCCCTACTAAAAGATTGTCTGAGGACATCAACATTCCGATGCCAGCCTGATGCCTTCATCAACTGCCCCCATCTTCCCTTCCGCCTGACAAATCTGTCTCCCCACCCGGAATCCCCTACACATTATCCCCCTTCAGACAGCAGGTGACAGGGAAGCAGTCCTACTGGGGGGTTACCAGATGGGATGCCCTGGGGGGCTTCCTAGGAGAAATGGCTCCACTCCCTCCCATGGTGTTAATGTGTTCTCCAAACTCCAGAGGCTCTACATCTGACCCAACTGCCCAACATGCACAGTGCCGCAGGTGTCAGCACAGGTGTGCAGAAAGACACACAGTCAGTGGACAGCCCCCAGGCCAGGCTCCAACGAAGTACCCAGACAGCCGGCCAGCCCCTAGCCTCTGGGCCACTGCCCAGAGGGGTAAGTGGGGCAAGTTATCAACAGATGTTGCCCAGATCCCACAGTAAGTGCCTCTCATGGGCCCGCTCCCAGGACTGAGAGAGCCCAGGGAGGTGGCCACAGTGTGGCCACTCTACAGAACTTGGGCACAGAGACCCAGGGGGATTCCAGGCTCCTGCCTACTCCACCACTTCCAGCTGGTGGTCTTGGGTGAGTGGTCTGTGGTCTCTGAACCCAAAGGTGCAGGAATCGTACCTCCCCCAAAGGATGCTGAGACTAACAAGGGACTTCACTGGGGTCCATCCTGGCACATTAAAGGGTTCCATAACCCAGAGAAGTACTAATAAAGCTCCTACTATGTGCTCTTGCTAGGTCTACACTTTGTCCATAAAGACAGTCTGGAGAGTTTCCAAAGTGTGTTGTTGTTTTGTTGTTTTGAGATGGAGTGGCAGAACTCAGCTCACTGCAACCTCTGCCTTCCGGGTTCAAGCGATTCTCCTGCCTCAGCCTCCAGAGTAGCTGGGATTACAGGCTTGCCCCACCACACCCGGCTAATTTTTGTATTTTTAATAGAGACGGGGCGGGGGGGGGTTCACCATGTTGGCCAGACAGGTCTCAACTCCTGACCTCAGGTGATCCGCCTGCCTAGGGCTTCCAAAGTGCTGAGATTACAGGTATGAGCCGCCGCGCCTGGCCGAAAGAGCTTCTTACCTCATTTTTGTATCCTATCTTGTGTCACCACGACCCTAGGGGACAGGAATTATTATCCCTGATTTTCCAAGGAGGGAACTGAGGCCCTCCCGACCAAGAAGGAGCCGTAAAGCTCCTTTTTCGGCGTAGAAGACAAGACTAGCAGGCGGTAAAGGTAAGCGCAGAGAGGAGAGGCGATTTGGCTGAGGTCACACAGCAGGTAGGGGCAGACCCCAGTCCCCAGTCCCCAGCAGCTCTTTCACCGCCCCTGCAGCCCCTCTCCGTCCCAGCCTTGGGCCCGGGGGCTTTCCGCCCAAGTGCCACACCCAGGTCACGGTAACCACAGCTACGCGTGCAGTCCCCAGCTTGCCCGCGGGCCCGGGCGGGCGGCTCCTCAGAGCCTCAGTTTCCCTTTGTAGAGCGGGCCCGCCGCCGCG
>NW_012101377.1:2940167-2958535 GCF_000951045.1 Mandrillus leucophaeus | reverse complement strand
CACCCCAACCCTCCCACGGGAGCGGAGCACTGAGCCTGGAGCCGGAGCCCCCAGGGGGCCAGGGCGCCCGCTCTGCCTCTAACTTACTACGCGGCCGGGGGCGGGTCACTTTCCTCTCTGGGCCTCAGTTTCCCCAGCAGTGAAATGGAGGGAGGAGCGCTGCGGGTGTCTTCTCGATGTGGCTGTAGCTTCTCTTCCCCTCGCCCTTTCTTGCCTTTCCTGCCGAGGCGCACGACTGCCCTCGGGGACCCCCGGGTGGGCGGCAGAGGAGACGCTGTAGAGAGCAGCCCCACACTTACCCAGAAGGGACCCCGGGGCCAGGCCTCAGCTTCCCCAGCCTTGCAAGGGGCTCCGTCTTACATACTCTCCACTCTCCTGAGGCCAGAAAGGAAAGCCATGGGCAAAAAGGATCAGCAGCAAGGGAGCGGGACTAATGTGCCCCCTCCCTCCACTGCCTGGGCACGGTGATGCCGCTCGTGGGCAGCAGAGTCCTGGGGCATCCCCGCTGTCTAGCCGAGAGACCTTGTGAGCCTCAGTTTCCTTGTCTGTAAAAGGGGGCAGTAGTTCCCACCTCCTAGGACTACTGTGAGGATGAGGGCAGGTTCTAAGAGTAAAGCGCTTAGCACCTTGCCGGCTGCGCTGCTTAGCGCTCCCACAGTGGTAAGTTAGAAATGAAGCCGGCTGGGCTTCATCTGGGAGGCAGCACTTTGGGAGGCCGAGGCAGGCGGATCGCTTGAGTCCAAGAGTTAGAGACTAGCCTGGCCGACATGGTGAAATCCGTCTCTACAAAAAATTTAAAAAAAGAAGAAGAAAAAAAAAAAATTAGCCCGCCTTCTCAGGAGGCTGAGGTGGGAGGATCACCTGAGCCCGGGAGGCGGAGGTTTCAGTGAGCCGCCATCAGGCCAGTGCACTCCAACCTGGGCTACACAATGAGACCCTGTCTCAATTAATTTAATTTAAAAAGTCAGCCCAGTGCGGTGGCTCAGGCTTGTAATCTCAGCACTTTGGGAGGCCGAGAGGGGCGGATCACGAGGTCAGAGAGCGAGACCATCCTGGCTAACATGGTGAAACCCCATCTCTACTAAAAATACAAAAAATTAGCCGGGTATGGTGGCAGGCACCTGTAGTCCCAGCTACTTGGGAGGTTGAGGCAGGAGAATGGGATGAACCCGGGAGGGGGAGCTTGCAGTGAGCCGAGATCACGCCACTGGACTCCAGCCTGTGCGACTGAGTGAGACTCCGTCTCAAAAAAAAATAAAATAAAATAAAAAATAAATAAATAAATAAAAAGTCAAGGACTGCTCCAGACTCAGTCCAGTGCTCCAGGCACAGGCCCATGCTGGCACCGTGCCTCCTCTTTGACCAAAGTCTTGGTCCTGGGATGCCCTTGGTTATTGAGCCCAGCCCTGAGCTGGAAGGTAGACACTGAGCTCCCAGGTAGGTGGGTGGATGGGGTGAGGTGGGTCAGGCTCCTGCGCTGAAGCTGCCGTGCCCCTTCCTGCTTGGCTGGCATTCCATCTTCACAATGCTATTCCAGTCTCATGGTGCCTGTCCAGCCCATCATCTGCCCTCTGCTTCTCCTAGACCTGGTTCAGCTCCAGAGGGTCCTGCAAGCTCCAGGGGTCTCAGAGACCGGCTGGACCAATGCCTCCCCATTTTATAGATGTGGAACTTGGGGCCCAGAGAGGGGAGGGACTGGTGCCTGGTCACACAGCAAGTTTGTGACTGAACAGCCCCATCCCTTCCTGCTCCCTGAGGACTGTCTCTTGGCACAGCTTCAGACAGATATCCCAGAGAACGTCCAGTGTAGAGATTTCATTTTTTTTAGATGGGGTCTCTGGCTCTATAGCCCAGGCGTGAGTGCAATGGCATGATTATAGCTCACTGTGGCCTCCACCTCCTGGGCTCAAAAGATCCTTCTGCTTCAGCCTCCTGAATAACTGGACTAGAGGCATGCACCACCATGCCTGGCTAATTTTTTATTTTTATCATTTTGGTAAAGATGGGATCTTGCTATGTTGATCAGACTGGTCTTGAACTCCTGGCTTCAAGTGATTCTCCCACCTTGCCCTCCTAAAGTGCTGGGATTAGAGGCATGAGCACTGTGCCTAGCCTCTTCCCACGCCCCCCCCCCCGCTGCAGAGCTCCCATATATTAAATATGACCAAACTGCTCTACCACAGATGGGGAGACGGAGGTCTAGGAAAGGACTCAGTCACATCCCATCAGAAGCAGCTAAAGAAGGGAATATTTAGTTCTGGGGCCTAACCACAGTCTTCAAGTCTCAGAGCTGGCTCTAGTGAGGGGCTGGCAGGGCCAGGGGGCTGGTGTGGTGTGTCTCCTTGAGGGCAGAGCTAGGACTTATGGGCAAATTTCAGAGAGCAGGTTGGGAGCCGGCATGTGCAGGTAGGGCTGGGCAGCCACTTGGCCACTGAGAACATCTGAATGAGTCCCAATGTTCTTTTGATCCCAGCTTCCCCTACTCACTCCATCCTGCCCAGTTCCCCCTGCACTGAGAGCCTGCTTTTCCCAGTACCCTCAGGGTATGCCACAATTTCCCATCCACTTCCTCATGGACCCACTGAGAGGCAAGGTTCTTCTTCCCATTTTGCAGATGGGGACATGGAGACTCAGAGCCTTGAGTTCCCTGCCCCAAGTCACCTGGCTCTGGGCAGTTCAGTTCAGCAGTGGTGTCAGCATCTGCTGTGTACCAGGCCCTATCCACCAAACTGAGTACCAAGCAGGGCCCAGTTCCTGCCCAATGAACTCTGGCTCCTTGTGGCCTGGAGAGTGACTGTGGAGCTCACTGTGGTACCCCAGGGCCTGGCACAGAGCAGACACTCTGTGAACATGTGTAATGAACACATGAATCAGTGAATGGGGAGCTTAGTGGAAGGATCTCGAAGGCTAGAGCTAGAAAACTGAGCTAGCGCCCCCTCACTTATGACCTTGAGCACTAACAAGCGCTACTGCTAAGAGTCACCTGTATGCTGTCCAGCCTCAGAGTCCCGAGGATTCTTGCAAAGGCATCCTGAACCCCTTTTATGGATGAGGAGACCAAGGCTCAGAGAAGACAAGTTACTGGCTCCAAGTCATCCAGAAATACATCTAGAACCCAGTGTCCATCATTAGGGCTAGGGCCTTGGCTTCCCCTTCTGCCCAGCAGGATAAGCCCCACGCACAGCCCTGACATAGCTGTCCCCGACAGGAGGCCTGAGTGTGGGCGACTTTCGGAAGGTGCTGATGAAGACAGGCCTGGTGCTGGTGGTGCTGGGCCACGTGAGCTTCATCACGGCCGCACTGCTCCATGGCACAGTGCTGCGCTACGTGGGCACCCCCCAAGATGCTGTGGCGCTGCAGTACTGCGTGGTCAACATCCTCTCTGTCACTTGTGCTATCGTGGTATGGCCAGGCTGGGAGGGTGGTTGGTGGGAGGAGGCTGGAGGGGGCTTGAAGGGTCTTCAACAGGTCCCCACCCAGAGCCGGTGGTGGTAAGCAGAGAACCTCAAGGACTAACCCTTTGTCTGCCACTTACCAACTGCCCAAGTCACTCAACTTCTTCATCTATAAAATGGAGATGGTAACAGTGTTTACCTCTGAGAGTCCTGATGGGTACTGATGAGGTCTTCCACAGAAAGTGCTTAGCACAGTGTCTGGCATGTTGTTAGCGCCCACTACTGTGAGCTAAGATGATTATTACATCGAGAAATATCCACAGCACCACTGGACAGAAGAAAGGAGCAGGAGTTGAGCTTGGGAGGGTGCTGGAGGGTTGCACGGAGTGCCGGCCTCTGACCTGGGTATTGATGGATGAGCAGGAGTTCACAGACAGGCTGCCATGACCAGAACCTATGTATGTGGCATGTTGAGGCTAGCAGAGGCAGGAAAGGAAGCTGAGATGGCATTCCAAGTACAGAGAACGGGAGACGGGAAGGCTGGAGGTGGAAATGGCTAAGATCTGTTCTGGAGATTCTGAGAAAACCAATTTGGCAGGAGCTTAGCATGAGGCCTGGTCTGTAGCAACTGCTCAGTGAATGGTAGCCATGGTTGTGACTGGATATCAGTACCTGTTTGACTAGTACATGAATGGAGGGGTCAGGTCGTCTCGAGTTTCTAAAGCTCTTTCCTGCCGGTCAGCAGAAGTGGCCACAGCCTCGGGGGAAGATCTTCCCGCACATCAGTGTCTGAGTTCCATCCCTGCCTCCTCCTGGCTGAGAGACTTATTTCTCTCTCTAGGCCTGTTTCTCCCTTGCAAAATAAAGCTCAGACAGCCTGCTGGCCTCAAGGCTTGGGAGAATGGGGGTCATAGGTCCCAGCAAGAAGGAGAGGCTCTGTTGGTGGGACGGGGCTGGGCTGGGCGGATGTGTGCAGGGTCCTTGGAGTTCCTCTGACTAATACTGTTGTGAGGAACTCAGGGAAGGCAGTGGGCTCAGGGTGAGGAGGTCCACCAGAATGGGCTTTGAGCTGGACCACTTCAGCCTTCCCCTCACTTAGTTAATCCTCACTGCTCCCAGCAGCTGGGGGCCATTATTATCCCCATTTCACAAAAGAGGAAACCAAGACTCAGGGATTCACCCAACTTCCTGCTGATACACAGAAGTCAACCCGGATTGGAACCTATTTGTGTCTGACACCAAAGCCAGTGTCCTTTCTGTCAGCTCATCCTGCAGAGCGGGGCTAAGCCCACAGAGATTGAGGCACTGTGTTGTGGCTCTCATGTAAACTAAAGACATGCTGGGCCTGGAACCCAGGACCCCGTCATACCACCTGCCTCAGATGGGTCCAGCCCAAGCCTGGTCCAGTGAGGAACATCAGGAGGAAGACTGGATGGGTGGACCCCAAAGATCCAGAGGGCGGCTGTTGGGCTGAACTGTGGGGTAGCCCCACCCCTTGGCATCGAGGCTGGTTAGGGAAACGTGTGCAAACCTGAGCAGGGCTTGCAGGATCCGCAGGGACAGAGGAGCAGGAAGGGTGTTCCTGGTGAGAGGGTGCGTGGGCAGCGTCCTGAGCAGGCTGTGTATAGGCATCCACATCCAGAGCAGTGAGGGAGGACGGTACCCCAGGTGGGGCTGAGAAGCCAACAGGGGTGGGGCTGGGGTCTAGTCACTGAGAACCTGGAATCATTGAAAACACCCCAGGGATTTAAAATTCTACTCTATAACATGTCTTGGTTTGTTTCAATGTAACAATTTTGATTTTAGTTCCTTGCTAACTGGGTTAGTTTCTTCCACAATCTTTTCCATTCCAGAGAGGTGTGTCCCATTCATACCCTGGCAGGCCCTGGTGGCCCCAGGATACATGAACCTGCTTGAGACACAGCCGTAGGCAGTGGGGACTCGTGGAAGGTTGTAGAGAGGGAGTGACAGTTTTAGAAACATCATGTCAGGCTGGACTATGAGGAGGCAGATGGAGATGTGAAGCCCAGGCTAAGCAGTGGGTGAGGGGTGGGGGAGTCTAGAGGGCAATGGTTGGCGCCGGTGAGATCATTATCCCAGAGTGGCCCTGATCCCCTGCCCCTGCTCCTCCAGCCAAGGGGTCAAGGCTGACTTGGGCCTTCCCTACAGGTCATCACCTCAGGCATCGCAGCCATCGTGTTATCACGCTACCTCCCCAGCACCCCTCTGGTACGTGTTGCCTCCTGGGATAGGGCTTTGAGGGAAGGGTAGGGGCAGCAGCCACCCACCAAGGGCCTGGCCTCCTTGAAGGGGGTAAGACTGACCCTCAGGGAGGTCAGAGCTGCCCATGGGGGCCAAGCACAACACCTGTTGACCAGTGGCCTCCCCCATCCAGCGCTGGACAGTGTTTAGCTCGAGTGTGGCCTGTGCTCTCCTCTCTCTGACCTGTGCCCTTGGCCTCTTGGCCTCCATCGCCGTGACCTTTGCCACCCAGGGCAAGGCACTGCTGGCTGCCTGCACTTTTGGGAGCTCTGAACTACAGGCCCTCGCACCTGACTGTCCCTTCGACCCCACACGCATTTATGTGAGTATCTAGGCCTGAGGTGGGGCACCAGGCCCTCGCAGGGGTGGGAAAGGCTCTTGGAGTCCACCCACCACCCCCAACTCCAGCCAGCCATCTCTGCCCCATGCCCCACAGAGCTCCAGCCTGTGCCTCTGGGGCATCGCCCTAGTGCTCTGCGTGGTGGAGAATGTGTTTGCTGTGCGCTGCGCTCAGCTCACCCACCAGTTGCTGGAGCTGAGGCCCTGGTGGGGGAAAAGCAGCCACCATGTGGTAAGTTCCCTCCACAGCCCTGACTCCCCGAATTTCCTGGGATCCCCTGCCAGGGTACCCAAGCTGCTCTGCCCCACCCCTGTGTAGGGGCCCCCACCTTGAGAAATGGGGCAAAAGTTTTCTTCCCAGGAGCAAAGGGGGAGGCTTGGAGGCTCAGAGAGGTGAGATCTCCCAGCAGAGTCACACAGCTGACACCTGGCTCTCCTAGGGCCCAGGATGAGTCTTGAGGGAGGGGCAGGGGTGTCTGGGCTCACACTGGGGGCATTCCAAGGGTCTGGCCTGGCTCTTGCAGTGGAGTGGGTAGTGATGCCCCTTTGCCCCCAGAGATCCTTCCAGCCCTCCCCTCCTTCCATTTCCTGGATGTCCTGGAGGGGGAGACCCAGGCTGAGAACCAGTGGGTTTGGCAGTCTCCTGTGTCTCTGCAGATGCGGGAGAACCCAGAGCTGGTGGAGGGCCGTGACCTGCTGAGCTGCACCAGCTCTGAGCCTCTGACCCTCTGAGAGATGATGTCCTGCCCAGGCCCCATGGCCACTAGGACCCTGCAAGCAACTCTGCTCTGTGACCAGGCCAGGATTCCTGGAGCTGGCCTGAGAGGGCTCAATGGACCCTCGGGGACCCAAGTGGGGCTTTCAACCCCTTCCCCCACCATCCAGCCCACTGCACTGAAATGAGACTTTATTCTGAAATTATTAAAAAGAACAGAGATGCTCCATTTGGCTGCATGCGGGGGGGGGGGCGATTGGGGGGACAGAGGGGAGGACAGGGGCTCAGCCAGGGGGCCGTGTCTCTTTCTCACGCAGGACGCTGTGCATGGGGCTCTGGGTGCATCTGCCCATCTGTCTGTGGGCCTGTATGTGTGTGAGAGGCAAAACACAGGAACTCCGTGGGTCTGTGTGTATCCAAGTGCTAAAAGGCAGGCGGGCTTTCTGGGACCCACAGCTGGCGGGGCTAGTATCCTGGAAGGTTTCACTTGGTGGCTTGGCCTGGGGACCAGCAAGGGCTGGGGTGGGAAGGGTGGCTCGAGGAACCCTCTTTCTCCAACTCCACACCCCTACAATCCTTCTCTCCCCTCCAGATAAAAAGGCTCCTCCCCTGGGCATGACTCCCCCCACCCCGCAAGCTGAGATCTGCAAGACGGGGAGACTGCCCCTTTGGGAGAGGTGTCTGGCCTCGGGGCTGGTGGGTGGGTAAGGGGACCTGACTGAGAAGCAGACCAACCCAGCCTGTGTCTCTATTGTTGCCTCTCGGATTGGGGGGTGCTAACTGCTTACTTGCTTTGGCCTGGGGGTACCGCAGGGTTCCCTTTTCCGGAAGCCCCCCATAGAGCAGACCCGGGGAGAAGGGCTTCCCCAATCTGGCCCCCAGCCAGAATACACACAAGGGAGAGGAAGCTAAGAGCCGGGAGGGAGACGGTGAAGGGAGGGCGGAAGGGGGAACTGGCTCCTCTCAGAACTGGGAGGCGCTGCTGGGGTCGCACTGCAGCAGGCGCACGATGGATGGGTCGCTTTTGGCTCCGCGGATGAACTCCTCCAGGGACAGCTTGCCTGCAGGGCGAGGGGAGCGGTGATGGGGGAGGAGGCGGCAGCCAAGTGAGGGGAGGCGGAGCGGAAAGGGAGGGAGGGAGAGGCGCCCGCCCCGTCCACCCCGTCCCGCCCCGTCCACCCCGTCCCGCCCCTGCCCCTCACCGTCGTTGTTTGTGTCCATTTGGCGGAAGATTTTCTCAGTCCTCTTCTCCGGGGTCGACTCGTCCTCCGGCATCTTCATCACGGACGAAACCATCTTGTAAATGGCCTGGGGGCGGGAGGGGAGGCGGGGAGTGAGAGGAGCCTGCCCGAGCCCCCACCCGCAAGATTCAGAGGCGCCCCCGGGCTCGCTGACGTTTGCTGCCCCCGCCTGGGCAAGGTGGAGTGGGGAATTACGGAGGCGTGGGGAGCCGGGGGCTTCGGGAAGGCGTGTCTGGGAAGACTTCCCAGAAGAGGGGGCTATCGGGCGGGCCCTGCCGTGCTCCCTTGGAGAGCTGGGTGGGAAAGGCGCAAAGACGCCGCAGGTGAAAGCTCCGAGCGGGCGCTGGGAATTTGGGGGCGTAGGGGGTCAGGAGAGATGCTGGAGGACACCGGGGCCCTACAGTGGAGGGCCTGGAGCGGCGGGCTTAGGAGCGCGTGCCCGGGACGCGAGTCGGCGGTAAGTACCGGGCTGGCACCCGGGCCCAGGGCGGCCGGCGCTCCGTGGTCGAAAGGGGGCGCCGGGCCAAGGGGGCGTCACTGCGCTGCCAGGCGGTCTGCGGCCGGCAGGGGGCGCGGCGCGGGCTGGAGGGCCAGAGGGGCGGGGAACAGTATGCAAAGGAATGCAAATATGCATCTGCAGCAGGCAGGGACCGCCAGGCTTGGCTGGGCTGGGCTGGGCAGAGGGCGGCAGCCGCCACGTGCAGTAGCTCCCGAGGTGACATGAAAGAGAGTTCTTGCGCTAAATGTACAGAGCACGCACGTAGGGCTTGGCCTGTAGCCTGGGTCACAGTGCCCCGGAGCTCAAGGACCGAACCTGTCTCCCCAATCTTCCAGCTTTACCCGACCGACACTTCCTCCAAGAAGCCTCCCTTCTCCCATCCCATAAACTTCTGCTGTCTCAGATCCAGCTTCAGCCTCCACACTGGTCTCTTCTAGCCTGTCCCTCGGGTCTGTCCCCTATGCTGCCTCTGAAAGCTCTTTCCAAACACAGATCTCCACTGTTACGTCCCCAGCCCGCACACCACCCCCTCACTCCCGTCACACACAGGGCTCCCCTTAGGCTCGCCTTGCACCCAGCTCCTTCTGCTGCCTCCCACTCCTCCTTGGGACTCAGTTTACAAGCTGTTTTCTTAGCGAGGTCTTCTCCAACCCAGGCTAGGTCAGGGTGCATATGGGCCCAGAGCCCGGTGGACTTTTCCTTTGCAAACATCTCTCCAGAAGAAATTATGTCTTTGCAGGGTTGTTCCTGCAAACATGGATGTCTAGCTAATGTCCATATCCCCAGAACCTGGCACCAGGCAGGGACTTCCCTATTTAAAAGCCATTGGCACTTCCCACTGCCCTCTGTTCCAAGTTCAAACCATTCGGCCTTTGGGATTTAAGATGCTTTACAATCTGTCCACTGCTGACCCTCCTCCATCAGGCCTCCCCTGGCTGGGTGATCCTGCCAACAGCCAAACACCCCTGACCCTTCAGATTCTGCAGCATTTACAGTCTTTGCCTGGAATAACAATACTAACTACCACTTATCAGAGACCTGCTCTGTGCCAGGCACTTTACACGCACTATTTCTAAACCTCGCACAAGCCCTGAAAAACAGGTATCATGATCCCTGTTTTCCAGATAAGAAACTGTGGCTCAGAAAGGAAATTGATGGCGGAGACTCAATTTGTACCTGTTCCCTCTTAGCTGCTGGAGGGATGCTTGGGCAGTGTGGGGTGGCGACAGTCAGCAGGGCCTGTAGCATTAGACCCAGTCTGTAGTAACTGCTCAATGAATGGTAGCCACAGTTGTGACCGGATATCAGTACCTGTCTGATGAGCACATGAATAGAGGGGTCTGGTAGTTTCAAGTTTCTAAAGTTAGATGGACCTGGAGTGGCGTCCTGGTTCCACTACTCACTAACTGTGTAGCCTTGGACACGTACTTTTCTGTGAGCCTCAGTTTCCTCAGATTAAATGAGATTATGTGTGAGGAACTGTGGCTGGCTAGAGTGGGTGGTCAGTAAATAGCTTATATTACAGTCATTATTCATCCTCTACATCCTCAAGTCTTCCCTGCCACTCAGTCCCCTGGCTCCCAGATGACACCTTTAAACCCCTGTCACTGAGCTTGTCAGTGTGAACTACACATCTGTCTCCCCCACCAGAGTGGGAGCCTCAAGAGGCGCAGTCTCTTCCTCTCCAGTGTGTCCACTAGCTGGCACAGGGCTGTGTCTTGAGAAGAACTGGGCCAGTGACCACTACCTCTGTGACAGCCTTCTCCTGGGCCTGCTAACTAATTGTCTGGAATTGCTGCTCACTCATGGTTTCATGGGAGCCGACTTGTCATTAATCAGGTACTGGGGCTTGCAGAGCTCTGTGGGTACCAACCATCTGGGGCCACTGGGCCGCCAGAAAAGAAGCCAGGGCCTGGATAGCAGAGGCCACCAGAAAGGGGTCCTGAGGATGCCCAGGGAATGGGTCTAGCTTGACTGATGCCCTGGGCATGGTACTCCAGCAGGACTGGGGTTTACCAGTACATACCAGTGCAACACACTAAGTGGTAAAATGCAAATGTCCCTCCAGATTGGTCAGTACCCAGCTGCTGTCCATGTCTCGGTGATCCTCCACCATCCTGGCCACCTGACCCTACCCTCAGAACCCCCAGATCCCCCTACCATCAAGCAACTAAAGAGTCAAATGTCTGACCCACAGGAGTCTGTGGCAAACATTAAGGCTTTCCCCCTTCTAGCCATAGGTATGGGGAGGGCATCACATCTCCACCTAGAGAGCAGGCCCAGACCTTAGCAAAAGGAGAAGCCAAAGTCAAGAGTCCAGCAGTGGCTGGGGCAGCAGTCTGTGGAGCTGAGGGACCAGAAGGGAAAGGATTCAGAGATGCAGAAGGAAAGGGGGCTAGAGCTTGTGCAAAGCTGCGTGACAGGATTAGTCAGGGCACATTTCAAAGATGCTGAAAAGGCCCTTCTGGCTAGAGCAGAGGATGTACAGAGGAGAAAATAATAACAGACAATTGCTAATGTCTACCAAGTACCAATTATATGCCAAGCCCTCCGCTCGAGTCCTTATCTCACTCTATCCCTGCAATAGCCTTGTGAGGCAGGGGCTTAACACCCGCACTTTACAGGTGAAAAAACCCATAAAGGCTTAGGAAAAAGGCAGGCAAGGAAGTGGACTGGTAAAATAGAACCAGAGCCCTGGCCATCTTCAAGGCTGGTGTGAGGGGATGGGTGCTCTGGGAGGTTTCTGAAATAAAGCTAACATGTAGCACACTTAAACTTGTACTAACAAAGGGCTTTTATATCTGGTCCTTAAATCTCCTTGTGAAGTCAGTATCACCATACAGATGAGCAGCCTAAGAGTGAAGGCCACGTCCAGAATTGGAAGCTAGACCTCCTGGCTATGAGTCCAGAGCCCTCTCAGTAGACAGCTCTGAGTAGTGGCCAGCCAGAGCTTGTCTCCACTTATTTGCTGGGTGACTTTGGGTATATCACTTCACTTCTCCGAGCCTCATGGGGTTGTTGTAAGCATGCACTGAGCTCATAAGCACCTCACTCAATGCTAAGCTCATAGTGGGCCCTCAATCAGAAGATAGCTGGGTATCCAGATGGAATGTGGACAGTAGTACCAGATGGCCCTCTCACACAGGCTGTGTGGCCTCAAGCAAGTGCCTTTATCTCTCTGAGCATCTGTTTCCTTTGGTGTAAATGAAGATCAATTAGACATAACTGGACTGTGCTCTGCAGAAATGTCAACTCATAAAAGATAAAGAAAGGATGAGGAGCTGTTCCAGATTAAAGGGGGCTAAAGAGACATGAGAACTAGATGCAATGCATGACCCCAGGTCAGGGCCAAAAATGCTATAAAGAACAGTATGGAGACAGTTGGCAAAATTGGAATATGGTTGGTAGATTAGATAATAGCATTGTTTCTATGTTAAATATCCTGGCTTTGGTAATCATATTATGGGTTATGTAAGAGAATGTCCTTATTTTTAGGAAATATATCCTAATGTATCCGGGGTAAAGGGCCAATGTTCAGAACAACAAGAAAATGTTACACACTAGTGTGCACACATGCACACGCACACAGATAATGATGAAGCAACTGTGGCAAAATGTTAATTGGCGAATCTGGGTAGAGGGTATAGGGGAGTTTTCTCAACTTTTCTTTAAATGGGAAATATTTTCTAATAAACAATTTTTTAAATGGGATTGCAAGAATAGCCCTTGCCACCACTTGCCTACAAGGCCTGCTGAGAGGATCAAAAGGGGTGGTGGGTGCAAGCTGCCGGGCCCTGTGCCTGGCATTCTGAGGGGCCCAGGGGCCCACCTGCACGATCTCCAGCATCTCCTCCCGGCTGATGTAGCCATTGCCGTCCAGGTCATACATGCTGAAGGCCCACATGAGCTTCTGCTCCAGGCGGCCGCGTGAGGTCACGCTCAGCGCAATGATGAACTCCCGAAAGTCTATGGTGCCATCGCTGTTGGTGTCAAAGGTGCGGAAGACATGCTCGGCAAACTTGGAGGCGTCACCATAGGGAAAGAAGTTGGCGTAGATCTTCTTGAACTCGTCCACGTTGAGGATTCCTGTGGGGCAGTCCTTGAGGAAGCCCTTGTACCACTCCTGCAGCTCCAGCTCTGAGAACTCCGTGTTCTCCCGCAGGTCCTGCAACATCTCGGGCCGCAGCTTGCTGTTCTGCTTGCCCATGGCCGCCGAGCCAAGTCCCACCTGGGTCCCCAAGGGGGTCAAGGGCAGAGAGGAGTGATCAGGCCCTCCTGGATACTAGACACTGCTCCAGATGGCTCCCCCTGCCAACAGCCATCCCCACCTCTCGTTTGACCCAGGGAAAGAGAAGAACTGGCCCAAGGTCACACAGTCTAGACCCAGGCATCCTGTATCTGTGCCATGCTCCACACCATCTCCCTGGATCATACACTTTCCTGGGAGAGGGAAGAAGGGAAGGGGGGCTTCACATTTACTGAGGCCCTTCTCGGTGCCAGCCACTAAGCCTTCACAAATGCACACCATTTCACCTTCACAACAGGTGGTACGGGGACTTTCCCCATTTTACAGATAAGGCAGGCTTACAGATGTGAGGTGGCTGCTTCAGGTCACACAGCCATGGCATGATGAGGCTGACTCCTAGAGTTGCCCACAGAGGTGCAGAAAAACCTTCTGATCCTCCTCCGTCCTACCCACTGCCTTCTCATTGCCTCATATGTGCCTGTTCAGCACAAAACATATTCGCAGCCCAGACACTGCCCTGTTCTCCCTCTGACAGGTGTGCCCAACAAGAGGCAGCAGAGGGAGGTGTTACTGTGGGCTCCAGAGTCAGATCACCTAGGTTTGAATCCCAGCTCCTCCTCTTACCAGCTACGTGACCTTGGACAAGTTCCTTAAACTCTCTCTGCCTCATCTTTAAAGTGGGGTAATAACAGTACTTACCTAAGAGGATAGTTGTGGGGATTAAATTAGTTAATAAGTGGGAAGCACTTAGAACCATGGCTGCACAGATAAGTGCTAGATAAGTGTTAAATAAATAAAAATGACTTACATATACCCAGGTGCCACAAAACTCATGCAAAAACTGTGCAAACAAACACATACCGATAACTATATGCTTCATAGCTCACCAGATCCACACCCTGGATCCCATGCCACTCACGTACCAGCCCACGCCCACCCATGGGTCAGCATGCCTCCACACATGACGACATTCCCTCTGCTCCGCAACTCACACGAATCGACACATGGCACCACGCACAACTCCCATACCCTGTGCATCAAGACACACCAGCCCACGACCCCACATGTCTCACACATGCCATCACACGCCAACTCGCATGCCGACACCTCTCACATGGCCAGCTGCACGTGGGACCTTCAGGCACCCTTGCCATTTTTCTTTGTTTTCCTTCAGTTTTCCCAGGGGTGCTGCCAGGTCCCAGGAGAGGGAACTGCAAACCTTCCCAGACCTGCTGGGGGCCCCTTTTCCAAGGAGACCCCCCCAAGCCCATCCAAGCCTCCCCAACACTTACCTTTCATCTAGTCCTGAAAGGCCCCCTGAGTGCAGGTTAGATTGTGGAGACTGAGTAGAAGGCAATGAAGAGGAAACAGCCAGCCAGTTCTGCACAGGAATGTAGGGGTGTGTGCAGGTGACCCCCACCCACTTGGGGCAAGGACGGGATTATTTGTGCATACATGTGCATGAAGCTCTGCACACATGTGAATGGGTGTGTTGTGAGTGCATATGCTCATGCATAATGTGTGCCGCTGGTTTTTGTATTGCATTCGCCTGCCGTGTCTTTCCATCTATGTCCCTGCATGTGCCTCAGATGTGCATGTGATCAGGTATGCACCCGTCACAGCGTGAGGGAATGAGCCCGTGTGGTCATTTGGAGGACCTGTGTGTGTCCTAGGCGGTGTGTCACATGCATGTTTCTGTAAGTTGGTCCCCCTCCTTTCTAGACCAGCCTCTATGGCCCAGGCTAAGGACCCACCAGACAAGCGAGTGGGAAAGGGCTGAGGAAATGAGAAGGGCTGGGGCATGTCCCTCACTGCCCTCCTCAAGGTCCAAGGAACTGGGTCACCGGGGTGGGGGCAGAGAGATGCGCAGAGCAGGAGAGCTCCTCCAGTGCCCCCTCCGCCCTGCCACTCTCGGAGTTGCCCCCCCCGGTTGGAAGAAGATTCAGCTGTCCGCAAAGACCTCAAGTCCCCCATATGGGAAGACCCCCCTCAGCTCGACCTGAGAAGCCAGCCCCGGGGACCAGCTCCAAACCTCCCTCAGCTCTGGCCCCCAGCCCCCGCCTCCATCCGCTCAGCACTAGGACAGCGCCCGGCGCGTGGCCCCTCCTGGAGGGGGCGCTCCCGGGCGGTCGAACGCGGCTCCTCGGGGTGGCCACTCGGCGTTCAGGACCCTGGAGAGCACCACGCGCTCCCCGGTCCCCTGCGCCCCCCGCCACCCAGGGACAAGGATTCCCGGGAAGCCCGGGAGCGGCGGTGTTGGGAAGCCCTGGACGTGGGCCCCCGGCTCCGGGAACCCCCTGCCCTCATCCCATGGCCCCGGCTGGAGCTGCCCCCACTCACCCAGCGACGCGGAGACACCGACTGCGCAGGGAAGGCGGCGCTGCTGCGGCGCGCGCGGCAGGGGCGGCCGGAGGGGCGGGCGGGACTGCGAGGGAGACGCCCCGCAGCGCTCACCCGGAGCCCCTCCCCTGAGGGGGTCCCCGCCAGCCCTGGGGGTGGGGGAGCGGCCCGCTAGGCTCCGCCCCCCCCCCCGCCCCGGAGAGAGAAGGGGACGCCCTCGGTTCCCCGGCCCCCCTCGAGGGAGCAGCCTACCCGGGGAGGAGGACCACGGCGCCCCTCTCCTCGGCACCTCAGCTCTGGTGGCCGGAACGGAGGGACAGGGTAGTGCCAAGAGGCCTCTCTACTGAGCCGGGGGCGATCCCCGGCCACTCCGCCCCCGCTTCCTTCCCCATGCCCACCTGGGCTCTGAGCCGCACGTCGCTTCGAGGGCCGAATCGGCACCCTGGGCACCCTCCCCGCTCCTGCGCCTCAACTCTCAACTAACGGAGCTGGGAGCTCTTCGGGAAGGGTGGAGCGCCCATTCCTCCAGCTACTGAGGTCTTCGGGGTAGAGGGCCAGACATGCCCCCAGACACGGGGTAGGGGGCCAGACATGCCCCCTTCCCCACCTCCACCTTGGACCACTCCAGACCTCACCCCGACCCCCTCTCAGAATTAATCCCACCTCCCAGGTATCAGCTGCTCCTCCCACTCCCCCCTCCAATCAAGGAAACCCCCTCCCTTCCTCCCTCCCCAGCCTCTGACTGTGCAGGCCATGACAGGAGAGCAGAACATCTTCTGCCTGGGGATCCTGTGGCACCTGCCCACTGCCTGCCGAGCGCACAGCTCCTCTCCAGAGTCGATGACCCCCAGCCCAGCTCCTCCTGCCCCCAGCCTCAGCAACAATCTCCGCATGCTGGACTGAGATTTTGTCCTTTTTCCATTTCTAGAGGTTGGTCCTTATTGTCCCCATGAAGAAATGGGCTCAGAGGGTTCAAATAATTTTTCCAATGTGTGCACCCTCATCCATTCATTCCACAAATACGTATAAAACACTAGTTCTGCGCCAGCATTGTTCTATCTAGGTAATGGGACTACAGACGCAGACAAAAACAATGGACACAATATTCATGTTGATATTAGACATGTGTTTTTAAACGTTGGGATTGGGGTGTGGCAGTTAGAATGGTAACTGCCATTGGGGCCATCTAGAGCCTAGGGGTCTATGATAATGACTTTAGGCTTTTTATTCCAGATGAGATGGGAAGTCCTGGGGGCTTTGAGCAGAGTGAGAGGGTGTGACCTCTATGTGGTCAGCTTCCTTGGGCTATTATGTCAAGAACAGACTTTGAGGAGTTGGGGGCAAGGTGGGAGCAGGGGGCCATTTCAGGTTGAGAGATGGCTGGGGTGAGTCTGGTTTCTGGATTTACTTTGCAGGTAAAGCCGGCAGCATTAGCCATCTGCACGGAGGGCCCTTCCCAGCCTGGAGTTTCTTCAGCATCGGCAGCTCAGCCCCTTCTGGTTCCCCAGGGCTCCGCCTCCAGGCTCCCACACCAAGCCTCTCAAGTCCTCAGAGTCTAGCCTTAGTCCCTCCTGCTTGGAGGCAGGTGGGGAGGTCTCAGCTGGAGGAACTGAGGAGCCAGGCTGGGGTGGGGTGGGGACAGCTGGGCTCTCCGGAACACCGGCTCCACTGTGTGCCTTGGCTCTGATGTTGGGACCCCCAGTGGAGGCGTGAGAGACGCCAGATGAGCGTGGGTGGTTCCCAGCTGCCTCCTGCGTGAGGACCTGGGGGCTGGGAGAGACTCTCTGCTCAGCCCCCACCCCAGGGCCCTCCAGTGGCAAGCTCCCTCCTGTTTCCCCACCAGGCCTGGGGGGCCAGCTGTGCTGGGGTCAGGGAGACTGTCCTGCCCTGCCTCACCCCCTCCCCAATCACCCCTTCCTCTCTCTCCTGAGTGGTCTGGATCCTCTTCTTTAACCTTGGGGGACTCGTTTTATCCCCACCTTGGGCTGCTCAGCTTCCTCTCTGCCTTCTCCCCACTTTCCCATCTCAGTCTCCTGTAGGCTCACCCCCTCAGGGGCTGACTTCTTCCCACCACCAGCACCCCCACCACCAACCACCTTTCTTCTTTGAGGGTGACTCTGGTGCCCTGCCTTTAGGACCCCCAGTCTACATTCTGTCTCCCCAGTAGATAGGGGTTTTGGAAGGCAAGGCCATGTCTCGCCTCCCCACCAGCCCCCTCCTGCCTTTGTCTTTCCCTGTGCCTAGACTGTGTAGGGTGGTTCTGGAGGCAGAGTGTGGACCCTAGTGGGTTCTGCTGCTACTTCCCATCAGCCACCTGCACCTTCCAGGGGGACCAAGAAGCATTGGAAGCCCACCCCCCAACAGCTAAAAAAGGTTCAGGGCTCCCCACACTGCACAACACGGCACTTGGTCCAAGCCCTAGTGCCCTAAGATATGGCCATGAAAAGGGGGGCTGAGAGGCAACCGGGCAGCAGCCCTGGGTCCCTTGCTCTGGACAACCTGGAGCAAGTCTCTTCCCCTTTCTGAGCAGAGAGATCAGACAGGTGATGTAAGCATGAATGGATGAGGCCTCCTGACCCTAGAAGCCTCTTGTGTGTGGGGCGGTGTCCTTGCTGGTGATACTTAGTCCCTCCCACCTCAGACTGAGGCACCCAGGAGGAGAGAGAGGCAGGGGTGGGGTAGAAGCAGAGGCAGGTAATTGAGAGAGCCAGGCAGTAGCAGGTCCATGGAAGGGCTAGCAAGTTCCAGGGGAGGGGACTTTCCCAGCATCTGAGGAGGGAGGAGAGGGGCACATAAATCAGGGCTGACTACCCTCCTCTACCACTAACAAGGGAGGGACAGAACTGCTCCTGGGATACCAGAGAGACAGACGCAATATCTCAAGCGCCTACAGTGTGCAGAGCGCTCTGCACACCTCACCTCACTGGATCTGCAGTGATCCCCAGGAATCAATAATGTTAACTGCCATTTTACAGATAGGAAAACTGGGGCTCAGAGAAGTAAAGTCACCTGTCTGAGGTAACACAGCAAGCAAGCAACAGTGTCAGAATTTGAACCCAGTTCTGGCCAGGTGTGGTGGTTCACATCTGTACCCCCAGCATTTTGGGAGGCTGAGGAGGGAGGATCACTTAAGGCCAGAAGTTTGAGGTCAGCCTGGGCAATGTAGCGAGATCCCGTCACTACAAAAAATGCAAAAATTGGCCGGGCGCCGGGGCTCACACCTGTAATCCCAGCACTTTGGGAAGCCGAGGCGGGCAGATCACAAGGTCAGGAGATTGAGATCATCCTGGCTAACATGGTGAGACCCCGTCTCTACTAAAAATACAAAAAA
>NW_012101377.1:2937402-2939689 GCF_000951045.1 Mandrillus leucophaeus | reverse complement strand
CCCCCCACCTTGTTGCCTCTTTGGTCCCAAACGGTTTGGAAAATCCTGACGGGAGCAGATGGTGGGACAGATGGAGGGAAAAGCATTTCGGGGCTGAAATACACAAACAAACATTGAAAAAGTGATTAAAACCCCAAGCCACCCCTTTCCAAAAGGCCCTGCCCACCCCAGCCTAGAGCACAGTGGACTCTGAGGTGGGGGCCTGGGGGTCTCTGAATACCCCGCATCTCAGCCCCAGCATCCCATCTTCGGCCCGGCCCCCTCTCTGCCAGGGACCACCCCCGGACCAGAGCCTAGGGCGGCAGAGCTGCCAGGAGCACAGCCCGGGAGGGGGAGGGGGTGGGCCTGGCTGTTCTCAAGGGAGCTGGGCCCTGAGGAACAGCATGCTGGGGCAAGGGGTGGGAAAGTCCTGGGAGCTGGAACTGCAGACCCAAAGTCAGGGATGGGGTATGAGGTTCTGGGGGCCCTCAAGCAAAGTCCCTCACTTTATATGTGGGGCCCAGGTCACACAGCAGCGTTACCCGCCCCACGGTGGAGTGGGACAAGGCCCTTGACCTCTGGAAGCTTCAGTTGGTTCCCTGGTCTGTAAATGGAAACAATAATAATAGCACTGGAAGGGCTGCTGTGAGGATTAAGAGGGAGGGAGCCTGCGAGGTGCTTGGCGTAGCGCCTGCGCCCAGTCAGTGCCCAGCTAATGTTGGCTGTCAGTACTCACAGGGCTCCGCGTGGCTTCTAGGCAACCCCTGGTGTTGGGAGACCAGGAAGGCTGGGGCTGCTTGAGATGGTCCTTCTCCAAACAGAAGTTTGGGCTTGAAGATCCTGCTGGCAGAACCCCTGAGACTGCTGAGCTCTGCAAGATGGAGATGGCTGCAATGGGTCCCCAAGAAGAGCCCCGACTCCTGGGTAAAAGCACTGAGCTGCATGCCAAGTCCAGTGTCAGGGAGCCCAAGAGATAGAGAAAGTGCTGCATCTTAGCTGGTTCCTCAATATGAGAGTGCAGATTTCCCGGGGTGACAGATCCAGGTTCAAATCCTGGCATGGCCTTTTTTCTTTTGGGGAAAGTTGGCAAAAACAACCCCTCTGGTCCATTTTCTGTAAAACCTGCCTTTCCAGCCACGTCCGGGACTTGCTGCCAGAAGCCCGCAGACACCCTGATGTAAGCCTGCCAATGGTCACCCATCACCTTCTCCCTCAGCCCGTCCTGCCCTTGGGCACCCTCCACCCACCAAAGGAGGCCGAGGCCCCACCCCATCTGGGACCCCTCCCTCTTCCTCACTCCTACACCTGCTTTCTTCCACTGTGGCAGAGGAGGTCTCAGACCTGCCCTCTTCTCCCCAGTGCCACTCACTTCCTGGTCATATTTGCCCAGTATTACGGCTCTGGCCTTCCCACAGCTTCCCTGCTCTGATCAGTTTCTCTAAATCTGATTACCTTCCTCCCTGCTTAATAACCTTCCATGGCTCCCTGCTGCCTACCAGAGACTCTCTGAGACAAGCCTGAACTCTCACCTCCCACCCCAGCTCTTCTCCCTCCATCTTCCTTTCCCCTAATAATGTCCCACCAGCCCAGCAACCCCTGCCCCAGATGACCAGGATCTTCCCCACACCAGATGAAGGGGCTCCGTGACCGTCTCCCAACCCTAATCTCTCCCATATGGGAGTTGGCTTTGGTGGATGGGTGAAGTAATGCCAGCATCTGGGGTCACATCCAGGCCACACTTGCCCAGGAGAGTAATCGCTTTTCCTTTTGCTGGTGAAAGCAGCTCATAGCTGGAAGGGCCTCAGGTGTTGACCAGAGAGGGACAGTGACTTGCCTGAGATCACCCAGCCAGGCCTGCCCTGTTTCTGCTCCCCTCAATCAGAACTGGCCCCTTCAGAGCCTCTGTAATCAAAACATTGAGATCTTTCTTCCACAATTCCATTGCTGGGGAACTCAATCCTGCCACTTCTCTTGGTCTAGCTTGGACGGGACCATTTGAAAGTCATTCCTGGGTTATGGCAAAGGGACTGGTCACTTCTTGGAAGTGGAGTGGAGGGCAGGAGGCTGAGTCTTCACTTGCAACTTTATATTCCCTTCTGTCTATTGAATGTATTAAAACCTGGACATGGAGGATATTTGAGACTTGAGTCAAAATTAAGATTTTTTTTGTTTGTTTGTTTTTGAGATAGAGTCTCGCTCTGTGGCCCAGGCTGGAGTGCAGTGGCTTGATCTAGCTCTCTGCAAGCTCTGCCTCCCAGGTTCACGCCATTCTCCTGCCTCAGTCTCCTGAGTAACTGGGACTACAGGC
>NW_012101377.1:2927445-2936297 GCF_000951045.1 Mandrillus leucophaeus | reverse complement strand
ATGCCTGTAATCCCAGCACTTGGGGAGGCCGAGGCAGGAGGATTGCTGGAGTCCAGGAGTTTGAGACCAGCCTGGGCAACATGGTAAGACCTCATCTCCACAAAAAAAATTTTTTTAATTAGCTGGGTGTGTAATCAGGAGGCTGAGTCAAGAGGATTGTTGAGCCCAGGAAGTGGAGGTTGCAGTGAGCGAGACCCTGTCTCTAAATAAATAAGTGAAATAAAAATTTTTAAAAGTGCCCCCTAAACTGGGATCTGCCTCCCAGAAGCCTTCCAGCGGCCCAGCTCTGCTTGGGTGGTCCAGGCTGAACGCTGCATTCAGTGCCTATAGCCCTGGGGGATTCTCCTCCCAGCCTGCTCCTGATAACCCAGAAAAGTGGTGGGAATTTCCAGCCACCCATGTGGTGTGGCTCTGGGAGCGGAGGGACTGTGCGTGTAGCTGAGCCTGGCCTCCCTTGCAGAGCTGCTGTGGGAACCTACCAGACACTGTGGAGGGTAGTGCACATGAAGGAGGCTGCTCCGTGACACTTCCGGGCTCCAGGATACACATTCACACAGCCTTGCCGGCAGGTGCCCTAGTGAGAGGAAAGGTCACACCCCAGCTCTAGACTGCCGCTGGCACCTGTTACCTCCCTGAGACTATGCATGGGGTTAGAGCCAGAGGCAAACTAGAACCTAGCTCTGCCTCTGAGCTCTTTCCAGTGGGCCAGGCTTCCTTGGAGGAGTGAGGAGACTTCCCAGAGGGTCCAGGGGTACCCAGAGTTCCAGAACCCCACCCCAGAGGCCGAGGTTGCCCTATGCCAGGAACCCTGTGCTCCCAATTTGTCTCCCTCCCTGGGAAGACCAGGCCAGCTCTCATTCCTGGCACCTTAGGATCTCCTGGAGGCTGAGGATTGCCTCATTGTTTCCATAGTAACAGTGAACAGCAGGGCCTCCTGAATCACTACAGGGAGACTGCACTGGTACCTGCAAGTATGCATTTGCCCTGGGAATGCCTGGGATGGGGGCAGCCTTTGGTGCATGCACACAAGCATATGCACACCTTTGCACACATGCACACCCAGTGCACACCCTTTCCTCCTCCCAAACACACGCACACCCTTGCAAATGCAGGCATCGGCATGGAGCTTCAAGCCCTGGCCCGCTGACCCAGAAGTGGGTCAGAACGTCATCCTGCCTGACATAACCCACTCCCACAGCCACCCTGGCCCACTCAGATGCAGAGAGCATCTCGGGGAAATGAGGGACTTGCGCTTTATAATAATACCCACTGCAACATTTATAGATACTTAGCACGTGCCAGGTCCTGCGCTTTCCTCTTCACATGTAACAGCTCCTGTGTTCTCCACAACACAACTCTGGGATGGATGCCGGGAGGGTGAACATGCTCAGAGAGGCAGAGTGATTTGCCAGAGGTCACACTGTAGTGCGGGACTGAGCCAGTGTGTGAGCCCAAACTGTTTGGCTCCAAGCCTTGGACTCTTGCCTTCCTCACCAGACCCTTTGATGCCAGACCCACAGGCACTCACCCTGGGGCCCGCAAACACAGATGGGCGTGCCTGGCAGTAGGTGGGACCAGAGTCAACTAGAATGCCAGGATTCCTGGGCTTGTCACTCTGGGCCATCATATTCCCTCTTCAGCCTCCAGCCATTCCTGTGTCAGAGGTATGAGGGGAGGTTTAGACAACACAGGGATTTTTTCTTCCACTTATTTCTTCTCAGTGTACAGAAAAGGAACTTTGAGCAGCGAGAACAAGACTCACTGAGAATCTCCTGCCTAGGAAGCCACCGGGGTTCCCTTCCCTTCTGGCAAAGGGAGAAGTCCAGCAGCTGGATCCAGCCTCCAGCCTTCTCTGAGACCTCTCATGCAGACTTTTAACAAAGGGGCCGGAGGCCAGAGGCTGGGCCAGCTGGGTCACCCTGAGCAGGGAGTTGGGTGGGCCAGATGGGGGGATGGCTTCCAGGAGGCAGTTTTCAGCAAAAAGATGGTCTGGCAGTGTTGCCAGGAAGGCAGCGATGCCCCTCACTAGAGGCATCCTGGGTTGGTAGGCACTGGATACACCTGTTGAGGAAATTTGAGACAAGCAATGACCAAGTCCCTGCAACATCCTCGTCGTCATCTTTGTGGTCATCATAGCTACCACTGATTGGACACCCTTTGTGTCAGGCACTTTAAGCTATGATACAACTGGCCGGGCGCGGTGGCTCACGCCTGTAATCCCAGCACTTTGGGGGGCCGAGGCGGGCGGATCACGAGGTCAGGAGATCAAGACCATCCTGGCTAACACGGTGAAACCCCGTCTCTACTAAAAATACAAAAAATTAGCCGGGCGTGATGGCGGGCGCCTGTAGTCCCAGCTATTCGGGAGGCTGAGGCAGGAGAATGGAGTGAACCTGGGAGGCAGAGCTTGCAGTGAGCCGAGATCGTGCCACTGCACTCCAGCCTGGGGGACAGAGCGAGACTCCGTCAAAAAAAAAAAAAAAAAGATATGATACAACTTCCACTACTGCTAATAAAAATGGCAGCTACTAGGAACTCAGCGCTTATGTGGTTGATCTTCATTGACTCCTCACAGAACCCTGTGAGGCAGGTGCTATTGTTAGACCCATTTATAGACAGGGAAACTGAGGCTCAGAGCGATTCAGAGACGTGTTTACAAGCAGGGACAGCAAGATGCAGGCTCTACCTGGCTGCTGCGTCTGTGGTCGGCTCACCTGGGAGTTGGCCTCCTGAGAGCTAAGCAGCAGGCAAGGCAGCCTCTGCCAGGTGGGGCCTCCTCCTTGGACTGTTCCTGCACTGGGGCAACGCGGGCTTCACTGTGGCTGAGGTGGCGCCCTCTGCTGGCTGTGCCCAGGCTGTGCAGAGCCACGAGGGAGGCCCTCCGTGGACTTGAGTTGTGGGAGGTGGACTGACCCTGGAGCCTCAGGGTCAGACCTTCACTGCAGATGGCAGCCATTCGCCAGTGAGAACAGGTGCCAAGGTCACTCCGGCAGTCTGGGGCTGAGCTGAGGAGTGAATGTAAAGGCAGTCTTCACTCCCAGGCTTTTGTCCTTCTACCCCTCCCTTGTCTTCCCCTAGCTGCCTCCACCTCCTCCACTGCCTTCCACTCTGGGCCCCTAAAATAGGGCCTCTGCCCCACTGTTTTTGAGGAATCTGAGTGACTGGTGTGCAGCTGATAATCTGTCTCCAAAGGCAAAGCCAGGGTCCAGGGTTTGGAGCCTGGAGCTGCCACTGACTGGCTTTGTGATACTGGGGGAGATTCTCAACCTCTCTGAGTGCTGTTGGATGGCAGCCTTCCTGTGTAGACTCTGAAGAACTGAAGAGATTTGAGGAGGTCTCCTTTACCTGATTAGAAGGCTCTATTCCACCACTCCTCCTCCTCCCTCCCCTCCCCTTCCTCCTCCTCCTCCTCGTCCTCCCTCTTTCTTTCTCTCTGCCTCTTCTCCTCCCCTGACCAGAGGAGGAATTTTAGGCTCAGAAAGCTGGAATTACTTGGCCGTATGTCACCCAGCCAGGGGTTCCTGGCTTCAGAATCTGGACTTTGGAGGGCTGACCTCTGCCCTGCTTCCTTTTCATCTCCTCCTATATGTCTGATCCATCAGCTCCTCCTACAAAAAAGAAAAACATCCAAAATCCTCCATCGACTTCTCTGTCCCCTGCCACCACCCGGGCCAACACCGCATCCTTTCTGGCTGTGAGACCGCATCACCCTCCTTGCTTCCTCACAGGGCATCTGGCCCCCCACTCCTGTTCTCTGCCATCCAGCCTGCACACTGGAGTGGGCAAAGTGAGCCTTTTAAAATGCAAATCACATCCCATCTCATCTCCCCTCGAAGCTTCCCATTGTGAATGGGATCAACCTAACCTCCCTTCTACACCTGGAGGCCATGTGCTATCCAATCCCACCTGCCCTCACTGCCTCCTTCTTGCTTATAAAGTTCCAGGCTCACCGGCTTCTTTCTGTTTCCCCAACATGCCAAGCTTGCTCCTGCCCCAGGGCCTTGGCACATGCTGTTCTGGGGCCGGATCTCCCATCCTGTGCTGTGTGCTGCTGCTTCCTTTGCCTTCAGGTGTCAGTTCAGATGACTCCCCCTCAACCCATACCACGTAATGTCACCCCACCGAGACACTCTCCACCACATGACTTCCTTGTTTTCATAGCCACTCTCGGTCTCTGAAGATATTTTATTTGGTCAGCAGCTCACTTGTTTATTGCTTATCTCTCCCCCTGGAATATGAGATTCACATGGGGCAGGGACCCTGTTGTCTTGGTCACAGCTGTGATGCTGCTGGCACTTAGTAGGTGCTTGATAAATGTTTGTTGAATAAATAAAGCCCTTCCTAGCCCCAGCTACTCTTGCAAGCTTGGAACAATCTTTCCAATCTAGTTCTACTTTTCCTGCTCCCAGTGTCACAGCTCAGAGCCTATAGCAAATGCCCACATAAACATGCTGCCTCTCCTGCTTTCCCTCCACAGAAACACTCTGCTCTTCCAGACCTCAGAGCTAATGATTCCTCTTTCCCTCTGCCTCTCTCCTCTCACTTGGCTAATTTCCACCTGACTGTCAGTACTTATTAAGCTCAAGCATCACCTCTTCCCAGAAGCCCTTCCTGCTTTCCTCTCAAGTTTAATTACCTTTTCTGTCCCTGTAGGCCCCAGGTGCCTCCTATTCCAGAAGGCAGTCCCCTCTTTGTATTTTAAGAGCATCTCTCTCCTCTTCCCCAACCATAAGGACTCTTTAAGGACTAGGACCAGTCTGGTTCATCACTATGTCCTCAGCACCACCAGCACTCAGGAAATACTAAACTGGCCTGACTTCATCATTGCCATGATGGGAATTTTGAGGATTAGAGAGGCTAGATCAGTGTCTCCCAGCTGTATGACCCATGGCAAGCCCCTTCTTCTCTTCAAGCCTCAGTTTCCTCATCTGTAAAATGGGTATAATTCCAACTCCTCTGAGGATTCAAAGAGGCTTCCCTTATGGACATAATGTGTCAGCTCGGGAAAAGTGTTGGGTGAGTGGGGGGTCCCTTGTCTTGGCCCTGGGCTTAGCGACTGCCTCTGTGAGCAATAAGTCCCCTTGAGCCCTTCAGGGAAGGAGATTGATGTGATGTCCTCTGGTGAGCCCTGAGCCCTGGATCCTTGTCCTCAGAGGTCCTTAGAGGTAAGGGGAGGTGGTAGGCAGACTGGATCAAGCTCTCAACTTGCAGCCACATAATTTAATTTGAGACATGTCTCTATAGTTCACTGGCTGTGTGACACAGGGCAAGTCCCCTTACCTCTCTGATCCTCAGCTTCCTGATGTGGAATGGAAGCTAATGACACATACCAGCCTAAGACTCAAAATAACATGGATTAAGGCCGGGCGCGGTGGCTGACACCTGTAATCCCAGCACTTTAGGAGGCCGAGGCGGGTGGATCACCTGAGATCAGAAGTTCGAGACCAGCCTGGCCAACATGATGAAACCCTGTCTCTACTAAAAATACAAAAATTAGCCAGGCGTGGTGGTGGCTACCTGTAGTCCCAGCTACTCGGGAGGCTGAGGCAGGACAATCGCTTGAACCTGGGAAGTGGAGATTGCAGCGAGCCAAGATCACGCCACCGCACTCCAGCCTGGGCAGAAGAGCAAAACTCCATCTTAAAATAAAATAAAATAAAATAGGCCAGGCGCGGTGGCTCACGCCTGTAATCCCAGCACTTTGGGAGGCCGAGGCAGGCGGATCACAAGGTCAGGAGATCAAGATCATCCGGGCTAACACTGTGAAACCCTGTCTCTACTAAAAATACAAAAATTTAATCAGGCATGGTGGCGGGCACCTGTAGTCCCAGCTACTTGGGAGGCTGAGGTAGGAGAATGGCGTGAGCCCGGGAGGCGGAGCTTGCAGTGAGCCGAGATTGTGCCACTGCACTCCAGCCTGGGCGACAGAGCGAGACTCCATCTAAATAAAATAAAATAATAACATGGATAAAGTAGGTGCTCAATTATTATATCCCCAAAGCAGCTCCTGACCTGATTCTTCCTGTGGTTTGCAGGGCAGGTGAGGGGGTGTCTAGCGACCACCCTTGACTGGGGCCATGACCATCCTAGGCTATGAATAGGAACCTTCCTATTCTAAATGGGTACCTGGACTGGCTTGGGTACCTGCAGCCTGAGTTAGGTGCTGAGACTGGACATGCAGGAGGGTCCCAATGCTGGTAACTCCATTAGGTGTCAATGTGTAAGTGACCAGCCAGCCCTCAAGGGGATGTCTGTGGAGTCCTCCACATGAAGCCCAGTGAGTGCAACTTGGAAGGACAGAGGCCAACCCTTAGTCCCTACCTAGATCCTCATTTATGGTTTCATTCATTCTTTCACTGCTGTGTTTCCAGAATATTATACAGCCTGGTCCATAATAGGTGCTCAATAAACATACGATGGAAGAATGATTTTTTTCCATACAGTCAACAATCATTTAATAAGCCCCTACTGCATTGTAAGCCTTGTGCTAAGGGATGGGATGCATAAAGTGGCTGGGTTTTTTGAGACAGAGTCTTTCTCTGTTGCCCAGGCTGGAATGCAGTGGCACAATCTCAGCTCACTGCAACCTCTGCATCCCGGGTTCAAATGCTTCTCATGCCTCAGCCTCCCGAGTAGCTGGGATTACAGGTGTGCACCGCCATGCCCAGCTAATTTTGTGTTTTTAGTAGAGACGGGGTTTCACCATGTTGGCCAGGCTGGTCTCGAACTCCTGACCTCAGGCGATCCACCCGCCTCGGCCTCCCACAGTGCTGGGATTACAGGCGTGAGCCAGCGCCCCGGCCTGCAGTGGCTGCTTCTGAGAGCTCCCTCTCAAGCTCACCCAGGGCTCCACTAAATCCTCCCAGCCAGCTCCCACTGGCTGCCAGGTTCCAGGCACCAGGACTTTCCCCAGAATTAAGGTCCAAGCACCCCATGCATCATGAGGCCTGGGAAGGCTGTACCTCCACACCAACAGCTCTCCAAATCCTCCCAGTCCTCCAAGCCCCTTCCTTCTGCCGCCTTCTCTCTCCAGCCCTCAGGCACTGCCATCTCCTCCCTCCCAGCGCCCTACATCTATCTAGGTTTTACCCAAAGTGGCCAGCAGATGGCGCCAAGGCTACCCTTTCCCCAGCGCTGGACTGGAGGCCAAGATCCCACCAGGACCCTCCCTCCTTTTCTGCCCTGCAGGGACGGGAGTAGATTCTGTGTCCTCTAACTGAACCCTCTCCTTCCTGCTAGTTCCTGCGATGGAGGCCTGAAGAGGCTCCAGTTGCTCCTGCGGGACTCCTGGTTGTCTTCCTGTCTGATGGATGGGGGGTGGGGGTCCCTAGGGGCTAAGCTGCAGCTGGTGGGGCGGGGCCGGGTGGGGTGGGGCAGGCAGCTGCTGCGGGGAGAGAGAAAGAGAAGATAATAAGGAGAGAGCAAAGAGCAAAGAGAGAGAAGTGCTCTGGCTCCGGGGCTCCTCTCCCAAACGGGTCGAGGTCTCAGCTGAGGCTCTCCCAGGACAAGGTATGTGGCGGGGGAAATGATGGGGCTGGGCAGTGTCACCCTGCCCAGTGGGGCAGGCCTGGGGGCACTGAGGGGATGGGCAGGAAAATTCTGCTGCTCAACAAGAGCCCCTAAGCTCGCTTTCATCTTACCCCTTCCAAGGTGACCAAGGAGGAACACAGGGCCAGCGAAGGAGTCCTGGGTGGGCATTAGGAGAGGAGGGTTGTCTATCGCTGCTCTTGGCCCACTGTGTGAATTTTCACCCAGCTCTTCCCATCGCAAGACCCCACTTCCTTAATGTAAAACCAGGTGGATGGAGAGGTTTCTATGGCAGAACTTTGCAAGATGTCCCCTTTCCAAAGAAAATTAGCCCTTCCAGGGCTTCTTGAAAACCTTTAAGACCCAAAGGGAAGTCCCGCTAATGGTGGAATTTCGGATAGTCGTGGGAGGGGGCTCAGGGGTTCTTGTTGAGACAAAAGGCCCTGAGCCCTGGTCCATGCCTCTCCTCCACTTTGTTTCTCTGGCTGGGATGAGGGAGGGGGGCTGCAGCCACTCCCCCTCTCAGAGATGCTCTTAGAGAGATTGCTGCAGACTCTTTCCTGGCTGGGGAGGAGCTGACCCCGGCCAATTCTAGAATCTCAGGAATCTCCGGATGGGTGAAGTCACTCTGGGTGGGGAGACAGTTCAGTTAAGCACAGCTTTGGGAGTCAGATCAACCTGTGCTCAAATTCTGGCTCTGCTGTGGGTCCCTGGACAAGTCCCTGTCCAAGCTACAGGATCCTCTTGTGCAATGTGGGCACAGAGTATGACTTTACAGAGTTGCCCTGAGAATTAAGCCACATAATGCAAAGAAAGCTCAGCATAGTATCTGGCCCCTGTAGACGCTCATTACTGCCCTCACTATGGGGATGAAAATGAAGGAAAAGGACTGGCCTGGCGTCACAGAGTTGAGTCCAGTGAATCAGAGCAGCCTCTTCCCAACCCCACTGGAACACGAAGCCCTAGTGTCCACTTAGCACTCTTTGCTCAACCCAGCCTTACTGTGATCTCTCCCCTCTGCTCCCGTCTACCCCAGCTGCATAGGCCTCGGGTCTAGAGTGGAGTGAAGGGATCCCTAGGCCCAGGGATGGGAGGCGCGCTTCGGGGTGGGGGCTCAAACGGGCATCTCCGTGGCACTTGCCCTCCCTCTACCCTGGGAAAGGGCAGAAAGCGGCAGCCGAGTCAGGGCTGTGTGCAGGCGAGAGAGTGACCGCGGCGGGAGCGCGGAGAACCCAGCTGGGCTCCCGCTCGGTGAGCGGGTGGGAGCCGCGGGTCCACGAAGCCCGTATCTCCCCGGTAGCGGACCGAATAGGCAGCGGGGGCGG
>NW_012101377.1:2901666-2926975 GCF_000951045.1 Mandrillus leucophaeus | reverse complement strand
GGGGCGGGGGGCCGGCGGGCCGGCGCCGGGGCAGACTCCTCTACCTAGGAGTCCCCTGGTCCTTTCCCTGCCCCCTAGGGATCTCCTGTCTCGGCCGAAACACTGCTCCCCTAACCCAACCCCCAGCATCTTCCCTACCTCCTTGACCCCCAGACCTGTCCTTCAGTTTCCTAACCTCCCCTGTCACCTCAGTCCTGGGCTTCTTAGGGTCTTGTGGTCCCCAGTCCCCTAATCCCATTCCCCTAGCCCCAGGTCTTTGCCTCAGCTTCCCTAGCTCCCTTCTTTGGCCCAGGGAGCAGCTGAGGACACCAGTTCTCCCACCTTGGGCCTCTCTCCGTGTCCCCAAGATCTCTCAAAGCCCTGCTGGCCAACTCTGCAGGGGCAGATGGGGTCCCGCTGTGCAGGAGCACGTGTGAAGGGGATGGGGGCTGGCACCTGAGGGCGCAGTGCAGAGCGTGAGGTGGGCCCCAGCACCCGAGCTGGTGCAGTGTCTGACCTGCCCCATGGGGCCGGCACGTCCTTGCCCAGCCTCTCCTACCACTCTTTGTCCCTCCTGGCTGCCGCTGCCCGGCTCATCTCTCCCTCCGTGGTTCGGGGCGCGCTCTCTCGCATCTGTCTTTCTCAGATGCCCCACTTCTCTGTCCTCTGGTTCTGTGTCTGCCGCCACCTGTCTGTGTCCTGTCTCTCCACCTCCCTCTCCATGTCTGGCTCTGTCTCCCTCAGGTGCCAGGCCCAGCTCCCTGGGCCTCAAGTTCACTCTCTGTGGGGCGAGGGGTACTGCTCAGGCCCAGCTCTGCCCCATGCTGCACCTGCCCCTTGGAAGATAGAGGCTTATGTGACTGCACTGCCCCTCTCCTGGATGGTTTTCCTCACTGACCCCCACTATTCCCATCACTCTCACCCCTACTTACCTCCTGTCTCTTGGAGTGATTCCTCATTGATCCTCTTCCCGTACCTGTTCTCTCCTCTCCACTCGCCATGGAGGGTCACTGCTCTGAGTGACCCCATCTTCTCCTGCCACCTCTCACCTGCCTCTTGGGGCTGGAAGGGAGTGGAGAAGAGGCTCACACAGACTTCCCCAGGCTTCATTCTGCCTGGGCCACCACAATTCTGGGGATACTTCTGTTCTCCTCATTCCCAGCCCAGGGCTCACCCCAGCCTGACACTTCTTGATCTCTGGGTCTTTCTCCTTCATTCAAGGTCACTCCTTGGACAGGGCAGTATTGTTAAAAGAGCACTGGACTGGGAGTCCTTTGGTCTGCTTTTCATCAGCTAACCTTCAGTTTCTGTCCACCTATGTCCCCTCCATGACTCTCTCAACTCTAACCGCCCATCCCTTAGATAGGGCCCCGGCCCAGGCCCATCACTTTGAGCCTTGGAGCCCTGGTGGGGCCGGCCTGTGGCCAGCAGGGGCTTCCATCCCAGTCATGAGGAGCCTGGGGCCTCTTGGGCTTGGTTCTTCAACCCACTGAAGAGCTGAGAGCCATGTCAGTGGACCCAATCGAGGCCTTAGTTTCTTCCTTCCCCTCCTGCAAGGCCTTCCCCAGGTTTCCCTTTCTTACTTATGAGACAGTGGGTCTGGGCCTCACGACAGGGGATGTTCAGGCTTAGGTGCCTCCCCGTCCCCCAGACAGTCCCTCAGCCCCAGTGAACGTCACCGTCAGGCACCTCAAGGCCAACTCTGCAGTGGTGAGCTGGGATGTTCTGGAGGATGAAGTTGTCATCGGATTTGCCATCTCCCAGCAGGTAATGCTCCACTGTCCTCGGGGGGAAGGACACGTCGGGATAGTAGTGGCAGATGGGGGTAGGAGTGTGGCAGTGGTGGTGATGGAGAAACAGAAAGGAAATAGGAACTTGGGGCAAGGAAGATGAACAATTTGGACATGTGTCTGAAAATTGGGGCCCCATTCAGACATATGTCTGAAAATTCTCTAGAAGAGAATCAGTCAGTGAGGGAGGGTTCGAGAACTTTCAAGTGGAACGCAGAAATTAAGGGCATGGTTTTGATCTCAGAGACATCTGCATTTAGGACCTAGCTCCAGTGCTTACTAGATACGTGGCCTTGGGCAACTTCCCTAACCTCTCTGAACCTGTTTCCTTCCCTGTAAAATGGAGATATTGATAGCGGAGGTGATGGAATGAAGATTGTATATGTAAAGGCTTTGTCACCACTGGGAGGTGGGCAGGAGCGGGGCTGGTCACCGAGTGTTGACAGCAGTGACCGGCGCTTGTCTGCAGAAGAAGGATGTGCGGATGCTGCGCTTCATCCAGGAGGTGAACACCACCACCCGCTCGTGTGCCCTCTGGGACCTGGAGGAGGATACGGAGTACATAGTGCATGTGCAGGCCATCTCCATTCAGGGCCAAAGCCCAGCCAGTGAGCCTGTGCTCTTCAAGACCCCGCGTGAGGCTGAGAAGATGGCCTCCAAGAACAAAGGCAGGCCCGGGTCACTGTTAAGAGGGATGGGGTGGGGTGAGGGGTGGTCAGGACCAGACCAGTGGGTGGCTTGAGGAAAGCTCTGTCTCCTTCCCCTTACCCCCTGCTAGCAAGTAAAGCAGTACCTGAGAGAGAGAGGGTTCACACTAGTCCCCAACAAGATGCTGGGCATATAAACTCCCTTTAGACTCGGTCCTATCACTGCCACCCCAATTAGCCATCAGTGCATTCTAGAATGTACATTAGATGTGTGGGCACCTGTAGAAATCAGCACTGTTGTCTTGGGCTTGGCCCTAGAGGAGTGGCTGAGGGAGGAAAGGAGCACTGGACCTAGTGTCTCTCCCGACAGATGAGGTAACCATGAAAGAGATGGGGAGGAACCAACAGCTGCGGACAGGCGAGGTGCTGATCATTGTCGTGGTCCTGTTCATGTGGGCAGGTGAGTCTGGTCCCCGGGCCCTTTTTCTTCCCTCAACCTCTGAGAAATGGAGAACTCTGACCAGCCCCTTCTCTCACGAATACAAAGGGTAAGGGGTTTGGACATCTCTAAGGTGAAAAGTCTCCAAGTCCTGCCAACGACAGTTCTGGGAACCAGATCTGACCCCTCCTCTACCTCACTCTTCACCAAAAAACCAGCATATTGTTAGCTGCCTTATAGGATGAAATGAGTACTTGCCTTTGCCCTCCCTCAGAAGAAGTTCAGCTTCTTGGGGCTGGACACTTCCACAGGCCCTTTACCTCTGGTAATGGCTACAGCCCTTTTTTCCTCTTCTGGGGTGCTGTGCCTCCAAGGGGTCCAGGCCTGGGAAGCTCAGGGGAAGTCACTGCCTGGCCTTGGGACATTCTCCTAACCTACTCACCCTTCTAGACCCAGGCACCATGGCTGCAAGACAGCCACGGTAAAAACTCCCTCAATCTGTCCATTAGAATGGCCCTCCTGCTTCTACACCCCCATGGCATACTGTTCACTCCTCTCTTTAGCCTTTCATATGTAAGTTAGTTGGGCTTTTGTCTCTTTCCTTTACCTGTGGTCTGTGAGCTCCCTGAGAATGAAGACCAAGCTTTTTGTTTGTTTTGTTTTGTTTTTTGAGACCCAGGTTGGAGTGCAGTGGTGCAATCACAGCTCACTGCAGACTTGACCTCTTGGGCTCCAGTGATCGTCATGCCTTAGCCTCCTGAGTAGCTGGGACTACAGACATGTGCCACCATGCCTGGCTAAATTTTTATTTTTTGTAGAGATGGGATCTTGCCTTGCTATGTTGCCCAGGCTGGTAAAGGCCAAGTTTCATTCATCTTTGTACTCAATTCGACCAGCATTTACTGAACAATCACTCCAGCTCAAACAGTAGTGCTACAGTCATGACTAAGAATACCCCTGTGCCTGCAAAGAACTGTCTGGGCGAAGCCAGGCCCGAACTTACTTCTTTTCTTCTCGTTTACTCTTCTAAATTTTTCTTTTTCATTTTCTTGGGCTGAACTTAACTGTAATCCAATGTGATGAATGCTATGATAGTATCATGTAGGAGAGCAGAGGGAATAACTGTGGGTTAGAAATCAGGAAAAACACAGAGGAGATAACATGGGAATTGAGCTTTGAAGGATAAATAGGAGTTCACCAGGCAGCCAAAAGAAGAATAGTGTTCAGGGCATGGTATGTTCAAGAAATAAAGTAAGTTCAGTTTGGTTCAGGGCAGCTGCAATCCAAGAGAGAAGGTGGAACGTGGGGGAGTAAAGGATGGCGAGGCTGTAGACTGGAGTCTTTTGAGGGATTTGAATATTATGCTAAAGCTTTATTAGCATGGTGGTTGAAAAGGCAGGCTGTATTGTAGAAGCATTTGGGAAAAAATGTTCCTTAGGCACACAGAATAACAGACACTTGGAAAAATGAGGCAAAAACAAAGGGTTGTACAAAAGAGGAGGTTTGCTTATGGTGCGTTATTAGATTTGGCACAGACAGTATTGATATAATCATAACAATATAAACATAGTGAATTAACCCAAAATTGTGATGTAATTCTGTTAGGATAATAGGGAGGGAAGTAGAGGAAGTTGTGATGCTTTATCTGCCCTGGTTGGAAGTCAACAGATTTCTAAAATAGATCAAGAAATAACATTCTAAATATAGAGGTAAAATTGGGAAAACACCTAGAAGGACTGGAGTTGGCTGCCTTAATACTGTCTGACTTTCAAAAAACATTCTGTTCATGTATTATTAGTTTGATAAAACTAAGCATTTAACAGACTGCAGGCCCTGGAGTTTATGTCCTAGTTCTGCCACTGTGTGACCTTGAGTTAAGTTAGTGAAACTCTCTCTATATCAGTGTCCTCACTTGTACCCTGGGAATGATAATAATAGGTATCCTCACAGAGTTATGAGGATTAAGTGAGATAGAATATGTCAGGGCACAGCACAGGGCCTGGCACAAGTTCAACAAATGCTATTATTGTTTCTATTTTCCCCTCAAGGAAAACCAGAGCTGTTAGAGATTTTGTTTGTTTTTTTGTTTTTCTCTGAGACAGAGTCTCACTCTGTTGCCCAGGCTGGAGTGCAGTGCTGTGATCTCGGCTCACTGCAACCTCCGCCTCCCAGGCTCAAGCTATTCTCCTGCCTCAGCCTCCTGAGTAGCTGGGATTACAGGCACCTGCCACCATGCCCAACTAATTTTTTGTGTGTTTAGTAGACGGGGTTTCACCGTGTTGGCCAGGCTGGTCTCTATTTCCTGACCTCGTGATCTGCCCACCTTGGCTTCCCAAAGTGCTGGGATTGCCGGGCACTGTAGCTCATGCCTGTAATCTCAGCACTTTGGGAGGCCAAGGTGAGCGGATCACCTGAGGTCGGGAGTTCGAGACCAGCCTGACCAACATGGAGAAACCCTATCTCTACTAAAAATACAAAATTAGCCAGGCGTGGTGGTTCATGCCTGTAATCCCAGTTACTTTGGAGGCTGAAGCAGGAGAATCACTTGAACCTGGAAGGCGGAGGTTGCAGTGAGCCAAGATGGCGCCATTGCACTCCAGCCTGGGCAACAAGAGTGAAACTCCATCTCAAAATAAAAAACAAAACCAAAGTGCTGGGATTACAGGCGTGAGCCACCGCGCCTGGCCGTTGTCAGAGGTTTAAAGGAACGGAGGAGAGGAGATATGATCAGACTCATATTGTAGGAAGATCAGCCTAGCAGCAGTGAAAGGGGTGGCTCATGAGGGCACAGGTGAAAACAGGAGCCAGAGGGCAGAGGGAGGGTGCTACAGTAGTGCAGGTGAGGCACAATCAGGAGAGACCATTGGCAAGCACTAGTGGGAAAGAAGCAGGCGAGGCAGGAACCCGGGCCCTGGCCTCTGACTGCTCACTTGTCCCCCTCAGGTGTCATCGCCCTCTTCTGCCGCCAGTATGACATCATCAAGGACAATGAACCCAATAACAACAAGGAAAAAACCAAGAGTGCATCAGAAACCAGCACACCAGAGCACCAGGGCGGGGGGCTTCTCCGCAGCAAGGTGAGGGCAAGACCTGGGCCTGGGTGGGCCACCCTGTGCCTTGTGCTCTGGTAATCCCTGGACTGAAGAGGGGGTCAGCTCAGGGCCTGGCATGGCGACAGCTGGGCAGAGCCAGACTTGGCTGCTGCCTGTGTGACACAGGGACACTGCAAGTTGATTTTGGATCCTCTCCTTTTGCAGGGTGCCAGGGGCCAGTGGTGATTTGGAAAAAAAAAAAAAAAAAGCAGTGAATGGGGAGGGCAGAATTCTTGGTTGGCGCGGGACAACAGGAATGGGGTATCTGGCTCATTCCTGCTCCTGCTGTGCCTTGTGACCTTGGGCAGGTGCTTTACTGCTGTACCTTCATTTCCTCTTCTGTAAAACAGATATGAAAACCTTTTCAGTGCTTGCCCTGAGCAGCTAAGAAGACAGACAGTAGAGAATGTGAGAGGATCTCATGATCTCATGGTTCTGACGATGATTATCCAACAAACATCTGGCCCTCTCTACATCTCCTCTTCCCTCCATCTCCTTGTACCCTCTGGCTTACTGTCCTCTCTCTGGAGCACTTTCCTGAAGCCTTTTATTAACCCCCATCTCCAGAAGCACCTCAACAATGTCAGTGGCTGAGGCTGCACTCAGAGGGATGACTGCTGGGGGTAAACTGGGTGCCAGGGGCCATGGGCCCAGGACCCAGTCTTGGCCATTCAGTTGAGTGAGGCTGAAGGCTGGGTTTGAAAAGGCAGAAAGACAAGACATCCAGGCAGGGCTTCTCTTTTCCTTCCACAAGGGACAAGAGCCTGGCTTATTTAGGCTGCAGCCCTGCTGCTCCTCCCTTCCTTCTTCTGTCCTCTGTTTCCAGCCTTGCAAGAAGTCTATTCAATTAGTCCTGGCCGCTTCTCTCATTTTTTTCCTCCCAGTTTCCAAACAAGCCCTCAGTGAACATCATTGAAGCGTGACTGCCTGTCTGCAGAGAGAAGGATTCCATTTTTCTTCTCAGCTGGTCCCCGGGCCCACGGGCACAGGGAGCGGGACGACTGCAGCAGCGGGGAGGAGGCACAGCTAGCTGCAGTTTTCTTTTCTCCTTGCCCTAGTCAGATGAAGGAGGCTGAACTACAAACCCAAATTCTGCAAAAAAAAAAAATAAAATAAAAATAAGCCACAAAACTAAAAGGCCTGGCCCCATTCTGGAAAAGGCAAAGCTGCATGAGACAGCCTTCTGCCTCCTCGCCTCTCCTGGACTGGCTTCCTCTTTGAGAAAATGCACAAAGCCCTGGGAGATGACAAGCACGAGGACTGACGCAAGCTGTGTCTTTCAGACCAAGGAACATCAGAGAAGCTGTGGGGCTGCCTGCCATGCAGGATCATGGCTGCCATCAAGCCTTTTCTGGATCCAGCCATCAAGGACATGTTTGTGGTGTGATACACACCTTTGCAAGTGTGTAAGATGTTACCTGGTTTGTCTCTTTTGGAAAACAAAAATCAGAAGGTCGCACTCTAGAGGGCAGAGAGATTCCCCCGAAGACTGAGCTGGTTGCCTGCATCCTCTATCTTCTTTGACCCTTATGACTGTAAGATCATCAGTTTGGGGTCTTAGGAAGACCTGGAAGGTACTGGTCTAATTTATTTAGGAAGTATCTCTTGGAATTTGAGAAATGCTAGCTTGGACAACTGAAAAGTCACATCACATCTGGCATTCTGGGGGTTACTAAAACACCCCTTCTGGAGTGGAAGCTGCTGGAAGGCAGGCCTGAGCCATTCACCACAGACAGGAAGAGCAGCCCTGGCTATCACCACTGGCCTCTGGGGTCTTCATATCTTCCCATCTCATCCAGGGTTCCGTGAAAGTTACCCAGGGTCCTCATGTCCTTCCTTAGAGCCTGAGTGGTGTGAGGTGACAGGTCTCTCTCTCCACTGCCCCTTTCTGGCTTAAAAAAATGGTGCTTGATGAGGGAAGGTAGACTCTTCCCTAGGACTGACGAGTTATGGCTGCCAGATACCTGCATGGGAAGAGGTGGACCTCTGCATCTTCCATTGGCGGCCAAGGATGGGTGTGGGTGAACCACACCTAGCACAAGCCTGGTACTCAGTAAATATTTGTTGAAATGAGTAAGAGCATCGGTCCCCAAGCCAGAGCGCCAGAAGCCATCACCCAATGACCGCCCCTTCCTTCCGGTCTACAAGAGCTCTCAAGGCTGGGTCTGCCACCACTCTGCTTTGCCCAAGTGTGGCAGCACTGGGGAGGAGAGACAGGATAAAGGGCAGATGTCAGCAATACTAAGGGCTTCCTCATGGGAGGGCATGAGGCTCCACTCATTGTCTTGTGACTTCCATCCCTGCTGAATGGGGCTGCAAGGCCAAGGCTCCTTAGGGGAGAGGTCCTTACCTCTGATCCACTTAGAGCAATAACCACTTTTTAAATGTAAAATAAAAAGACAAATGAAAAGGCACATCCTTGTCTTCTGGTAAATGCCCAAATGTTGCCCTCTTTTTCTGGCAATTGGCAGCAAGTCAGGATGTGTGGAGGAGGGAGTCAGTTCTCTCTCTCCATTTTGGCCTGCAGCTTCTTAGGGACATGCCTGCCAGCCAAGCTGGAGTTGGAAGGGAAATCTCAAACAGATGGGGGTGCACGTGTAGGGGAAGAAAATAGCTGCTCCATCATCCTATGACTGAGGCTCCCCCAAACCAAGCTTGGGCTGCCTCACTAGATAGGTATGCAGGCTGGTACTCAGTTTTTAAAACAAAGGGTTTTCCCCACTGGATGGTGCTGGGTGCTTTTCCTGGCCAAAGGAATGCAATTCTTGTTTCTCCCTAGGGTAAGGAAGGAGTGAAGGGGAACAGAAAAGCTGCTTTCTGCAGCTCAGTATTCACAGCCTGCTGTTCTAGGCTGTTAAAGGAACACCATTATGATCCCAACAGCAGACTGAAAGAGTAATGATATTAGCCAAGGAGCAAAAACCAGTAAATGGGGCACCTCGAACATTTCGTGTCCAGAGCCAGGAAGAGCTTGGAGAGAAAATGTCCGGTGAGCAGGGCTTGGAGTTGACTGTTTTAAAAGGTTCTGAAAGCAGAGGGAAAGAAGGTTTTAGAGGCTGTACAGCAAGGTAGGAAACTGAGTTGCACACCAAACTCTAAGCCAAACCTCAAAGAGGTATTTCCTAGGCCCTCTGTACCCATCTAGTGCCAAATGATGGAAAAGCCCCGAAGTCAGCACTAGGTATAGTATAGTCAGTGGGGCTCAGGGAGCTCTGCTAATGGGGGTTTCCTGTCTTCAACTTAATCTGTGCCTGTGGTACATCATAAAGGGTATGACAGAAGAAGAGGTAACACTCTTGGCTTAGATAAAACTCCATTACCTTTAATTACCTCCCTAAACTCCCAATTGTGTAACAATTGAGCCTTCCCTGAATCACTGTAGTTGCAAAGTCGAACCCTACACAGCTAGACTTGGGATGTGATCCTTTCACCACCATCACATAGATCCACGGACATTTTCTCCTAACTGTGGAAAGGCACAGGCAGGTCTCTGAGACCAAGAGACCTCACTTGCAGACTACAGCAGGCCTGTGGGAGAAATGTTGGTCTGAGAAGCAGGAGACCCTGCCTTGTAATCACCTAACACCTCAGGCAAGTTAATTCTCTGAGGTTTGGTCTTGGTGTCCTTATCTGCCAAAAACAGAGAAGTTAGAAGATTCCCAGACTCTACCTACTTCCTACAATAGGAGCCAAGGTGCATCCTCCCTCCTAGGAGCATGAGGGAAACCTCAGGGTCTGAGGGGAGGAAGATAGACTGGTGAGTGTTTCTATGAGGCAAGAGTCCTTTTCTCCTCCTACTCTTGTCCCCTAGTTTTTCAGAATGGGCCTTCTCAAGAATCCATTTTTAAGAGTTTTGGTTCAACCCTTAACAAAAATGTGCAAAATCTCACCAACCCATTAATATGATGCTTTCGATTTATTTCTGACTCTCTTTAAACCTATGTGACGGTTACTGGAATTTGCATTTAAGAAGTAGCCTCCAAGAACAAATTGCTTCTATAAATGGGACACCCTGCTCACCCTCCTCCCTTGCCCAGCTCCATCAAGCTCCATCGGTACAAAATATTACCAAACCTTCAAATGTGACTTGAAGTTGAAGGAAAACTTTGTATACAAATAGTTCCTAGTCAGGTGCAGTGGCTCACGCCTGTAATCCCAACACTTTGGGAGGCCAAGGTGGGGCAGATCACTTGAGGCCAGGAGTTCAAGACCAGCCTGGTCAACATGGTGAAACCCTGTCTCTACTAAAAATACAAAAATTAACCAGGAGTGTTGGCGCACACCTGTAATTCCAGCTACTCAGGAGGCTGAGACATGAGAACCACTTGAACCCAGGAGGCGGAGGTTGCACTGAGTCAAGATCGCGCCACTGCACTCCAGCCTGGGCAACAGAGCGAGGCGCTTTCTCAAAACAAATAGTTCCTTAGTGATATATTTCAGGACTATCACTTAGACTGCTTTAAAGGTTATCCAAAATATTATATTCCACCCCCTTCTCAATGGGTGCTGGGGAGGGCCAGATTTTCCGTCTATGGCATGTCCCAGTTGTCACAGGGGGAAGACAGGTGGGGAGGAAGGACAAGGCGGGAGCCTGTTCATTTAGGAATTCCACCACTGACCAGCTGATACTTCCTGTGACAAGTGGAATTTTTTTTTTTTTCCTGACAGGTGCTCTGGCATACAAACCAAGCATACACTAAAATCAGCTTAGGAATAATTGTTTTCTCTTAGAAAAGCAGAATACTAAGAGAAGCAGGGAACTCCACTTTCTAGCTTTAGGTGGTTGGGTTTTTTCTTCCAATAAAAGCTCAAAATAGGCTAATCAGAGAACGACCCCCTTCCTCTTGGAGAAGGTCCATTTCTCCTTTTCCTCTTCACTTTTCCGTAATGTAAAATGAACAAAAGATCCTATCTACACCTGATAGGAACAAAACAGATATGCATAGGTTAAGGAGAGTACCTCAGATTGAGACAAGAATGTCAAGTTGCTGAGTACTTAGCAAACTTATATTGAGTCTTTTGCATGGACTCAATACTATATTTTATCTAGAATTTATAGACAAAACTTATAGCACAGCAGGCCAGACAGCATGGCTAAACATGTTGTTACTTGTTCTGTCAGCATGAACTCAGATTTTTAAAGCACTGGCTAACATAGGTGACAAGTTATTATTACCTTCCCTTTTCTCCTTGCTTCTGGGGGTAAGTCTAAGAAGCTTTGGTTCACGAAAGGGATCTAAGGAACACTATGTCTCCCACATCTACCCACACTTATCCAACCTTCACCCAGTTTTTAGGAGCCGCAGTTTCTTGAGAAACTGGGTTATGAACAACCATCAATTCTGTATCACTGATTCTGGTTTCTTACATCCCCTTCAAAGAGAGAATGCTCTGGGATAGCATGGCTTCTTCCCTAATCAGTGCTAGCTCTGGAGAAGCAGAAATAGGGAGGCCAACCACACAGCCATGGGAAGGAATAAAAGGCAATGCCTGCCTGATCAGGGCTGAGCCATCTTCCCCCACTGCAAAAACTGAGGCATAATGATATTTCAGGCTCTCCCTATGTCAGGTTCCTGACATGCACCATATGTAGCTGCAAATCCCAATCAATTTCAACATTTCTTAACTGCTAGAACACCTTTCTCAACACTGTAATTTACCTTCAAAAGAATAGGGAGCAAGCACCCTCGCCTTCCCAGTACCACATTCTACTAACTGCCGCCCCCCTCCCCACCCCACTAACCTACCTACGCAAAGGAAGAAGGCAAATAACCCTCCATCGAAGCCTACGACAGACCGCCACAGTACATATGTCACTGACGAAGAACTTTTATTTCTTTTTAATGACATTAAACACAACTGCTACAAGAGAAAAAACATGATAAAGAGGAGGCACCAAACTTCAGTTTCATAATTGAAACTGACAACGCAAGTAAATCAGGGCCTGCATTAGAAACTACAGGTTATTTCAGGCTCCTTACTTATAAGTAAACAATGTAAACAGCATATTTTTACTCTGCTTTGTCAAGACCCCCATGGTGGGAATGTCATCATGGATGAAGAAAGCAGTTAAATGCACATAACACTTACTTAAAAAATAATACAGCAAGAATTCCAACTGCAATATTAGACTTAGAGGCCAACACCAAATATAAGAGATACCCAGCTTTGAAAAGAGATGAAAACTCCAGATTCTACCCACTACCATCTTTAAGGCGAACATGCCAGATAATGAGTTTTCTTTGGCTTTGTTTTTTCTTCTTAAAGAATACCATGTTAACCACTAGAGAACAGCTCTCTCCTCCCCCAGTCCAACAGATTTAATTAAGCTGCTAAAGCTTTGGAAAAACAGAATTATTTGAGCTAAGAGGAAATGTGATTGTCACATTTTCTAGTTAACCTGTCACTCATTTGATTTGGCAAAGGCAGTGCTCCTATTACACATTCAGTCTCAAAACCACATGTACCAGGAGGGTAAGAACATGAGTCTTAAGATTTTTGCCTAAGCAAAATCCTGTCCCTTCACTCCTTGGGTTTTCTGTAGGGAACTAGACAGCTGCAATGCTAGCTATTCCAACTACATTTAATTTTAACTACGCTGTGGTCCCAAAGGTGGATGTTTGGCATGTCTCACTCCACCAACCTAATTTAGGGCAGCCTGGAGAAGTGACCGATGTAGTAAATGCCAAGTAGGCTAACTAAAATAATAGATTTCGACAACTGCCTTTGAATAGAACTTCTCCTTTGCATTCTGGCCCCAGAATTTAAACCAAATGTTCAAGGAAAAGCAAATCCTTGACTGGATAAAAACAGTAAACACTTAGGGACATTCACCCAAATTTATTGTTGGCTTAAATGACCAAGCTTTCCCCAAGTCAGTTTCTAAAGTGGGGTAGGATGTTTAGAATGCGTTACTCACACAGAAAGATGAGATTAATGAAATCACAAAACTAGACAGAGGCTACAGCAACTATGAACAACCTTCACAGAGAATGAACAACAGCACAAATGCCAGACTGCAAAACTTCCCAAAATGATGTCTACAGCTATCTGTAGAGAATAACCGGCCAGGTACGGTGGCTCATGCCTGTAATCCCAGCACTTTAGGGGCCGAGGTGGGCGGATAACCTGAGGTCGGGAGTTTGAGACCAGCCTGACCAACATGGAGAAACCCCATCTCTACTAAAAAATACAAAATTAGCCGGGCATGGTGGCACATGCATGTAATCCCAGCTAAGACAGGAGAATCCCTTGAACCCAGGAGGTGGAGGTTGCGGTGAGTGGAAATCATGCCATTGCACTCCAGCCTGGGCAACAAAAGCGAAACTCCGTCTCAAAAAAAAGAAAAAAAAAAAAGAAAAAGAATAACCAACTCCTAAGATATCCATTAAGACAGATGCAGTCTGTCAACTTTGGTTAGAATACCAAACCTTAAGATCAGGTAATGCTTTTTGTGCATAGGCTTAGTCGCAACTATATTACATCCATGTTAGCATCTATGTGAAACTAGGTATCAGGGGCTTGACCAAATGAGATGGTAACATCTAGGGTCTAAAGACACCTCTTGTTAACTAATAATGGAGACAAAAGAGTGCCTTTCCACCCTCTCCCACAGAATGGAGGCTCCCTAACTAACACTCATACTTAAAGTTGGGGTTCAGCAAATGAAACTAAATACCAACTGATACCACAATAGCACTAGCCTGCCCTAGAGTCAAGACTCTGGGTGGGCAGCTCTAAAGAGAGCAAGGAGGCCATCGTGAAGAGGCATATCCATGTCTAACAGGTTACAAAAATACTGCCACTAGAATCCTAACGAGCAGAGTGGTCACTGTGGGGTAAAAAGAAAAAGGAAAATCCTTGAAGAAAGGCAAAGGAGACGACCAGTCTCAAAACCACAAGGTATTATAAGTCTTCTGTCAAAGTAAGATGTATAAGATTTGTAAACACTATTGTGCAAAATAAGTTCAATAAAGAATGAAAAAAATCCCCCCCCCCCAAAAAAAAATCAAGGCAGCTAGTACATACAGAAGGGAGAGGAGATGATTTACTATTTTAATTTGTCCTTTCAATAGGATTTTTCTCCTGCTCCATCTTACTTATAATGTCCTGGATTGCCAACTTTAAAATACTGACAGGTATTCAGAGGATTCAAATAAAAAAGTAAGAGGGGTTGTTAAAAGTAACTTATATCCATTCACAAGTCATGTAACACTGGCTCACAGCCTGGTAAAGAATCTCTTCCTTATGGGAGACTGAACAATGATTTCTTTGAGGTACCAGAAGTAGACTTTGCCTTTGCAGAGAGGTGGGTCTTTTGCTTGAGCCTGGGTGTTCTGGCTTAATGCTGGCTTTCAGGAGGCAGCTACCTTCAATTTAAATTAAAAAAACAAAAAAACTATACCAACCAAACATTTGCTTAAACACAGACACACACACACACACACACAGACACACACACACACACACACACACACACACAAAATATCAGGAGGGACTTCACACAAAAAATTCAAGTCAGCAATGGGCATTTCCAAAAGGTGACGAGTTTTTTAAATAAAAATCTGTGAAAAATAAAATTCAAAATCGGCAAAGCACAAAACAGCAAAAGAACATGAAATGCTGCTCCAAGTAGGACCCTGGATAGGGACCTTCGTTGCTGATGGCATGAGACAAATTAACTGTACGAGAAGTCTGGGAGACGCTGGAACCGATGGTGGCTTCGCATGTTCCTGTCAACCCACTGAGTCAGACTGTATCTTTGCAGATGTTTCTGTCGACGGGCGTAGTTTCTATCAAGAGAGGGAGAGTACAAACAGGAAGGCTATTTCAACTAGAATGGCTATTTGTGCACAAAAAAAAGGCCAGCACAACAATTTTAAGAAAATCTTTACTTCTGGAAATCAGATATTAATTTTATATTTCAATTCTCACAATTTTAGAAATTTTATACTATTTTATTTATATGAACACCATACCATAAGTGCTATTTCTTTCCAACTCCCAAAGCCACCTAATTCCCATAGGCAGTATGGTGATATGTGCCATATACACAATGTTCTAAGGAAAACTAATGTAGAATAATGTTTAAGTAGGGGAGGAAAAAAAAAACATTTTCTTCCTCCAGAAGAATTTAGGATAGGATCTATATTTCATTGTTTGCATCAGACCTGTACCTCCAGAAGGACCTCATTGTCTGACATAGCTCAAGGTTGCTCAGGACACGGCAGTTAAAATTAGAATAAATTCCCAGAAAGGTAAGTCATCATGTGAGTATCACATTGCAAGTTGAGACTGAAAAATTAACAGCACAGACTCAAAGTAAAGTTTCTTAGTTATGTGCTGGGCTGAGGTTCTGAGCAAGACACTCTAAGATAATTTGATCGCATTTTCAACTCTAAAAGTGCTCCTAATAACAATCTAGGAAACTTTCTGAAGATATGGATTCTAAAATTTAAAAAAAGAAAAAGAAAAAACAAATACAGATATGGATTCTTGGCCTCTCCCTCCTCCCAGACTTAATGACTTAGGATACCTGGAATCAGGATACAAACATCTTTATTTTTAGATATCTCCACAGGTGATTATGAGTAGTAGCCAGGGTTGAAAATAACTGTAACAGTACCTGACATTTATCTATCCCTATATGCAAGTACTTGCTGAATTCTTTAAATACCTCTCCTCACTTAATACTGTGACAATCCTACTAGTATTTTCATTAAGTCCTTGTATAGGTAAGGAAATTGAACCTCAGGTTAATAACTTACCCAAGGTCATACAGTAAAGTAAGTAGAAGGACCTGGATTTGAATTCACATCTGACTCCAGAATTTATCTAATAACAATTACACTATACTGCCTTTCCTTCTGAGAAATGATATAATTTTGACAACTACAGAGGGAACATGACCGTAAAGGCCCTAAAGCAAGAGGAAGAGTATTAGGAGATGAGGTTGGTGAGCACAGGCCAAAGCATATAGGCTTTTGTAGGGGTTTACGAGAATGGGAAGATGTGAGATGGGAAGCCACTGGGAAATATTGAGCAAATCTGACTGATGCTTTAAAAGAATCTCTCTCTTTGGCTGCTGAGTTGTGACCAGTGCACTGGTAAGGAGAGCATTTAGGAGACTTACAACAATCCAGCTCAAATGATGAGAAATAGGCTTTGGATATACAGCTGACCCTCCATATCCATGGGTTCTACATCCATGGATTTAACCAACCATGGGTCAAAAATAGTCAAAGAAAAAAAATGGATGCTTCCATCTGTACTGAACATGTACAGACATTTTTTCCTTGTCATTATTTCCTAAACAATACAGTATAACAACTATTTGCATAGCATTTATACTGTATTAGTTATCATAAGTAATCTAGAGATGATTTAAAGTATATGGAAAGATGTGCACAGGTTATGCAAACACTATGGCATTTTATATAAGGAATGTGAGCATCTGGGGATTTTGGTATCCAAAGAGGGTCCTGGAATACCAAGGACAACTGTATATGCAGAGCCTATGGGATTTGCTGGTAGACTGAATATGGGGTGAGAGAGAAAAGAGTAAAAGATGATTCCAAGGTTTCTGAGTATCTGAATCAAAGTAACTGAATAAATTTGTACAGCCACACTGCATCAAGAATCCAGAGAACTGTAATACTAAATTTGAGTCTTAAAAAAAAAATTCCAGAAGATTTCAGAACTAGGAAGGTCCTTTGACACCAAGTTGCAAAGCTAGTTTTAGAACTCAGGTTTCCTGAATTTCAGTCCAGTTTTTGTTTTGTTTTTTGAGACAGGGTCTTGCCCCGTTGCCCAGGCTGGAGTGCAGTGGCACAATCACTGCTCATCACAGCCTCAAGCTCCTGGGCTTCAAGCAATCCTCCTCTCTCAGGCACTCTCAGGGACTACAGACACATACCACCATGCCCGGTTAAGTTTCTGTATTTTTTGTAGTGATGGGGTCTCACACTGGCCAGGCTGGTCTCGAACTCCTGGGCTCAAGCAATCCTCCTGCCTTGGCCTCCCAAAGTGCTGGAATTACAGGCGTGAGCTACTGTGCTCAGCCTCAGTCCAGTTCTTATTCCATTATACTGCATCACTTTATTCACCCTGCCTCTTGAATTAAGCAATTCCAACCCCTACTCCCTACTATGTTTCTCCTGCAGCCAAATTTCACTCTTTTGTTTTTAGACGGAGTCTTGCTCTGCCACCCAGGCTTGAGTGCAGTGGCACCATCTTGGTTCACTGCAACCTCTGCCACTGGGATTCAAGCAATTGTCCTGCCTCAGCCTCCTAAGTAGCTGGGACTACAGACACTCGCCACCACGCCCAGCTAATTTTTGTATTTTTGGTAGATATGGGGTTTCGCCATGTTGGCCAGGCTGGTCTCAAACTCCTGACCTCAAGTGACCCACCCACCTTGGCCATCCAAAGTGCTAGGATTACAGACGTGAGCCACCGCGCCCAGCCATTCTACCCTTTTCCATCTTCTTCTAATCACCCACTCACCGCGTGGTGAGGTCCGAAGGATGCTGCCATTTTGAGTGCTGCATATGATGAACTTGATCCATCAAGGCACAAAGCTCCCCGGAGATACCTGTGATACAGAGGGATCAGTGGTTAGGAAACAGCTGAGTGAACTACTATGTCAGCCAACATCAAAGTATGTGCTTTCAGGGAAAGAGAAAAAAGGCACTGTTCTCAACAATATATACTTATGATTATCACAAGCAGTGAGCACAGAAACTATAAACCAGAATGGGGAGATTGCTCTTGGAGGGTGAAGGTGAAGCAAGAATGGCAGCCACCATTCATTCATTCAATACTTAGCTCCTACAATATACAGGGAACTTTACTTGTCCCTAGGAATATGGCAGTGAACAAGACACTGCCTCAATGAAGTTTATACAGGAGACAGATGATTCCAAAGTGGTGTGATAAATGCAGTGATAGAAATACAGACTGCTATAGAGACTGGGGGGTAGGGGTTAGGGAAAGCCCCCTCCAAGGGGAGTAACTATAGCAGGGATCTAAAGGATGTATAAAATTAGTGAGGCAAAGAGCGGTAGGAGGTTAGATGTCCAAGAGATAAGTTAATACAAAGCCCCAGAGACAAAAGACAGTAAATACATTCAAGAAACAAGAGGAGTTTAGAACAGATGGAGGTGGGCGCTCTTTGCTAACAAGAAAAATTGCTAGATGCAATTTCTCAAACACCTGGGATCCTGGCAATGTACTAGACACTTTACATATTATCTTACTTAATTCTAAAAAAAATCTTACATGGAGATAGATGTTATTAATATCATTTCAAAGATGGGAAACTATGGCTCAGGGAGGTGAACTTGCCTGAAATTCTTTTTTTTTTTTTTTTTTTTTTTTTTGAGAGAGTCTTGCTCTGTCGTCCAGGCTGGAGTGCAATGGCATGATTTCGGTTCACCGCAACCTCTGCCTCCCGGGTTCAAGTGATTCTCCTACCTCAGCCTCCTGGGTAGCTGGGACTACAGGTGCCTGCCACTATGCCCAGCTAATTTTTGTTTTAGTAGAGATGGGGTTTCACCATGTTGGCCAAGCTGGTCTCCAACTCCTGACCTCAAATGATCCACCCACCACGGCCTCCCAAAGTACTGGGATTACAGGCGTGAGCCACCATGCGCGGCCCTGAAATTCTTGATGACCCAGGATTCAACAAGCTCCTGTGTGACTCCATGTCCTTGCCACTATGCAATAATGCTAATTTTGCACTCAACCGTTGAGACTTAGGCTAAAACTCAATAGAAGCAGAAATAAAACACTAGTTAGGAAACAATTTCCCTAGATCAGTGGTTCGCAAATTTTAACATACATTATAACCAACTGGAGGTATTATAAAACAGATTGCTGGGCCTAGCCTACAGACTTTCTGATTATACATAATCAGAAAACTGCAGATCTGGGTAGGGCCTGAGAATTCGTATTTCAAGCAAATTCCCAAGTGATGCTGATGATGGTGGTCTGAGAACCACTTTTTTTTTTTTTTTTTTTTTTTTGCGGGGGTGGTGGGGGGTAGGAGATGGAGTCTCACTCTGTCACCCAGACTGGAGTGCAGTGGTGTGATCTCGGCTCACTGCAACCTCCTCCTCCCAGGTCCAAGTGATTCTCCTGCCTCAGCCTCTAAGTAGCTGGGATTACAGGAGCCTGCCACCACGCCTGGCTAATTTTTATATTTTTAGTAGAGACAGGATTTCACCATGTTGGCCAGGCTGTTCTTGAACTCCTGACCTCAAGTGATCCACTGCCTTGGCCTCCCAAAGTGCTGGGATCACAGGCGTGAGTCACTAAGTGTGGCTGAGAACCACACTTTGAAAATCAAAGCCCTAGACAGTGGAGACTTTTCAGCTAGTTTACATGTTTTTCATTACCTTATCTACTGTGCTTTCGGGAATCAAGAGCAGTCTCAGTAGGCTATAGACTCATATTTTCAAGTTCTAGTAAAAGTAATGTAACTTTTAGGATAAATATAATTTATCCGAAGCCTCAAAAAGTAAAGCTTTGTAGAAAAAGTATACTATATACTTTGGAGTTAGGCAGAGTTGAGTTAAAATTCCAATCCCTCAATTAGCTCTGTGACCCTGGGCAAATTATTTCACTTCTTCAGGGCTCACTACTCATCTATGAAAAGCAGATAATACAATTTAGCTTGAAGCTGAGTTTTAGGAATATTGTACATAAAAGACCTTGCACACTGCTATGGCACACAGCATGTGTGCAGTGAATGCTAGCTATTATGATGTTAGCGCCTCAGGCCTATGTTAGCTTGCGAAGTCTCTGCAAATCCTGTGAAATTTTAAGGAAAAACTTTTATTAAATGGATCCATCCACACACAAACTATGACATTTTATGGCACTCAAATATTTTTCTAACCATAACACTTTTTAGGAAAAATTTATAGATTTCATTAAGTTTCTCTACTGTTAAAAAAGCACGACCAAATGAAAGATAACTGACAAAATGAAAAATATGTTTGAAACATACTTGGCAAGTTTAATGTCCTTTATCTACAGTCTCTTTATTTAAAAAAAAAAAGGTCAAGGGCATGAATATACAACTCGCAAATGATCAATAAACATGACAAAAACAATGTTCAATCTCACTCATATGGAAAGAAAAGGCATTACTGTCACTCCTTGAGAAGGAAATATAAATCAGAAATGAGTTTCCTCGTGAAGGGAAGTAACTCTTGATTAGAAAATTCCTTACTTGCTGAATTTGTAAAGCTAAAATGAAAGGTCTCAATTCAAATTGCCTTTCCAATACCCCACTTTCACCTTGCTAGCACTCCACTCCCTGTGGTCACCCAAAAAGGACGTTTCAATGGGAGGCAGGGGAGGGGAGAATCAGCTTTATAAAAATTTCAAGATACATTTTCCCTACAAAAGCTTCACAAAGGAGGACTAGCAATATATAGAAATTCTGTGTCCATCAAAATGGAACCACAAGATTATCTATAGAACATGTCCTTCAGCTCACTCATCTCTAATCACCTGCATTTTAGAAAGTTAATCTGGCAATGGAAACTAAAGATAATAAATCTCCTACAAACATATCTATTCACATTAAATGATGAGAAGAATAGCCAGTTAGGCCAAAGGGGCCTAATATTCAAATATTTAACTTCTAGGAGTCAAATCCAGCAGCAGCAATTTATATAACACTATATATCAAGCCTGTTTACATAAATAAATAAAGGCACTGTCCTAAGTGCTAGTTTATATATATCAACTCATTTATTCTTTACAACAATCCTCTAAGGTATTTTCCCCATTTTACAGACAAAAGTATATAAAACTGAAAAGAAACTGAGGCACAGAAAAGTTAACTAATTTGCCCAAGGTCACATATCTAGTGACAAAGCCAGAATTCCAACAATATAAAACTATCACAGGACTGACTTTCCTTAAAAAATTTTCTGGGATCGGCCGGGCGCGGTGGCTCAAGCCTGTAATCCCAGCACTTTGGGAGGCTGAGACGGGAGGATCACGAGGTCAGGAGATCGAGACCATCCTGGCTAACACAGTGAAACCCCGTCTCTACTAAAAATACAAAAAACTAGCTGGGCGAGGTGGCGGGCGCCTGTAGTCCCAGCTACTCGGGAGGCTGAGGCAGGAGAATGGCGTAAACCCGGGAGGCAGAGCTTGCAGCGAGCTGAGATCCGGCCACTGCACTCCAGCCCCAGCGGCAGAGCGAGACTGTCTCCAAAAAAAAAAAAAAAAAAAATTCTGGGATCAACATTTCATAGTTGAGATTAGAAAGTAAAAATCATATAGCCATATGTCTAACGGCTTAATAATCAGATCTCAGCTTATGTACCAAAAAATTTTAATTTTCCTTAGCACTAGTAACTTATTGTTAGACTAGTCTAACCCTTATTATTAGTAAGACTTAATGATCTAGAGATAATGGGAGCTAACATTTATCAAGTACTTCTTACGTGCTAGGCACTTTGCTAACTGCTTTGCATGTATCCTATAATTTAATTCTAACAGTCACAGATGGTAAACTATATAACCTCCATTTTATTCACAAGTAAACTGAAGCTTATAAAAAAATACTCTTTCCCAGCACTTTGGGAGGCCAAGGCAGGCGGATGGCTTGAGCCCAGGAGTTCAAGACCAGCCTGGGCAACATGGTGAAATCCCGTCTCTACAAAAGTACCCGGGTGTGGTAGTACACACCTGTAGTCCCATCTACTCCAGGGGGCTGAGGTGGGAGGATCCACCTGAGCCCAAGAGGTGGAGGCTGCAGTGAGCCATGATCATACCACTGTACTCTAACCTGGGTGACACAGCAAGACACTGTCTCAAAAAAAAACAAAAAACAAAAAACAAAAAAACTCATCTATCATCTAGTAAATCAGAAAAGCCAGGATTCAAACCCAGGTGGGGCTAATAATCCAAAAGCCTCATTTTAGCTTATAGTTTCAACCTCATCTTCCTCCAAATTTAGAGATGCTAACAAGAATGGGAACATTTGAATTTTCTCTTCTCTTCATAGTCTCTAACAGATGGACTTTCTTGGACCAACAATCAGTACCATGGTTTTATTTTAAGTTGTGGCTAAAAGGTGGTAAAGACTGTCCTTTGTTTTGTGACTATGAATGAAATAAAGAAGGGAAAAACCCCCAATATTTCAGGAATGAAGTCAACAATTCATCTAAATCTTAATCTATAAATATGAAGGTGACTGGTTTTGGGGAAACATCCAGTTTAATAACTATTCTTAATAAGTTTAAAGTGAATCAATTTTTATATCATAATGGAGGAGGATGGATAATGCTGAGTACCTGCTATGCCAATTCTGACAGGTTTTATAGGACATAACACTTTTTACCACCCACATGACTCTAACTCAATCAAGTGTGGCACATGACCAAAGAACAGAGACTGTCTCAGCTGGCCAATGACCTAATGACCTAGAAGGCTGCCTGGTACCAGCAGGTCATTAAGTAAACCAATCAAATACTCTCCTTTGAAATGTTAATGTGAGCTTTAGTAATGAGAACAATAGAGAGAACAGCACATTCGCAGGGCTCTAAGAAGGAAAAACAGTTACTTGAGATAGCTAAATAGCAGCAAAAGTACTGGTCACAAAAACAGATTAGATTAGGGAAAATCCCAATAGGGAACAGAGGCACACATTTCTTTTTTCTTTCTTTCTTTTTTTGAGATGGAGTTTCACTCTTTAGCCCAGGCTGGAGTGCAGTGGCTCAATACTGGCTCACTGCAACCTCCGCCTTCCAGTTTCAAGCGATTTTCCTGCCTCAGCCTCCCGAGTAGTTGGGATTACAGGTGCCCACCACCATGCCCGGCTGATTTTTGTATTTTTAGTAGAGATGGGGTTTCACCATCTTGGCGAGGCTGGTCTCGAACTCCTGACCTCATGATCCGCCCGCCTGGGCCTCCCAAAGCGCTAGGATTACAGGTATGAGCTGTCCCACCTGGTCAGAGGCACACGTTTCTGATGCAGCGAGTAATTCAGCTCTATGGTTACATCTTTTCACTACGAGGCCTCGTGAAAAGAGTCTCATCTAATTATCTTTTCCTGTAAATCCTTAAGCTCAGTTACTTAAAGGCAATCATAATGTCTCTATTCCATACAATGTAAAGTACTTAATACAGGGGAGGGAATGGAGAGAGAAGGAAAGAAAAAATGTGCTACAGGGGACATGGGCTACTGCTTTTATAAATAGATTAATAAAATATAAATGAAAAGAAAAAAATAAGTAGAAGGCAAGAATGCAAATGTGTCACCTCTAGGTCAACAAAACTGCGATGATCTAGTAGAAATCTTGACTGATTTTCCTTTCAGGCAAGGCAAAAAGTAAAAGAAACAGGAGTTATTATATAACTCATTTATGAAGTGATACAGGGGATACTGAATGATATATGAATGTCTTCAACAGTCCTGGGAAATTCAGAATCACAATTTATATAACCATTGCTGTTTATGATCTTCAATAAAAACCAAAGCAGATATTTCCACTTTTAGCTAAGATGAATGGGGGACTTAACCTCTCATTATAAGCTACTAGAAACTAGGCAAAATATATCAAACAAGCGCTTTCAGACTACTGAGAATTGCGATCCCTGAGGGAAGAGAAACAACTGACGTGAGCCTTGAAACTTCTTATAAGTCTATAATTTTTCAAAATAAAAAGCTTTTTAAATGAAGGCAAAATAAACACGTTCTAAATAAAAGCAGAGAGACTTCATCATCAGTAGATGTGCACTACAACAAACATTAAAAGTTGTTCATTAGGAAAAAGGAAAATAATACCAGATCGAAACTTGGATCTATAGAAAATAATCAAAAGCACTGAAAATGGTAAGTATGTGAGTACATATAAAAGGCTATTTTTCCCATTTAGATGATGTCTTTAAAAGATAATTTACTGTTATGGCCGGGCACGGTGGCTCATGCCTGTAATCCCAGCACTTTGGGAGGCAGAGGTGGGCGGATCACCTGAGGTCGGGAGTTCGAGACCAGCCTGACCAACATGAAGAAACCCTGTCTCTACTAAAAATACAAATAGCTGGGTGTGGTAGCACATGCCTGTAATCCCAGCTACTAGGGAGGCTAAGGCAGGAGAATTGCTTGAACCTGGGAGGCGGAGATTGCGGTGAGCCAAGATCGCACCATTGCACTCCAGCCTGGGCAACAAGAGTGAAACTCCGTCTCAAAAAAAAAAAAAAAAGGTAACTTACTGTTTAAAGTAAAAATAACATGCCGGGTATGGTGGCTCATGTCTGTAATCCCAGCACTTTGAAGGATGAGGTGGGAGGATTGCTTGAGGCCAGGAAGTCAAGACTACAGTGAGCTATAATCATGTTACTGCACTCTAGCCTAGGCAACAGAGTGAGATCCCATCTCCATAATAACAATAATAAATTTAATAAAATAACAAAAATACAACAAATAAGTATAGGCAGTAAGTATGGAGATAAAATGGAATACTAAAAAATACTACAAAAATTAAATGAGTCAGGAAAAGATGAAAGAGGAAACAGAAAACAAATAGAAAACAAGTAACAAGATGGTAGATTTTAATCCAGCCATATGGGATTGGACATTAAATGTAAATGGATTAATGCTCCAATTAAAGACTGAGATTGTGAGACTGGGAAGAAAAAAAAAAAAAGCAAGACCCAGCCACCAATTAAATGCTGTCTATAAGACATCTACTTTAAACATAAAAGTTACTTAAGGAGGCCAGGAGCGGTGGCTCATGCCTGTAATCCCAGCACTTTGGGAAGCTGAGGCAAGCAGATCACGAGGTCAGGAGTTCGAGACCAGCCTGGCCAACACAGTGAAACCCCCATCTCTACTAAAAAACTACAAAAATAAGTTGGGTGTGGTGGCATGCACCTGAAATTCCAGCTACTTAGGAGGCTGAGGCAGGAGAATTGCTTGAACGCAGGAGGTGTGGATAGCAGTGAGCCGAGACCACACCACTGCACTCCAGCCTGGGTGATAAGAGTGAGAATCCGTCTCAAAAAAAAATTTTTTTTTAATTAATTAATTAAGGCAAGGCCCAGTGGCTCACATACTATAATCCTAGCACTTTGGGAGGCCCAGGTGGGTAGATCACTTGAGTCCAGGAGTTTGAGACCAGTGTGGGCAATATGGCAAAACCCCATCTCTACAAAAAATAAAAAAAATTAGCCAGGCTTGGCGGCACACACCTATAGTCCCAGCTACTTGGGAGGCTGAGGTAGGAGGATCACAAGCTCAGGAGGTTGATGTTACAGTGAGCCGTGATTGTACCACTGCACTCAGGCTGGGTACACAGCAAGGCTTTATCTCAAAAAACAACCCAAAAAAAAAAA
>NW_012101377.1:2898328-2901086 GCF_000951045.1 Mandrillus leucophaeus | reverse complement strand
TGCCGGGAACCCAGGAGGCGGAGTTTGCAGTGAGCCGAGATCATGCCACTGCACTCCAGCCTGGGTGACAGAGCGAGATTTCGTCTTAAAAAAAAAAAAAAAAAAAAAATTCAATCTATCTATCTATGTATCTATCTATCTCGGAATAGAAATTAGAACACAGGCCGGGCATGGTGGCTCATGCTCATAATCCCAGTACTTTGGGAGGCCAAAGCTAGAAACCATCTCTACAAAAAAATTTAACAATTAGCTAGGCATAGTGACACATGCCTGTAGTCCCAGCTGCTCTGGAGGCCAAGGTAAGAGGATTACTTGAGCTAAGGAGGTTGAGGCTGCAGTGAGCTGTGACGGCCCCACTGCACTCTAGCCTGGGGGACACAACCAGACCCCATCTCAAAAAAATTAGTAACAAAACAGGGTTCGCTCTGTCACCTAGGTTGGGCACAAGTGATCCTCCCACACTGGCTTCCCAAAGCACTGGAATTACAGGCATGAGCCACCGTGCCCAGTTCTAAATGTTTTTCTAAAATCAGTAACAGGGTCGGGCACAATGGCTCACGCCTGTTACTCCAACATTTTGGGAGGCAGAGGTAGGCAGATATTTGAGGTCAGAAATTTGAGACCAGCCTGGCCAATATAGCAAAATCCCACCTCTGATAAAATACAAAAAATTGGCTGGGCGCAGTGGCTCACACCTGTAATCCCAGCAATTTCAGAGACCAAGGTGGGCGGATCACCTAAGGTCAGGCGTTCAAGATCAGCCTGGCCAACATGGTGAAACCCCGTCTCTACTAAAAATACAAGAACTAGCCAGGCATGGTGGTGGGTGCCTGTAGTCCCGGCTACTCGGGAGTCTGAGGCTGGAGAATTGCTTGAAACTGGAAGGCAGAGACTGCAGTGAGCTGAGATCGAGCCACTGCACTCCAGCCTGGGTGACAGGGCGAGACTCTATCCCAAAAAAAAAAAAAAGAAGTCAACAACAGGAAAAGATCTCAGCCGGGCATGGTGGCTCATGCCTGTAATCCCACCACTGTGGGAGGCCAAGGCGGGCAGATCACGAGGTCAGGAGATTGAGACCATCCTGGCTAACATGGTGAAACCCTGTCTCTACTAAAAATACAAAAAATTAGGTCATGTGCGGTGGCTCACGTTTGTAATCCCAGCTACTCAGGAGGCTGAGGTTGCAGTGAGCTGAGATCATGCCACTGCGCTCCAGCCTGGGCAACAGAGTGAGACACTGTCTCAACAATAACAACAACAACAACAACAAAAAAAAAAAAAAAAAAAAAGAAAAGATCTCATTTGCACTTAACTGGAGGTTCTAGGCAGCACAAGAAAAGTAAATAAAAGGCATCTAAGTTAGAAAGAAACAAGTAAAAATTTCTTTATTTGCTGACAATATAACCTATAGAGAAAACCTGATAAAATCTATTAAACAGTTATCAAACTAATAAAAGAATTTAGGAAGGTTATAGAAAATAAGATCAAGACACAAAAATCAATTACATTTCTATATAATAGCAATGAACAGACACTGAAATTTTAAAAACTAAATCATTTTATGAAATAATCACAATATGAAACACTCAGGGATAAATTGGATAAAAGATGTGCAAGACTGTACAAAAGCTACAAAACATTTCTGAAGGAAATTAAAGAAGACTTTAATCGAAACACTTAATATTAAAATGTTTTAATTCTCAGCCGGGCGCGGTGGCTTACACCTGTAATCTCAGCACTTTGGGAGGCTGAGGAGGGCTGATCACTCGAAGTCAAGAGTTCGAGAACAGCCTGGCCAACATGGTGAAACCCTGTCTGTATTAAAAATAAAAAAATTAAGCTGAGTGTAGTGGCAGGCACTTGTAAACCCAGCTACTTGGGAGACTGAGGCAGGAGAATTGCTTGAATCTTGGAGGCAGAGGTTGCAGTGAGCTGAGATCGCACTACTGCACGACAGCCTAGGGAACAGAGCGAGACTCCATCTCAAGAAAACAAAATAAAATGTTAATTCTCTCTCTGTTTTATTTATTTATATAGACTCAATACAATCCCAATCAAAATCCCAGCAGGCCTTTTTTAAGAAATTGATATACTGATCCTAAAATTTATATGGAAATGCAAAGAATCTACAAAAGCCAACACAACTGAAAAATAAGAACACTAGTGGAAACACATTAGTCTTTTTTTTTTTTTCCTGGAAACCTGATTTTTCTAGAGACAACTGATTTTTGACAAAGGTACAAAGGCAATCCAATGCAGAATGGACAGTCTTTTCAATAAATGGTAAAAAAGCACCTGAATATCCATGTGCCAAGAGGATAAGCCTTACATTCCCCTTTCTCTCTCTCTCTCTATATATATATATGTATTTTTTTGAGACAGTCTTATACTCTGTCACCCAGGCTGGAGTGCCGTGGTGCATCAATGCAACCTCCCTCTCCTGGGCTCAAGCAATCCTCCTGCCTCAGCCTTCTGAGTAGCTAGGACTACAGGTGTGTGTCACCACACCTGGCTAACTTTTTAATTTTTTTTGGTAGAGGCAAGGTTTCACCACATTGCCCAGGCTGGTCTCGAACTCTTGGGCTCAAGCAATCTTCCTATCTGAGCCTCCCAAAGTGCTGGGATTACATGCTTTAATCCATATTTTGCACTACATACAGAATATATTTTAAAACGATCACAGATCTAAATGTAATCCCTAAAGTTATAAAATCTCTAGAAAAAAAAAATAGGAGAAAATTTTGGGGGCCTTTTCTTT
>NW_012101377.1:2882774-2897738 GCF_000951045.1 Mandrillus leucophaeus | reverse complement strand
AGAGTCTCACTCTGTCACCCAGGCTGGAGTGCAGTGCCATGATCTCGGCTCACTGCAATCTCCACCTCCCGGTTTCATGCCATCCTTCTGCCTCAGCCTCCTGAGTAGCTGGGACTACAGGCGCCCGCCACCACGCCCAGCTTTTTTTGTATTTTTAGTAGAGATGGGGTTTCACCATGTTAGCCAGGATGGTCTCGATCTCCTGACCTTGTGATCCGCCCACCTCGGCCTCCCAAAGTGCTGGGATTGCAGGCATTAGCCACCGCGCCTGGCAGAATTTCTGTTCTTTAGAAGACACTCATGGGAATGAAAAGACAAGGCATACACTGGGAGAAAATATTTCCAAATTACTTATCTGGCAAAGAAACTTGCATTTGGAATATGTATTTAAAGAACTCTCAAAACTCAATAATAAGAAAATAATCCAATTTTTTAAATGAGCAAAAAATACTTCACCAAAGAAGATATACAGATGGCGAATAAGCACATTATTACTCATTAGGAAAATGCAAACGAAAACTACAATGAAAACTACAATGAGATATCACTACACATACATTAGAATGTCTAAAATTATAAAAACTGACCACTTCACAGCCATTAGGATGACTCCCATTAAAAAACAGAAAATAGGCTGGGCGTGGTGGCTCACACCTGTAATCCAACACTTTGGGAAGCCGAGGAAGGCGGATCACCTGAGGTCAGGAGTTAGAAACCAGCCTGGCCAACATGGCGAAACCCCGCCTTTACTAAAAATACAAAAATTAGCCAGGCGTGGTGGTGGGTGAATCCCAGCTACTTGGGAGACTGAGGCAGGGAGAACTGCTTGAATCCAGGAGGCAGAGGTTGTAGCGAGCCAAGATCACGCCATTGCATTCCAGCCTGGGCAACAGAGCAAGACTCTGTCTCAAACTAAAGTAAACTAAAGTAAACTAAACTAAACTACTAAACTAACAAACAGAAAATAGGTGGCCAGGTGCAGTGGCATGGTAAAACATGGTCTCTACCAAAAATACAAAAAATTAGGCCGAGTGCGGTGGCTCAAGCCTGTAATCCCAGTGCTTTGGGAGGCCAAGGTGGGCAGATAACTTGAGGTCAGAAGTTCAAGACCAGCCTGGCCAACATGGTGAAACCCCCATCTCTACTAAAAATACAAAAATTAGCCAGGTGTGGTGGACGCACGCCTGTAATCCCAGCTACTCAGGAGGCTGAGACAGGAGAATCGCTTGAACCTGGGAGGCAGAGGTTGCAGTGAACTGAGATTGCACCACTGCACTCCAGCCTCAGCAACAGAGCAAGACTATCTTAAAACAAGACAAAAAACAAAACAAAACAAAAAATTAGTCAGGTGTGGTGGTAAGCCTGTAGTCCCAGCTACTTGGGAGGCTGAGGTGGGAGGACTGCTCGAGCCTGGGAGGCAGAAGTTGCAGTGAACTGAGATCACACCACTGTACTCCAACCTCAGTGGTAGACTGAGACTTTGTCTCAAAAAACAAATAAGTAAAAGAAAATAGTCTGGGTGCAGTGATATGTACCTATAATCCCAGCTACTAAAGAGGCTGGAGTGGGAAGATAGTTTGAGACCGGGAGTTTACAACCAGCCTGAGCAACACAGTGAGATCCTGTCTCTAAAAATTAAAAAAAAAAAAAAAAAAATTAGCCAGGCATGGTGGTGTGCACCTGTAGTTTAACCTTATTCAAGAGACTGATGCCAGGAGTTTGAGGCTGCACTGTACTATGGTTGTGCCACTGCACTCCAGCCTGGGTGACAGAGCTAGACTCCATGTTAAAAAAATAAATAAATAAAATAAAAATAAAAAAATAAAAAAATAAAAAAATAAATATAATTAGCATATGATCTAGCAATTCCTCTTCTCAGTACGTAAGAATTGCAAGCAGAGTCTCAAAAAGATATCTGTAGACGCATATGCATAGCAGCATTATTCACAATAGCTAAAAGGTGGAAGAAAACCAAGTGTCCATTGATGTATAAATGGATAATCAAAATGTGGCATCCATACACTATAATATTACTAAGTCTTAAAAAGGAAGGAGATTCTGACACATGCTACAACAAACATGAACCTTGAGGACATTATGCTAAGTGAAATAAGCCAGTCACAAAAAGACAAATACCACTTTGTCTGACTCCACTTATGTGAGGTTCCTGTTACAGTAGTCAAATTCATAAACACATAAAGTGGAATGGTGGTTGTCAGGCGCTAAAGGGAGATGGGAATGGGGAGTTATTGTTTAATGGGTATAGAGCTTTGGATTTGTAGTGGGTATAGCGATGTGTGCCTATAGTCTCAGACACTCGGGAGGCTGAGGAGGAGGATTGCTTAAGCCTAGGAATTTGAGCCTAACCTGGGAAATGTAGCAAGACCTCCATCTTAAAAAAATAAAAAACAAAGCTTCAGATGTACAAGACCAAAAAATTATTGAAATGGATATGGTGATGGCTGTACAACAATATGAATATACTTAATACCACTGAACTGTACACTTACAACTTTTTCTTTTTTGAGACAGAGTTTTGCTTGTCGCCCAGGCTAAAGTGCAATGGCATGATCTCGGCTCACTGCAACCTCTGCCTCCTGGGTTCAAGCGATTCTCCTGACTCGCCTCCCGAGTAGCTGGGATTGCAGGCATCTGCCACCACGCCTGGTTAATTTTTGTATTTTTAGTAAAGACGGGGTTTCACCAAATTGGCCAGGCTGGTCTCGAACTCCTGTCCTCAGGTAATCTGCCCACCCCAGCCTCCCAAAGTGTTAGGATTACGGGCATGAGCCACTGCACCCAGCCAAAATGTTTCTATAAAAAGGTTTTAAAAAGATGGTTATGTGTATATTATGTGTATTTTACAATTAAAAACTTGGCAAAAAAGTTAAAAATAGTGACCATACCCAACTGCTGGTAAGGCTGGGAACAACCGGAATTCATACAACTGCTAATAGAAATAAAAAATGGTACAACTACTTTGGAACACAGTTTGGCAGTTTCTTAAAAAGTTAAACACACACCTACCATATGATCCAGTCAATATACAGAGATCTGTGCATGAATGTTCCTAACAGCTTTAGCTGTAATAGCCAAAAATTGAACATAAGCCAAATGCCCATCTAAGTGAATGGGTAAACATTCACTTAGGGATAAATCTATTTAATGGAATACTACTCAGCAATAAAAAGAAATAAACATGCAACATGGATGAATTTCAAAATAATTATGTTGAGACAAAGAAGCCAGACTCAAAAGACTACCATAGCATATGATTCCATCACATAAAACTTTAGAAAATGCAAACTAACGGCAGTAGACACTGGATCAGTGGTAAATCTTGCCTGGGGATTAGAGGGGGCAGAGAAAGGCAGAAGGGAGGAATTACAAAGGTGCACAAAGAAAGTTTTTAGTCCAATATGCTTATTATCTTTTTTTTTTTTTTTTTCTTTTTTGAGACAGAGTTTCGCTCTTGTTGCCCAGGCTGGAGTGCAATGACGCGATCTCGGCTCACTGCCACCTCCGCCTCCTGGGTTCAAGTGATTCTCCTGCCTCAGCCTCCCAAGTAGCTGGAATTACAGGCAGGTGGCGGGTGCCTATAATCCCAGCTACTTGGGAGGCTGAGGCAGAAGAACCGCTTGAACGCAGGAGGTGGAGGCTGCAGTGAGCTCAGATCATGCCACTGCACTCCAGCCTGGACAACAGAGTGAGACTGTCTCAAACAAACAAACAAAAAAAAGAACTTCCAGAGAGAAAAAGACAGATCACATACAAATAAATAAAAGTTAAACTGATAACAGACTTCTTAAGAGCAGTACTGAATGTCTTCAAATTTCTTTTTTTTTTTTTTTGAGACAGAGTCTTGCTCTGTCACCCAGGCTGGACTACAGGCGCCCGCCACCACACCCAGCTAATTTTTGTATGTTTTTTTTTTAGTAGAGATGGGGTTTCACCATATTGACCAAGCTGGTCTCAAACTCCTGACCTTGTGATCCACCCGCCTCAGCCTCCCAAAATGCTGGGATTATAGGTGTGAGTCACTGCGCCCGGCCATGTCTTCAAATTTCTGAGCAAAAATTGATTTTAAATTTAGAATTCTGTATCAAACTATCAATCAAGTATAAGGATAGAATAAAGACATGCTCAGATATGCAGAGACAAAAAAAATCTATGCATCCTTTCTTAGATATTCTCAGAGGATGTCCTCTACTAAAACCAAAAATAAGAAAGAGGAAGATATAGGACCCAAGAAACAGGATTCAACCCAGGAGGGCAGCAGAGGAAAATCCTGGGATGACAGCTCTGTTGCAGGGCTAAAGAACAAGCAGTGCAAATTGGAGCAGTAGAACAGAAGGCTCTAAGAAAAAGCTCTCCTGAAAAAAAATTCAATGAAAGAAAGTGAAGCAATTAACAACTCTACAAAAATAAACAATTCAAGAAAGAAAATGAAGCCATAATATACTACTTGGCTTTTCAGTGAACAATACTTAGTTGTGACACAAACACAATGAATACTGATTTAACACCCTTTAGGAAGCTACTATAAAAAAACAAAACAAAACAAAAACAAAAACACAAGCCAGGTGCAGTGGCTCACACCTGCAATCCCAGCACTTTGGGAGGCCGAGATGGGGAGATCACTTGAGCTCAGGAGTTCAAAACCAGCCTGACCAACATGGCAAAACCCCATCTCTACTAAAATACAAAAATTAGCCAGACGTGGTGGAGTGTGCCTGTAGTCCCAGCTACTTGGGAGGCTGAGGCACGAGAATGGCTTGAACGTGGGAGGCAGAGGTTGCAGTGAGCCAAGACTGTACCACTGCACTCCAGCCTGGGTGACAGAGCGAGACTCCAGACTACAAAAAAAAAAAAAAAAAGCACAAAAAAACCAGTGCTGGCAAGGATGGGGAAAAATTAAAACTCTCCTGCACTGTTGGTAGGACTGCAAAATGGCGCAACTGCTGTGAAAAACAGTATGAAAGTTTCTCAAAAAATTAAAAACAGACCTACCATATGGTCCAGCAATGCCACTTCTGCATATATATCCAAAAGAATTAAAAATAGGGTCTTAAAGAGATAGCTGTAGACCCATGTTCATAGTGGCACTATTCACAATAGCCAAGAAGTGGAAGCAACCCTAATGTCCACTGACAGATGAATGGATCAAACAAAATGGTGTGTATGTATACAATGGAATATTATTCAGCCTTAGAAAGGAAGGAAATTGAGTGGTGAGAAAAATAGAAAAAAATAAAAATAAAAATTTTTAAAAAGGAAGGAAATCCTGTCACATGCCACAACGGGTGAACCTTGAAGACATTATACTAAATGAAATAAGCCAGTCACAAAAAGATAAATATTGTATGATTCCACTTATAAAAGGTATCTAAAGTGGTCATATTTAAAAAAAAAAAGAAAAGAAAGTAGAATGGTGGTTACCAGAGACTGAGGGGAGAGAAGGGGAACTGTTGTGTAGGTATAGAGTTTTAGATTTGCAAGATGAAGAGGTTCTGGAGATATGTTTCACAACAATGTGAATATATGTAACATTACTGAATTGTGCACTTAAAAATGGTTAAGATGGTAAATTTTATGTTAGACGTATTTTTTTACAATTAAAAAAAGATTAATGGGATCATGTCAACAGGAACAAGAATCATCTTGAAGGAGCTCCCATTTATCAAATTTGAGACAAACTGAGCATCAAAAAGAAAAAAGAACAGTAGCTATAATTGATTACAACACATTGATTCTTTAAAAAAATCCATGAGGTTATAGTAATACTAAAATAATAGAAAATCTTTATAAAAGAATGCTAGTTAATAACTGTAGAAGAAGTTATATATTTAGAAAATGAACATTCTTTTGAGATAGAACTTTGCTCTTGTCGCCCAGGCTGGAGTGCAATGGCGTGATCTTCACTTGCTGCAACTTCTGCCTCCTGGGTTCAAGAGATTCTCCTGCCTCAGCCTACCGAGCAGCTGGGATTACAGGTGCCCACAACCACGCCTAGCTAATTTTTATATTTTTAGTAGAGACAGGTTTCATCATGTCAGTCAGGCTGGTCTCGAACTCCTGACCTCAGATGATCCACCTGCCTCCGCCTCCCAAAGTGCTGGGATTACAGGCACGAGCCACCACACCCAGCCAAAAAAGAACATTTTCTATGTAACTCCCAGTGCAATAGCTCATTCAAGCAAGGATCATCAATAAATGCTCAAGCAATCAGGTGAAAAGTTAGTTGTTGGGGAATAGGATATTCACATGGTACCAAAGCATCACCCCACAGATAATTTACTAATTACAAAGGGGTAAATGTACTTTACAATGGATAGATATGGCAGTTTACACCTTAACAAACTTAGTATTACTATTTGTGGAACAACCTGTCATTAAGTGTCATATATGCCTCCTAATTTGGTTAGGAGGATATACTGTAGGATGAATACACGATAGTACCTAGGAATTATTCCTGCCAAAAACACTTAATTCGAATCTAATTCCACCTCTGGACCCAGTTTCTAGTTTACAGGAAATACAGAGAATGGAGGAACAAATTAAGAAACAGACAAAATTCAGAATGTGGGACAATCTATAAAACAAGTGACCTAAATTAAAAGAGAGTAAGGAGACAAAAACTAAACATGTGAACTCTGATTAGATGCTATTTCAGCAAAGTTACAAAAATACATTTTTGGGACAACTATGGAAATTAGAATATGGAATATATATTAGATGATTTTTTAAAAGTTATGATTAAATATAAATTACCAATAAACAAAAAAGTTTAACCTTACCAATTATTAAAACAAAATATGTTAAAATTTACCTATCAAATTGGTGACACTAAAAATTAATACAATTTTTTGGGGCAGGACCATCTGGTAACATGTAACAGTTTTTTAAATGTTTATATACTTTACCCAGCAATTCCACTTCTAGGGATTCATCCTATAGAAATAAGAGTTGTACATAAACATTTATTGACCAGAATGTTCACTGCAGCATTACTAGTGAAAATGGACACAATCTAATTTACCAAGATGAAATAAATTATATAATAAAATACTTTGTAATCATTAAAAATCTTAATTTCAAATATTTAACATGAAAAGTTCCTTAATATATTAAGTACAAAGAAAGCAGATTATAAACTATTAATATGTAATTTCCCTGTATATATTCTACCTTACAGGAAAGATAATTATCAAAATGTTAATTTTGTTATTTCTAGGTGGCAGGATGGATTTATAGGTGATTTTAAGTTTTTTTCTTTGTAGGAGAGAGACTCATTATTTCTAATGTCTGAAAATAAAAAATGGGCCAGGTGCTGTGGCTCATGCCTGTAATTCCAGCACTTTGAGAGGCCAAGGTGGGTGGATCACTTGCGGCCAGGAGTTCGAGACCAGTCTGGCCAAAATTGTGAAACGCTGTCTCTACTAAAAATACAAAAATTAACCAGGTGTGGCTGCCCACACCTGTGGTCCCAGCTACTTGAGAGGCTGAGGCAGGACAATTGCTTGAACCCGGGAGGCAGAGGCTGCAGTGAGCTGAGGTCGCACCACCGCACTCCAGTCTGGGCAACAGAGTAAGACTCTGTCTCCAAAAAAAAAAAAAAAAGAAAAGAATAAAAAATGAAAGACAGAACAAAGTTATTTTTCATAATGCTAGAGGGCAGAACTAGAAACTACCACTAGAAGTTACAGGGAAGCCACATTTGACTCAACATAAGGAATAACTTTCTAACAACTAGAATTTTCTAAGCAATGAATGACCTGCCTTATGAGGTAATGTGTTTTGCATTATTAGAACTCTAAACAAAGGCTAAATGGTCACTTGGCAAAGATACATAGAACAGATTTATGTTTTAGGAGATTAAAGAGAAGCTCTTAATTGTCCTTTTCTACTTTAAGTACATATAGTTTCACAGAAAGTTTTCCACTTGCAAGGATACCAGAAAGGAAGTGGTATTTCTTTTTAAGTGTTATTATAAAAAAAAAAAAAATGCGGCACTAAACTAAAGACATTATACTTACATTAGAATAATGGAATTGAAGGATGATTTACTTTGTTACATTCTACATCAATAATATATACATTATTGATAAAGTGAAAAGAGATAACTAACCCCATGGAGAGGATTCAAACTGAACTGGCAAGAACATTTGAATCTACTCCTTACTAATTTCTCTGTGTCTGATAAGAACCTGAACAATTATACTTTTTTAAGGTTAAATACAATAAACATCTCAAAAAGGAGGACAGGAAGTACTATGCTCCCCTTTTGTGCTTCTGGCTGCACTATAATTCACATACAAATGGAGGAAAGGTGAAGAATACAGCACTCCCGCCCTTGCAATATGGTATATAAAAATCTTACGATTTTGGATGTAGGAACACTGGGCAATGGAAGTGACAGAAAAACTTATTATACTGGGTTCCTGGAAGGCAGAAGGAAGTGCCAGAGGTCTGTGAAATTTTTAGAGTAATTTGTAATGTTGAAAAAAATGAATGCCCTAAAAGACGTGCTTAAAAAACAACTTTTTAATTATGGAAATTGTCAAATATACACAAAAGTAGAAAGTGGACTCACCACTCACCTTCATTTATCAACATTTTATCAAAGCTATTTCCAGTATTTTTTGTCTGTGATTTAAAAACAAACAGTAGATTTAAGGCTATTTTACCTATAAAAAATTCAGTATGAAAAGATATCCTTTCTTGCTGATAACAGCAACTATTCAATGTTAGTTGCTAGCGCTAGGTACTGTTCTATGCCTTATACCCGTACAATTTTCATGTAAGCTAAGATTTGATATTATCCCCATTTTACAAATGAGTTTTTAATGGCTCACCCAGCCAGTAAGCAGTGGTGCTAAGATGTGAACCCAGATGTTAACTCTAGACTAGACTTTCTTCTCTCAACCACTGAAGTATGCTGCCTATTCACTATAGTTATTCTAGCTATTCTTTATGGGATATAGATTGTTGTGGTAATACTGGGAGAGGAACTGCTGAATGGGGAAAAAGACTGAAAATGATGTTATAGTGTGAACAGCTGCTCTTTACTTTTCTTGGGAAATTTTCTTTAAATGTTCCAAATGAGAGAGAAAACGTAACTGGATATCATCCGTGTCAACTGCCTAGGATATAAAAAAAGGAGTTAGCTCACAGAGGGCAAAGCAATGACATGACTAGGCCTCTTCCACAGAGCTTGAATATAGACAGATTTCTTTTAAATTTGCCCCTTCAATGGTGGGGGGAGAGGTGGAGAGGAGAGGTTTCTCTACTTCTACCAGACCTAAAATAGTTCTAGCAAAGGGATCTCACAAGCAGAGGGCTAATAATCAGTATAATATTTGGTTGCTTATGAAATATTCAGTGAAAAAAGGACAGGGGATAAAAAATTCTTCTGACTGATGTCTCTGAGTTCTAAACCTTTCACTCATAGTCTTATAAAACAAACAAGAAAAACTACTACATAATTCAGGATTTGTCAAAAGAAAGAAGAGTCTCCTCTGCGAAAGGACCAAAAATCCTCCTAAAACGCTCCCTAGTGATTTACAATAGATCTTAGAGTAATTAAACTAATTATCTTCTCTGTGGAGCTCACCTAGGGCATCCTCCTTCCTCATCTTCCACTTTTCCCAAACACAAGCAGAAGGGCTCCTTCCCTGCTCCTACTGTACTTTATATGTAATTCTATCAGAACACTAATCAATACTGCAGTGTAATTATCTTCTTCTCTGGGCTATGAATTCCCAGAGGGCCACGACCCTATCTTACTCCTCTTTACATTTCTAATTCCTTTTCTTCCTACCTACCACCACTGAAATACTCGAGAAAAGTCTGCAGAATGAATAAAGATGACAGAACATGGATTTTTTTTTTTTTGAGACAGAGTCTCATTCTGTCACCCGTGTTAAAGTGCGATGGCATGATCGTGGCTCACTGCAACCTCTGCCTCCCGGATTCAAGTGATCGTTGTGCCTCAGCCACACAAGTAGCTAGGATTATAGGCATGTGCCACCACACCTGGCTAATTTTTTTTTTCCCAAAAGAATACAATTCAGCTAATTTTTATAGTTTTAGTAGAGATGGGGTTTTGCCATGCTGGCCAGGCTGGTCTTAAACTCCTGGCCTCAAGTGACCTGCCTGCCTCTGCCTCCAGAAGTGTTGAGATTACAGGCATGAGCCACCACGCCTAGCCTGGAGTGATCTTTTTAAGAAGCGATTCTTTTATCAGTATAAAACCTCTCTAACCCCTTCACCTTCAGTTCTTCCCACAAGTCTCCCCTTTAGGAGCTTTCCCATCAGCCAACAGTTCAGGCTGAATGATAACATGGACTGTAGTCTCTTGAGAGCTGGAGAAAGAATCTAGTCACTTTGGTTTGCAATTATCTTCTAATGAAGAGGGGAGAACACAACTTGAAGGATCTGGAAGGTAGCCAAACCTTTCAAGAGCTTTTATTCAGAAGCCAAAATGCAGAATGGTATTTGAAATGCCTGCTTTTACATTTAAATGCTTGAAGGTAACAGGGAAAATAAAACATTGCAAATTTAAAAAACCACTGATTAGTAAGCAGCACCTGGTCATCCACTTCCATCATTTTTCAGACAAAAAATCCCTAGCAAAAATGTACAGGTCTGGGTTAAAGCCCTCAGCCATGAGGGAGGCACCTTTCATGTACTGTTGTAAGCGTGCTTAGACCCCTAATACTGGTTAACCAAACCACTTTGAGAATTATCTAGTTAGGCAATCCCTTTAAACGAAAATCTTTGAGTAAGGAAGTTATCTTTCTCAAGAATTTAAGAAAATTCTAAACAATCTCCCAGTCAGTTTAAGCTGTTACAGTGGAAAGAGAAAGTTGCATCACATGTTTTTATGCCTTTCTTTGGTTACCATGTTACCTTGGTTAGTGTCCTCTGGGTCTTCTATATGAGCAATGACACTCCTGAGATAAAGCTGCTTCTGCTGTTCTAGATTTGATTGTGAAAACGTCGGAACATTAGTCCTTGAATAAAGCAAACCAGAAAAAAGAAAAACAGCCCATTAGAAACAGGAATATAGAGCTTTGTAGAGAGAAGTGATATACTGCTGATTGATTAGAACTAAGTTTCAGAGGCAAAATTATCTTTATGATCAAGAGGCAGAGGACAGTATTAGGCAAAAAAAAAAAAAAAAAAAAACCTCAAATGGAGTATGGAATCGAGAAAAAAGAAGAGAAGCTGGGTGTGGTGGCTAACACATGTAATCCCAGCACTCTGGGAGTCTCAGGCAGGAGGACTGCTTGAGGTCAGGAATTTGAGACCCGCCAGGGCAACACAGTGAAACCCAATAAATTTTTTTTTAAATGAGCTGGACATGGCTGCATGTGCCTATAGTCCGAGCTACTCAGGAGGCTGAGGAGGGAGGATGACTTGAGTTCACGAGTTCAAGCTGCTGTGAGCTATGATCACACCACTGCATTCCAGCTTGAAGGAAATAGATACAACCTCCTGCTACCAAGGAATAGAAAGGTGAAGATTACCTAGTCCCTAGAGAAAGAAAGTATTTGTTGAGTAATTCAAGGTTAGTCAGAAAATAGCTAACTTTCTAGAGTGAAATTGAAAAGTTAAATGGGATAAAGACTGAAAAGAATCACTGTATCTGGCAATCAGCAACGGTGACCTTGGTGAAAGCAGTTTCTGGCCCATATTCATACTGACTGACTGTACCAAAGAGTCAGTGGATAAGAATATTGAGATTGCAAATTTATTACTGTCCCAAGTAGCCTGAGTTGTGAGTTTTTGATATCACTTACATTGTAAGCAATTCACAAGATTTCTCTCAATTATGTGAACAAAATAGAAAACCAGGAAACTGGGATTCAGGGTCGTAGTCAAAGGAAACTTTAGCCTTATTTGTAACAATTTAAATATTTATTTTTTATATAAGGTCTGTCTCCCAGGCTGGTGTGCAGTGGCATGATCTCGGCTCACTGCAACCTCTGTCCCCTGGGCTCAAGCAATCTTCCCACCTCGGTCTCCCTAGTAGCTGGGACCACAGGTGTGCGCCACCATACCTGGGTATTTTTTTTTATTTTTAGTAGAGGCGGGGTCTCGCCATGTTGCCCAGATTGGTACTGAACTCCTGAGTTCTAGCAATTGGCCCACCTCAGCCTCCCAAAGTACTGGGATTACAGGTGTGAGTCACTGCACCCGGCCTAATTAAATTTTTTAAGCAAAATAAATATAATAAATGTATAAACAAAAGAATTTTTTTAAATCTCACTGTAAGGAAGCTAATCTGATTCAACATTAAAAAAAAAGCTTCTCTAGTAGATTCAGTTTAAAAGGACCATGTAGAGACACTGCCATCTCCTGGTAACAAGAGAATAAATTGAAAAGGTGACACAAATTTGCAACCCCTACTAGAATTTTTTTTGCGAGGGCAGTTGTATGCAACTTGGGAGAGATGACAAAATGATTTTCTACTAGTTGTATCTTAACATTTTGGTTAAAATTATTCTAACCTCTTATCATATATGTGACCAGGCTGCCCCATGCATAGGAGAAGATATCTTACATTTGTAGTGTTTTCACTAATATGTCTATTTTGCTTTCAAAATAACCCTGTAAAGCAGCAGAGGAGGTATCATTAGCCTTATTTTATACATAAACATTGAGGTAAGAGATTAACTGACTTGCCAAAAGTCACATAGTTGGTAGTGCTGGAACTTCAAGTTTGCTTACTCCTGGAGCAGGGTTTTTTCCCTACACTAAGAGGAAACAGGAGGGGAAGAAAGAAATTGAAGAGAATCAAAAGAAGTCAGAATATTTAATTATAATTTACATTACCTGGTCTTGGTTTGTAGAACAGGAATGACTTTGCCTAGTCTTCTCTCATGGCCTTTCATCTTCCCAAAATCCTTGTTAAGAATATCCTGCTTTTTTGAGGAAAAGGAATGCAAAAGGAAAGGTGATTCTCAGTTACAAGAAAACCACTGAAAACAAGACTATTTATGGAAATATTTTTTAACCAAAGGCTACAAAAGCATATTCGTGAACACTACTGTGTACCACGTATGACAGTAGTGCTTTAAATAACAACTGTAATCTTAAAAAAAAAAAAAAAGAAAAAGAAAAAAGAAACCCTGGCCAGGTGCAGTGGCTCACGCCTATAATCCCAAAACTTTGGGAGGCCAAGGCGGGTGGATTACCTGAGGTCAGGAGTTTGAGACCACCCTGGCCAACATGGTGAAACCCAGTCTCTACTAAAATATAAAAATTAGCTGGACATGGTGGTGCACATCTGTAATCCCAGCTACTCAAGAGGCTGAGACAGGAGAATTGCTTGAACCTGGGAGGCGGAAGTTGCAGTGAGCTGAGATTGTGCCACTGCACTGCAACCTGAGGGACAGAGTGAGACTCTATCTCAAAAAAAAAAAAAAAGAAACAGTATGTGGCAGGGATTATTACACCCATTTGGCAGATAGGGAATCAGGTTCAAAAAAGTTAGGTAAATTGCCCAAGATTTTTCAGCTCTTTCATGGCTGACTCAGAGATAGTGCTGTATCTTAATATATAGCATGGCAATAAAGATTGAGACATAGGCTGAAACCCAAAGACAGGAAAAATAATAGAATTACCATCTTAGTAATTATTCAACAGAGGGTAATTTAATACTATGTACCAGGTGATATACATTATTTCATTAATCCTTATTATACTATGAAGTATTATTTACTGCAATTTAGATAAAGAAATGTGGGGAAACATAGAGGCTAAATAATTAGCCCAGGGTCACAGTGCTAGTCAGGATTAAAACCCCAATTTGTCTGAATACAAAGCTCTGCCAGATTATAACAAATGTACCACTGTGGAGTAGGATGCTCACAGCAGGGGAAGTTGTGTATGTGTGGAGATAGCGGGTATATGGAAACTCTGCTATACATCTGAATAAAAATAATTTCATTTTTCTCTTCACCTTGAAAAAAATGTACTTACTTTGTTCGATGAGCTGGAAACAACTGGAGATCTCATCTCACAACTTGACTTGTGTGAACCACCACTTCTGCAGGATGACTCCATATTAGAAGGAGTCTCTGAATGGTCTGAGATCCGAGAGAATACAGATGTAGGGTTCTCACTGTCAGGCATATTTTTATCAGAGACAGCTTGTTCAAAGTTATTGTTTGAAGAACAGAGCTGGGGCCCATCCCAGGCAGAGTTATTGGGGCTGACCCCTTCAGATTCAGTACAAAGTTTGCTTTCACTTGGGCTAAGACCATCTTCTCTCATCTCTTCTCCAAGGGAAGAGAGTTTTTCAGTATCTTTGGATGAATCAGTCTCGTCCTTATCAAGCAAAGAATCACAAACTGTTGGATTAAATGGTGCAACAGTTACTTTTATAAGATTCTTTTCTAGTACAGAGCGTCTGTTTAATGGTTTAGTAGGAGTTGGTCCATGACCACTTGATGTACTTAGCTGAGGTAGTTTGAAGAGGTCAGGAGTCTCAGCTACTGGTCCCAAGCTGTAGGATGAATTTTTCTCTTGGGGGATATCAAGTAGAATTTGACTCCCTCTTTCTCCCTTCTCAACATGCCCACCGTCATCTTCCCCAGAAGACTGCTCACATGATGGGTCATCTTCCTTCAACAGTGCATCGATCTCTTCCTCTGTGTAATTTACATCACCATCATCTTCTTCTCCCTCTGACAGCTCCAGCAAGGAGTCATCCAATCCATCCTCATCCAAGGAACTCCAAGAAAATGGGGCACTGTCTTTAGGCAAGACAGCGGTACCAGAAGACTGTTCAGAGGGCACCCGTGAGCACATCATTTCTGGAGAAATAAGACAGTTTCATTGAGGAAGAGAAAATAACCTTATACCAACTCCAGTCCACTATATGTGGGTAATATTCTAGTATTTCAAAATCTTTGCACTGTGACTTGTAGCATAAGAAATAATTTTTTTTTTTTT
>NW_012101377.1:2878890-2880699 GCF_000951045.1 Mandrillus leucophaeus | reverse complement strand
AAAAAAAAACAAAAAAAAGCACCTAGTTTTTAAACAGCTAATGATAGACCTAATCCATAATTATTTTCCAGATGGGAAAGGTGATAAAATGCTAGTATTTCACATATCTGAGAAGTATAAGAAATGCTTAAGTACTGAACTCAATAATTTGGAAAAGTATTTGTAGCCTTGTTAACTGTAAAATTTCCCCTACTCCTTGACCCTCCACGCCACACCCTGAGTTTTAACTTTAGTTCATGCATTCTTTTTTTTTTCCTGAGACAGAGCCTCGCTCTGTTGCCCAGGCTAGAGTGCAGTGGCACAATCTCGGCTCACTGCAAGCTTGGCCTCCTGAGTTCATGCCATTCTCCTGCCTCAGCCTCCCAAGTAGCTGAGACTACAGGTGCTCGCCACCACACCCGGCTAATCTGTTGTATTTTTAGTAGAGATGGTCTCGATCTCCTGACCTTGTGATCCACCCGCTCAGCCTCCCAAAGTACTTGAGATTATAGGCGTGAGCCACCGCACCCAGCCTAGTTCACGCATTCTTTTAGAAGATATTTTTTGAGGTACAATCATCACACAGCACAAGCTGCATGATATGTCTCTTTATGATTTCCAAGAAATCAAGATATAGCTCCCACTCTCATAATGTATAATATGTAATGTATAACCTTGCTAGGGAAATAACACTGAAAATTAAGCACCAATATGAGATAATATAAAATGGTATGGACAGTAAAGTACTAGAGAAAGAGAAGGGAGGGATTACAGAATTTTAGAACTAGAAGGGACCTAGTTAAACGTACTCATATCCTATTAAACGTACTCATATCAGAAATGAAACGGGAGAAAAATAAATATTAAATACCTATTATAAAACAGGTGCTCTGAGATACATTCTATAACTCTTTAACCTCTCAACACAACTCTGTAAAGTTAATCTTATCAAATAAATCATTTTCTGTTGTATTTAAACTCAGAGCTGCTAAAACTTATTTTATTTTACCAATACTGTATTCCAGCAATTGTGAGAGTTCTAGGTGTTGAAGCAGCTGCCTCTATGAAAAGTAATTTCTCTGCATTAGTGACTGAGTTATTTTATTTACTTTATTTCTTTAGGAAGCAGTTAGAAAAAAAGTTTACTTTTGGAAAACGTTCTTTGACTTAAGAAAGTTTATGGTTGTCAGGCACAGGTATCACAGGCACTGGGGTTAAGCAGCGACATTTCTTAGATGCCCTTTCTGAGCCACTGCCCCCAATTCTGACTCCTTACAAAATGTCTAGGTCAAGCCCTTGGTTGGCCAAATGGAGAGTTCAATAGATTTTCCCTCTTGGGAAATTAAAATTCAGAAGTATGCAGTAACAACCAAGTACATAGAGCTAATAATGTTAGAACAGGGATTGAAATCCAGGTCTAATTCCAAATGCAATGTTTTTCCCACTACGTCTGTGACAGACTTGCACAGGATTGGTCAGCAAATGGCAGAGCTAGAATCCAAACTCAGGCCTTCGAAATTCAGTACAATCTATAACAAACTGTGCAAGAGTAAAGACTAAAGAAGGTTTTTGGTCTCTTGGAAAAAATATTTTAAGCCACCTTAATAGGACCAATATCTTTCATAACCATTGCAATAATAAATTCCTACACGACATGACATCCAGATGCAAAAAGATGGGCTTTTCTGAGCTTATGTTCCAACAGATCTGGGAACAAAAGCATACAAAACAACACCATATATATGGTATAGAGACAGAGAGGAGGAGATAATTTTAATTTTTACAAATCATTCTCTTTCTGATGCTATTTCCTATTTTTTTTTTTTTTTT
>NW_012101377.1:2875053-2876885 GCF_000951045.1 Mandrillus leucophaeus | reverse complement strand
GCCATTCTCCTGCCTCAGCCTCCCGAGTAGCTGGGACTACAGGCGCCCGCCAACTCACCCAGCTAGTTTTTTGTATTTTTTAGTAGAGACGGGGTTTCACCAGGTTATCCAGGATGGTCTCGATCTCCTAACCTCCTGATTTGCCCGTCTCGGCCTCCCAAAGTGCTGGGATTACAGGCTTGAGCCACCGCGCCTGGCCAAGAAATAATTTTAAGATATTTAACCTTAGCAGAAACATGGAAATACATGTTAGAACAATGAGATACTTTTTGCCTATCAAAATGGCAATAATTAAGATGCCATGATAATCTGGATTGGTGAGGATGTGGAGAAACAAGCATTCACACACTATCAGTAAAAGCATTAAGTCAGTATGGTATTTTGTGAAGAGTAATTTGACTATACCATTTGACCTGGCAATTTCACTTCTAGAAATCTGTCCTTCATATATATATACATGGATGTTCAAAGCAGCCAAATCCTGGAGGCAACCTAAATGTCCATTACCAAGAGAACTGTTCAGTAAATCATGGTACGTTTGTGCTATGGAGTACTTTTCAATTATTTAAAAACACACTGAAGTAGACCTGTATGTACTATCATGGAATGATATCTACAACATACAAACAAAATAAATGTATATTATGTAAAATGTCTGAATATTCAGTTTACACTTTAACACAAAACAAATATGTATTACTTTTGAAATAAAACAAAATTCGAGAACACAAGAAGGTAAATAACTGTCTTCCATACTGTGTGGAGCTGCTGGAGCAGTCTCTGCCTTTGCCACGAGACCAAATGGAAAAAGGTTTCAGTTCCTGCTAGCTGTTCCTTTCAGGAGACTTGTCAAAATGATTGACTCCCACCTTCCTGCAGGCAAAAAGAAAATTAGAGGATCTTCTCATCACTTTCAACTCTGCTAATTACAAAGTCAACTGTATTATGCTTTAAGGTGCTCGATGTATTAATTTTAATCTTGATTTTTTTGTAATACCAGAAAGTTGGATTTTCTGAGTCAAGAACACCAAAGAAAAAAATCTTCAAAGAAAAAAAAATTATGCAACTAAGAGAACTAGTTTTGTTCCTCCCAACAATTTGTACTTTTTTAAGACTATCATCTACTTTAGTAGGATGAATACTGGTGTGGGAGTCCAAAGACCTGGGGTGTAGTCCTGGTTGTATCACTAGCCAGCTCCAACTACTTGGGTATGCCACTTGACCATTTAGACTTGTTTCCTCATTTACAAAATGGGAAAGGGATAGAAAAGGAGTGCTAGGCAATGTCTAAGTTTCCACCAAAATCTAAAACTTAATCATGATCTCACACACACAATTCTTTAAATATATATATAGAAAAAACGCCAAAAAAAAAAAAGGTCATTAAAGATACAAACACAAGCCTGGGCAACAAGGTGAAATGCTGTCTCTACAAAAAACAGAAAAATTGGCGGGGCATGGGGGCACATGCCTGTAGTTCCAGCTACTCATGGGGCTGAGGTGAGAGGATCACTTGAGGATGGGCGGTTAAGGCTGCAGACAGCAGTCATCGTGCTGCTGCACTCCAGTCAGGGTGACACAGCAAGGCCCTGTCTCAAAAGAAAAATAAAAAAAAATACAAACAAAAATTGATGACTACTATAACTTGTAGGGACCATAAAGGTAGGTCAAGGTCAGATTTTGTATCATTTTACTTTTCTACTTGAATAGTTAGTTGTACAATTAAAACCTAGTTTTTAGCCGGGCGCGGTGGCTCAAGCCTGTAATCCCAGCACTTTGGGAGGCCGAGACGGGTGGATCACGAGGTCAGGAGATCGAGACCATCCTGGCTA
>NW_012101377.1:2865759-2873148 GCF_000951045.1 Mandrillus leucophaeus | reverse complement strand
CAGAGAGGAGGAGATAATTTTAATTTTTACAAATCATTCTCTTTCTGATGCTATTTCCTATTTTTTTTTTTTTTTTTTTGAGACGGAGTCTAGCTCTGTCGCCCAGGCTGGAGTGCAGTGGTGTGATCTCGGCTCACTGCAAGCTCCACCTCCTGGGTTCAGGCCATTCTCCTGCCTCAGCCTCCCAAGTAGCTGGGACTGCAGGTGCCCACCACCATGCCTGGCTAATTTTTGTCTTTTTATTAGAGATGGGGTTTCACTGTGTTAGCCAGGATGGTCTCGATCTCCTGACCTCGTGATCCGCCTGTGCCGGCCTCCCAAAGTGCTGGGATTACAGGCGTGAGCCACTGCGCCCAGCCATTTTCTCATTTTCAAAATTATTTATTATGAAAAATGTAAAACATATACATAAGTAACACAATAGTATAATGAACCCCATATACCCATCACTCAACCCCAACGACTATCAACTCACAGCTAATCTTGCCCCATCCACTTCCCACCTTTACCAGATTATTTTGAAGCAAATCCCAGGCATTATATCATTTCATCTGTAAATAACAAGAACCCCTTATCATAAAATATACAGTTCAGATTTCCAATTATCTTATGTCATATTTTTTTAAGGCTAAAAAATAATCACTATCCAAATAAGGTCCATACAATGTGACTGGCTGATAATGTCTTATGTGTATTTTAATCTAAAGATTTCAGATCTTTTCCCCCTGCAATTACTTTATTAAAGAAACAATACGCTAGATGGCTTACGCCTGTAATCCCAGCACTTTGGGAGGCTAAGTTGGGCAGATCACTTAAGGCCAGGAGTTCGAGACCAGCCTGACCAACATGACGGAACCCCATTTCTACTAAAACTACAAAGAAAATTTAGCTGGGCATAGTGGCATGGGCCTGTAGTCCCAGCTATTCAGAAGGCTGAGGCGGGAGAATCGTTGAAACCCAGGAGGTGGAGGTTGCAATGGGCAAAGATCGCACCACTACACTCCAGCCTGGGTGACAGAGTGAAACTCTATCTCAAAATAAAAGAAAAGAAAAAAGAAACAGGCCAGGCGTGGTGGCTCACACCTGTAATCCTAGCACTTTGGGAGGCCAAGGAGGGTGGATCACAAGGTCAGGAGTTTGAGATCATCTGGACCAACATGGTGAAATCCCATCTCTACTAAAAATACAAAAATTAGCTGGGCTTGGTGGCGTGAGCCTATAATCCCAGCTACTCGGGAGGCTGAGGCAGGGGAACTGCTTGAACCTGGGAGGCGGAGGGTATAGTGAGCCTAGATCACGCCACTGCACTCCAGCCTGGGCAACACAGCAAGAGTCAGTCTCAAAAAACAACAACAACAAAAAAAATCACAATACCACATATTATGGTGTTATATATGGATACATTTATCACAAAATTATAATAATATGCATGAAAGGCCAGAGTTCAGGATGGTCTCGATCTCCTGACTTTGTGATCCGCCCGCCTCAGCCTTCCAAAGTGCTGGGATTATAGGCATGAACCACCACGCTCCACCAACGTTTTATTTCTTAAGAAAACAATATCTCATCTTAGGCTACATGACGATAAATAAATAAGGAAAAAAAAATAGCAAGAAGAGACCTGAAACAAAGATGGCAACCTAAGATAAAGCAGTATGGTAGGTGTAATAATGTTCACTATTATGTTACTTTTATACTGTTAAATTATTGTTATTTTTTTCACACAGGGTTTCAGGTTTGTTGGTCAGGCAGAAAACAGCGGCGTGATCATAGCTCACTGCAGCCTTAAACCCCAGGGCTGCTGGGACTACAGATGCATGCCACTATACCCAGCTAATTTTTTATTTTTATTTTTTGTAGAGACATAGTCTTATTATGTTGCCCAGGCTGGTCTGGAACTCCTGGAGTCGAGCAATTCTTCCGCATAGGTTTTCCAAAGTGCTGGGATTACAGGCATTGAGCCACCATATCCAGCCACTATACTTTTTGATATGCTTGAAACAATAAAAACATTTTAAAATTATGAAGTCAATGGGAAAGATACAATGATTATACTCTGTGAAGTATCAAATGTCCTCAAATATCACAGTACCTACCTGATAGGGTTGTGGCAAGAATTAAATAAGATCATGAACATAAATTTAGCACACTAGAGGCATGACATAAGAGATAAATAACTGGTGGCCATAGTTATTATTTCACCCCACCACCATTGCCCTGGCCCCTGGTGTCTTAAGAGAAGCATAAAGCCAGGTGTGGAGGCTCACGCCTGTAATCCTAGCACTTTGGGAGGCCGAGGTGGGCGGATAACCTGAGGTCAGGAGTTCGAGACCAGCCTGGCCAACATGGTGAAACCCCGTCTCTACTAAAAATACAAAAATTGGCCAGGCGTGTGGTGCATGACTGTAATCCCAGACACTAGGGAGGCTGAGGCAGCAGAATCACTGCAACACAGGAGACAGAGGTTGCAGTGAGCTGAGATCGCGTCACTGCATTCCTGCCTGGGTGACAGAGGGAGACTCCATCTCTCAAAAAAAAAAAAAAAAAAGCATACGAACGGTAGGAAAAAAGAGTGCTAAACTGGTAGGGAACTTCCCCTAGACCCTGCCTGAAATTATCTAATATACTCTACTCTCATCTAGTTTAATCCAGCATTCAATCATATTGTCACTAAAGACCAGACTAGGTAGACATCTGAAATATCAGGCAAATTATGCAAATTAATGTTCACTGAACTATCTTTTACAGAGGTACTGGACCTCAGCAATTCACTTCAAATCTCTGAACCTCAACACAGATGAGAACACACATCTAAAAAGGGGTAAATACTGTTAACTTCAAACAGATTATCATGAGAAAAAAGAGGATGCTTATGAAAGTCCTATAAACCTAAAAGTTCTATACCAAAAAAACCTGGTATTTAATGAGTGTGCAAGGGGGGAAATCCTCAGATAAAACTGAAGTTCTTCAGTGAAATTCCAAAGACAGCCTTACTTACTACTTCTCTGTCAAAAGATGGCTTGCTTACTTCTCTGCCTACCATTCTTGGCACTTGTCTGGTAACCTCCACTTAAAATATGGGGATCCCTTTTTTTTTATTTTATTTTATTTTAATTTTTGAGACAGGGTCTCACTCAATCACCCAGGCTGGAATGCAGTGGCATGATCTGGGCTCACTGCAAACTCTGCCTCCCAGGTTCAAGCGATTCTCATATGTCAGCCTCCCAGTAGCTGGGATTACACGCGTCCACCATGCTGAGCTAATTTTTGTATTTTCAGTAGAGATGGGGTTTTGCTATGTTGGTCAGTCGGGTCTTGAACTCCTGGCCTCAAGCAATCCTCCAGCCTCGGCCTCCCCAAGGGCTGGGATTACAGGCGTAAGCCAGCATGCCTGGCCATATCCCTTTATTTTTAAGGGAAGAATATTTTTCCGATCTCCTAATTCTATCTCTTAGTTCCTCTACACCCCATCCTTTCTGTGACCCCATTCTGTCCTTCCACATCTCTCTCACCTGTCCACCCCCTTCTTCACATTTCAGTTTACCACCCCCTCTCTCTGTTCTCGAACCTCCTGGTTGCAACCTCAGAAACTGGTTCCCTTTCTATTTTTATCTCACCTCAGAAAACCTACTGCCTTCGAGCACAAAGCCTTACTTTATTGAGGCCACTAAAACTGCAACACCAGATGCAAACCCACATCCTCTTTCAAGCTCTAAAGTCAAGACCATTACCAAGCAGGGTCTGACAGGTACAGCCAAGGGCAGAGATTATTTCCAATGGACAAGACCTCCCGCTGGCCTTTGATTTCCAACCTTTCCCAAATGCAATACATGGGAAGCACACAGCACAAAACGCACTCAGCAAGCTTTGTTATCACTCCATAAAATACACACAACATTTACAAAAAATCAAAATGAACTCAAATTATCTGTAACAGTTTTGCAAATTCCTTCGAAGTAACTAAAAACACCGCAGGACGGAAAAAACAACCCAGGGCTGCAAATCTTTGCTTTAGGTAACATTTCACTAGATGAGAGTGCCAGGATTCTCCTCCCACATGGGCACAGAGAACAGATTTGCTAAGCTGCAGCAACAGGTTTCTTTTAAAAAAGAAAATGTGCTTTAAAACACTTCAGGCAGGTCTGCTAGAGCTTGGAGTCCCTAATAAATACAGAAAACACTGGAGATCAGGTTAGGGCAGGCGGTGGGCAATTCAACCACTTCTAGGACCTTTCCAGGACCCACCGAGGTGCTGCTTTCCCTCTTGCCCTAGAAGTAACTGGTGACGCCGCTTCCAGCCCTTGAGGACCCGCAGAAAGGATGGCCCAGGCCCAACCTTTGGAGGATACTGCCTTGGCTCTCTCTCACAAATGCAACGGCCCGGGACGGTGTCGCCCTCCAGGAAGGCCCTTTGCATCTCCCTCCTCCGGAGACACCGCGAATTCCCGCCTCCCGGCGGAAAGCGGGAGAAGCGAGGGTTTTCTCCCCGCCCCTCCCCCAGTAGGGGCACACCCGCCCCCCTCAGCAGGCCTGGGCTTTGCGCTCCTCTCCCGAGAACCACCGTCCTCAGATCTCCCCGGGGAGTGGGCCGTCCTCTTCCTGCCCCCACCCGCGAGACGCGGCAGAAAAGCCCGCGGCTAGCTTCCCGCCAGCAACAGCCTCCCGCCGAGCCGGTCGGGACAGAGGCGGCCCCCACTCCCACTGGGCAGGGACTGCAGACGGCGCTCCCCGACTCTCAGACGACCAGGGAGCTTCCCTTTTCCTCAGCGGGGTGAGGGGCATCTGTCGCCTGCCGACTTGGAGGTGGGGGGCAGGGACATTCCCTCGCCATCACCTCAGGAGCTAGAATGCTTCTCGCCGCAGGGCGTGGGCCTCCCAATCCCTCCAAGGGGCGGACGGCGTGCGCAACCCCCTGGAGAAGCAACAGGCGCCCCCATCCCCCTCCAAGCCGGGTAACGCCGACCCCCTCTTCCCTCCCGCTCTTCACCTCCGGAAGCCGGGCCAAAGCCTGGGCGAACGACTGCGCCTCACTCCGCCCCCTGCGCCATTTTATCGCCCCCTCCCCGACCTCCCCCACCCCGAGTCAGCCGGGCCAACGCCAGGGGGAGGGCAAACCAGCAGTGATTGGCAGGAAACCGTCCCGCCTCTAGGAGGGTTGTGCCCCGCGCAGGCTCTTCAGCCCCGCCCTCCGCACCGCCTACCGTGCCCGCCGGCTCCACCTTTTCCCGTCTCATCGACCTGCTCGACTCTCCGCTGCTCCTCACTTTTTCCAGCTACTGCCGGGCGGGGAGGGGTCCAGGCCGAGCAAGCGGAGCGCCGAGCCCAGCTGATGCAACCTGGCTGGACTCGCGTGACAGTTCCCGGTACGCGGCGGCGACGGTGACCCAGGAAGGGGCTCTGGTGCCGGGCTGAGCAGGGGAAGCAGGGGTAGCGGAGCCATGGGGGACGCTCCCAGCCCTGAAGAGAAACTGCACCTTATCACCCGGAACCTGCAGGTCAGGCCTGGGGGTCGGAAATGCGCCGTTGGGGACTAGGAGCCCGAGGTTCAGTGATTTTGAGCCCCATTACGGGGTTCTAAGTATGTGGGACCGGGGTCTCGGCGCTGGGGCATCTCTGAGAGAGGCTGTAGATCTCACTGCTGGTCGGTCAGTCAATCAAGCAGCCCTTACCTGGGTTCCACAGAAAGCACAGCGGGCTCATCTCTTCCGTCCAGTTACCTTGTGTTGGAGCCAAGCTTTGAATCCAGGACTCCCACTCCACCGCCCTATTAAGTGCCAGACCTGGTGTTTAGTCGCTGGGGATACGTCAAGCCAGAGCTTGTCTGAAGGGGATCAGACGTTAAAAATGACCCATTACGGTTCAAGTAAATACTGGAAGATGCTATACTGGGAGCTTTAAAAGGAAAAAGAGAAGGGAAGCCTTCCCTGAGGAAGTGACCTCTAAACTGCGCCTTGAAGGTAGTGGATCCCCCCTCCTCATACGTTCCGATTGTTACCAAGAAATACGGGAGTAGAAGTTAACCAGAGGAAGAATGGAAGAATGACGAGGGAGAGCATTTCAGATGGAGGGAACAGAAATTGTGGCTAATTTAGCTGGAGTGGAGTGAGCAAAGTTATGCGGAAGCACTTAAATATTTGTGTTGCTTATTCCCTTAACTTTTTCAGGCTTCTATTGTCACCTTATCAGGGAGGCATGATTTCCGACCACTTTATTTAAATAACAAACCCTCTGGCACCAGAACTGCCCCATCCCTTGCTCTGCCTTTTTTTTTCTGTTATTATTTCTACATGCTATACATTTTATTTGTTTATTTGTTTAGGAGAGGTAGGCAGGGTCCAAGTCACGGGCGCCTGGCAGGCCTTATTCTGTTCAATTTTAAATTGTGCTTTCTTCAAAGAGCAGTGATACATCAGTTGGGCCACAGCCTGCTCTGTTTTTTCTTTTTTGAGATGTAATTCACATACTATAAAATTCACCCTTTTAAAGTGTACAATTCAGTGGGTTTTAGTATGTTCACAAGGTTGTGCAACCATCACACTAATCTAATAAAACTTGCACCCATTAGCAGACACTACCTATTACCCACTACTCCTAGCCTTAGAGAAACACTAATCTACTCTCTGTCTCCAGGTATTTGTCTATTCTGGGCATTTCCTGTAAGTAGAATCATACAATATGTGTCTTGTTGCGGCTGATTTTTTGCACTTAGCATAATGTTTTCAGAGTTCATGCATGTATTTGCACCTAACAGAACCTCATTCCTTTTTTAGTTTTGTTTTATTTTTGAGACAGAGTCTCCTCGGTCGCCCAGGCTGGAGTGCAGTGGCGCGATCTCAGCTCACTGCAAGCTCCGCCTGCTGGGGTCCACGCCATTCTCCTGCCTCAGCCTCCCGAGTAGCTGGGACTACAGGCGCCAGCCACCACGCCCGGCTAACGTTTTGTATTTTTAGTAGACGGGGTTTCACCGGGTTAGCCAGGATGGTCTCCATCTCCTGACCTCGTGATCCACCCGCTTCGGCCTTCCAAAGTGCTGGGATTACAGGCGTGAGCCACCGCGCCCGGCCGAACGTCATTCCTTTTTATAGTTGAATGATACTCTGATGTATGGGTATACATTTTGTTTTTCCGTTCATCAGTTGATGGACATTTGGGTTATTCCATTCACAACTTAGTCTTAACCAAAGGTTTTTGCATGCTTCCCCTAGCTAGATTCTTTGTTTCCTATTCTCTCTCCATAAAATAGTGCTGGTTGGAGACTAAAAATACACAAAACTATTAGAATTTACTCAATTGGGTTTTTCGTTTTGGGGTTTTTTTTTTTTTTTTTTTTTTTGAAACGGAGTTTCGCTCTTGTTGCCCAGGCTGGAGTGCAATGGCACAATCTTAGCT
>NW_012101377.1:2861555-2863374 GCF_000951045.1 Mandrillus leucophaeus | reverse complement strand
TCAGAGTGAGACTCCATCTTAAAAAAAAAAAGTATCTGAGACAAGTCTCAATGAATTTAGAGGTTTATTTTGCTAAGTTGAAAGACCATGGCACCTGACACAGCCTCAGTAAGTTCTGAGAATATGTGTCCAAGGTGGTTAGGTTACAGTTTTCGTTTTATACATTTTGGGGAGACAGAAGTTACAGGCAAAAACATAAATCAATACAAGTAAGGTATACATTGGTTTGCCCAGAAAGGGGGTGGGAGTTCTAGGTTATAGGTGGATTCAAAGATTTCCTGATTGGCAATTGATTGAAAGAGTTAAACTCTGCCTGAAGAGTTGAAGTCAGCTGAGTTAAGATAAGGAGGGTTGTGGAAGCCAAGGTTTTTTTTTTTTTTTTTTTTTTTTGAGACATAGTCTTGTTCTTGTTGCCCAGGCTGGAGTGCAATGGTGAAATATTGGCTCACTACAACCTCCGCCTTCCAGGTTCAAGCGATCCTCCTGAGTAGCTGGGGTTACAAGCGCCTGCCACCGTGCTCTGCTAATTTTTGTATGTTTAGTAGAGACAGGGTTTCGCCATGTTGGTCAGGCTGGTCTCGAACTCCTGACCTCGTGATCCGCCCGCCTTGGCCTCCCAAAGTGCTGGAATTTACCGGCCTGAGCCACTGTACCCAGCTGAAGCCAAGGTTCTTGTCATATAGATGAAGCCTCCAGGTAGCTGGCTTCAGAGAGAATTGATGGTGAATGTCTGTTATCTGACCTTAAAAGGTGTCAGACTCTCCAGAAAAGACTTAGTATGGGTAGGAGATTTCTCTACAGAACGCACATTTCACCCCACAAGAGACAGTTTTGCAGGGTCATTTCAAAATATGTCAAATAAATATCTTCTGGGGTAAAATACTTTGATTTCCTTTAGGGTCTGCTATCTGTCTTGTGGTGCTATACCAGAATCAGGTTGGAATTTGGTATCTTATTGCTACAGAGAGTTTGTTTTGTCAATCTTACTATCTGTGTTTTAATGTTCATGCTGGTCAATTGTGTCTAAACCCCAGAGGATCACCAGGTGGGGTGGCTCACACCTATAATCCCAGCACTTTGGGAGACTGAGGCCAGAAGATCACTTGAGTCCAAGAATTCGAGACCAGCCTGGGCAACATAGTGAGACTTCTCTACTAAACCAAAAAAACTAGCCAGGCGTACATGCGCTGGTAGCCCCAAGCTGCTAGGAAGGCTGAAGTGGGAGGATTGTTGAGCCTGGAGGTCTAGGCTGCAGTGAGCTGTGTTTGCACAACTGGACTCCAGCCAGGGCAGCATAGCAAGATCTTGTCTCAAAAAAAAAGTGAATAAATATACTCCAAAGGGAGAAGGGTATAATGAGGCAAGTCAGACCCTTCCTTCCTGCGTTGGCCTGAACTAGTTTTTTAGATTTCTTTGGGATCCCGTTGGCCAAAATGTGGGGTCCATTCCATCAGTTGGGGGGCTTAGAGTTTAGTTTTGGTTTACAGGTAGCTACAGGCAAAGATGCAGTTAGGGGCATGTCCCCACTCCCCAGCATCGGGGGTGATACTAGGAGCAGCATCAACTTTACATTGGCTCTCCGTGTTGTAACTGAGCGAGTTATATAGAAACGCCACACTCTGAGATGAATTCAGGAGTCCTTTATTAGCCTGCGACCGAGAGACGGCTAGTGCTCAAAATTCTCTCGGCCCTGAAGAAGGGGCTAGATTTTCTTTTATACTTTGGTTTAGAAAGGGGAGGGGGAGCCTAGCTGAAGTAATCTTACAGAAGTAAAACAGGCAAAAAAGTTAAAAAGACAAATGGTTTATACTTTCGTTTA
>NW_012101377.1:2860196-2861505 GCF_000951045.1 Mandrillus leucophaeus | reverse complement strand
AAAGGGGAGGGGGAGCCTAGCTGAAGTAATCTTACAGAAGTAAAATAGGCAAAAAAGTTAAAAAGACAAATGGTTTATACTTTGGTTTAAAAAGGGGAGGGGGAGCCTAGCTGAAGTAATCTTATAGGAGTAAAACAGGCAAGAAAGTTAAAAAGACAAATGGTTATGGGAAAACAAACAGTTCCAGGTGCAGGGGCTTTAAATCCATCACAAGTGATAGACGCGGAGGCTTTGGGTACCATCAGCCAGACACAAATGTGGGGGCTTAGGGTACTATCAACCGGGTGAATTCCTGGGAACTGCGATATAGCTTGCCACAATATCTTATCAGTTAATTGCGTTCTTTGATGTGCTGGGAGTCAGCTTGCACAAGTTAAGTCCTTGAGGAGAGGGGTGGGTAAGAGGCTGCAAGGGGCTGCAAGTGAAGGAGCCAAAATGGAGTTTGTCTGGCTCTCTCAGCAAAGGGAGAGTCAATTCGGGTTAAAACAAGGTAGGGTATCACATCCACACTGAGAGCATGGCTGGACCTCCTTGATGGCTCTGAGTCTGGATCTCCAGTGACACATCCTTTTGTTTTCCTTGTCACATGGTAAAGGATGAGCAAGGTGGGACACCGACATTAAACTAACTCTTCTGCTTCCACAACAGGAGGTTCTGGGGGAAGATAAGCTGAAGGAGATACTGAAGGAGCGGGAACTTAAAATTTACTGGGGAACAGCAACCACGGGCAAACCACATGTGGCTTACTTTGTGCCCATGTCAAAGATTGCGGACTTCTTGAAGGCAGGATGTGAGGTAAGAACTAATGCTATAAGCCCTTGAGGAATGACCCAAAGGAGACCCAAGAGAGACTTAACAAGGACAGGGTGGGGCTGGAGGAGATAGGTTGGAGGTAATTGGACAAATTCGCATTTTGGTAGCCCCTTATCTCTTATCCAGGTAACAATTCTGTTTGCGGACCTTCACGCATACCTGGATAACATGAAAGCCCCGTGGGAACTTCTAGAACTCCGAGTCAGTTACTATGAGAATGTGATCAAAGCAATGCTGGAGAGCATTGGTGTGCCCTTGGAGAAGCTCAAGTTCATCAAAGGCACTGATTACCAGCTCAGCAAGTAAGTGCTTGATCATCCACCCTCCTTGTGGCTCTGGTGCTGCTAGCTAATTACAGGCCTGTGGAGTCCAGTCTTTCTTTACATTTAAATTAGAAGCTGTCTGGCATGACCTATTAAGAACCGTTTAAAACTTTATACTCATTGTCCTTGTAATTCATCCATCAGAAGTATACTGACTAGTAAATGCCTTAATA
>NW_012101377.1:2855882-2858916 GCF_000951045.1 Mandrillus leucophaeus | reverse complement strand
ATGGGGTTTCACCATGTTGGCCAGGCTGGTCTCAAATTCCTGACCTCAAGTTATCCGCCAAACTCGGCTTCCCAAAGTGCTGGGATTAACAGGCGTGAGCCATGGCACCCGGCCTCACTCACGTTTTAAAGGCTAAGTAATGTGACATCTTCCTGGATGGTGAGAACCCTCCAAGTGTCCACATAGTTGGGGTGCTCTTGAGCATGCGGGATCAGCTACCAAAAGACTTGGAGCACAGGATTTTAACAAGTCCTGGTAATACATGATTCAAACTAGCAGTCTATCATAGTTTCTAACAGCCTCCAAAACTGTAACTTGAGGAAACACTACAGCCTCTTATCAGAGGTACACTGGCCTCTTAGAATTTTTTCAATACTGTCATAGGACAAAAAGAAATCATTAAAGGTTTGTAAAAAGGAAAATGAGTTTTAAAGAAGTTTTTGAGTTTTAAAGACTATCTCTGGCTACCTTTTAGAACATGGATTGGAGTGGCCAGGCACAATGGCTCATGCCTGTAATCCCAACACTTTGGGAGGCCCGCGCGGGCAGATCACTTGAGGTCAGGAGTTGAAGACCAACCTGGCCAACATAGTGAAACCCCATCTCTACTAAAAATACAAAAATTTATCGGGCATGGTGGCAGGCACCTGTAATTCCAGCTACTTGGGAGACTGAGGCAGGAGAATAGTTTGAACCCGGGAGCAGAGGTTGCAGTGACTTAAGATTGCATCACTGCCCTCCAGCTTGGGTGACAGAGCAAGACTCTGTCTCAAAAAAATAAAAAAAAGAACATGGATTGGAGGGAGTAAGAGTAGATTTGGGAGACCTGTTAGGAGAATATTACAGTAATCCTGGTGTGATCTGATGGGGCCTGGATTTGGGTGGTGATGTAGAGGCAGAGAGAAATAGGAGGGTTGAAGAGCAGTTTTGGAGTCCTTGAACAACTCTAAATGATGGTACCATTTACTGAACTAGGAGTGAAACTATCAGTGAAAAAGATGGTTGGGGAGTGAAGTAAAGTCAAGAGCATGAGTTTTATTTTGAACACGTTGAGTTTGAATGATTGGATTGATAACAAGAACACCGTTCTGTATATGGGTGTGAGCAGGAGATTTGGGAGTTACTGGCTTACAGTAGTAATTGAAGCAACTGAAGGGGATCAGTTAAGGAGACTGTAGAGTAAGAAGATAAAAGACCAGAGCCCCAAGGATTGCTAATATTTATTGACTAGGAAAAATAAGAACAGTTGCAAAGAAATCTAAGCAGGCAGAGAAGAGGAAAACTAACAGAATAAAATAAAGGAGACCAAAAGAGGAGAGTGCTTCTGGGAGGGAGTGAGGACTAAAAAATACTCATTGAATTTAGCAACATGAAGGTCCTCTGTGATCTTAGCAAGTTTATTTGTGATGTGATATGGAATTCAAATTAGAATGGGAGATTAGGAAATGGAGACCAAAAGAAGAGACAACTGTTTCAAGAAATTGGCTATGAAAGGAAGGAGAGTGAGTTAGAGGTATGTAAACCAAAAAGTATCTGAGGCCAGGTGTGGTGGCTCACACCTATAGTCCCAGCACTTTGGGAGGCTGAGGCAGGTGGATCATTTGAGGTCAGAAGTTGAGATCAACCCGACCAACATGGTGAAACCCCATCTCTACTAAAAATACAAACAATTAGCTGAGTGTGGTGGTGCGTGCCTGTAACATCAGCTACTCTGGAAGCTGAGGCAGAAGAATCACTTGAACCCCGGAGGCGGAGGTTCCAGTGAGCAGAGATCACAGCACTGCGCTCCAGCTTGGGCGACAGAGTGAGACTCCATCTTTTTTTTTTTTTTTTTTTTGAGACGGAGTCAGAGTGAGACTCCATCTTAAAAAAAAAAAGTATCTGAGACAAGTCTCAATGAATTTAGAGGTTTATTTTGCTAAGTTGAAAGACCATGGCACCTGACACAGCCTCAGTAAGTTCTGAGAATATGTGTCCAAGGTGGTTAGGTTACAGTTTTCGTTTTATACATTTTGGGGAGACAGAAGTTACAGGCAAAAACATAAATCAATACAAGTAAGGTATACATTGGTTTGCCCAGAAAGGGGGTGGGAGTTCTAGGTTATAGGTGGATTCAAAGATTTCCTGATTGGCAATTGATTGAAAGAGTTAAACTCTGCCTGAAGAGTTGAAGTCAGCTGAGTTAAGATAAGGAGGGTTGTGGAAGCCAAGGTTTTTTTTTTTTTTTTTTTTTTTTGAGACATAGTCTTGTTCTTGTTGCCCAGGCTGGAGTGCAATGGTGAAATATTGGCTCACTACAACCTCCGCCTTCCAGGTTCAAGCGATCCTCCTGAGTAGCTGGGGTTACAAGCGCCTGCCACCGTGCTCTGCTAATTTTTGTATGTTTAGTAGAGACAGGGTTTCGCCATGTTGGTCAGGCTGGTCTCGAACTCCTGACCTCGTGATCCGCCCGCCTTGGCCTCCCAAAGTGCTGGAATTTACCGGCCTGAGCCACTGTACCCAGCTGAAGCCAAGGTTCTTGTCATATAGATGAAGCCTCCAGGTAGCTGGCTTCAGAGAGAATTGATGGTGAATGTCTGTTATCTGACCTTAAAAGGTGTCAGACTCTCCAGAAAAGACTTAGTATGGGTAGGAGATTTCTCTACAGAACGCACATTTCACCCCACAAGAGACAGTTTTGCAGGGTCATTTCAAAATATGTCAAATAAATATCTTCTGGGGTAAAATACTTTGATTTCCTTTAGGGTCTGCTATCTGTCTTGTGGTGCTATACCAGAATCAGGTTGGAATTTGGTATCTTATTGCTACAGAGAGTTTGTTTTGTCAATCTTACTATCTGTGTTTTAATGTTCATGCTGGTCAATTGTGTCTAAACCCCAGAGGATCACCAGGTGGGGTGGCTCACACCTATAATCCCAGCACTTTGGGAGACTGAGGCCAGAAGATCACTTGAGTCCAAGAATTCGAGACCAGCCTGGGCAACATAGTGAGACTTCTCTACTAAACCAAAAAAACTAGCCAGGCGTACATGCGC
>NW_012101377.1:2853179-2853952 GCF_000951045.1 Mandrillus leucophaeus | reverse complement strand
TTCTTTACATTTAAATTAGAAGCTGTCTGGCATGACCTATTAAGAACCGTTTAAAACTTTATACTCATTGTCCTTGTAATTCATCCATCAGAAGTATACTGACTAGTAAATGCCTTAATACTGTCGTATTTGCTGGAAATACAAACATAACCATAACAAAGTCCTTGGCCTTGCAGAACTCACAGCATATGGGAGAGTGATTGTGAACAATTCAGCCTCCCTTTCTCTTCCAGCCTCAGCAAATAATAAGAAAAGAAAAGTGAAAGAAAAATATTTCACTTGTTTTTCACCACCCCAACAATTGTTATTGCTTTTTATCTTTGTGAGTTTTGTTCATATTTGGAATGTTAGCATAGATATTTCATGTTCTGATGTTTTAACTTACTCTTTTTTTTTGAGATGGAGTTTCGCTCTTGTTGCCCAGGCTGGAGTACAATGGCGCAGTCTTGACTCACTGCAACCTCCGCCTCCTGAGTTCAAGTGATTCTCCTCCCTCAGCCTCCCAAGTAGCTGGGATTACAGGCATGCACAACCACACCCAACTAATTTTGTATTTTTAGTAGAGGCAGGGTTTCTCCATGTTGGTCAAGCTGGTACTGAACTCCCAACCTCAGGTGACCCTCCCGCCTCGGTCTCTCAAAGTGCTGGGATTACAGGCATGAGCCATTGCCCCCGACCTAACTTACTCTTTCTTTTTTTTTTATTTTTATTTATATTTTTTGAGATGGAGTCTTGCTCTGCCACCCAGGCTGGAGTACAGTGGCGTGATCTCA
>NW_012101377.1:2841330-2847899 GCF_000951045.1 Mandrillus leucophaeus | reverse complement strand
AGGATGGTCTCGATCTCCTGACCTCGTGATCCGCCCGTCTCGGCCTCCCAAAGTGCTGGGATTACAGGCTTGAGCCACCGCGCCCGGCCAACTTACTCTTTCTTAAGTAATTTCCCCATGCTATCTCATTGTCTTCACATTTAAAAAATTTTAAAACCTCAGATATGCATGTATAAGTACATAGCACTCTATTAGTCACTTTTGCATTTTAACCCTTAGAACAACTTTTTCAAATGAGCATTATTTTGTCCTATTTCACAGATAAGGAAATTAATTCAGATTTAACTTTCCCAAGTTTATATATCTAGTAAATAAATGAATCAGGATGTGAACCCAGATCTCTTGCTTACTAGTATATTTCTCTTTTTACTGCATCTAATATAATTTTCTTTACCATTCCTCATTATTGATACATTTAGGGCTTTAAATAAAGCATATAGGCTGGGCAGGGTGGCTCATGTCTATAATCTGAGCACTTTAGGAGGCCAAGCTAGGAGAATTGCTTGAGGCCAAGAGTTCAAGACTACCCTGGCCAACATAGCAAGTCCCCATCTCTCAAAAAAAGAAAAGAAAGAAAGAAAAATAGGACCAGGCAATGGTGGCTCACACCTGTAATCCCAGTGCTTTGGAAGGCTGAGGTGGGCAGATTACTTGAGGCCAGGAGTTTGAGACCAGTCTAGCCAACACAGCAAAACCCCATCTCTACTAAAAAATACAAAAAATTAGACCAGGCATGGTGGCTCACACCTGTAACTCAGCACTTTGGGAGGCTGAGGCAGGCGAATCACGAGGTCAGGAGTTCAAAACTAGCCTGGCCATCGTAGTGAAACTGTATCTCTACTAAAAATATAAAAATTAGCTGGGTGTGGTGGCATGTACCTGTGGTCCCAGCTACTCGGGAGGCTGAGGCAGGACAATTGATTGAACCTGGGAGGCAGAGGTCGCGGTGAGTCGAGATCGCGCCATTGCACTCTAGCCCGGGCGACAATGCAAGACTGTCTCAAAAAAGAAAAAAAGTTAGCCAGGCATTGTGGCGCGCGTCTGTAGTCCCAGCTAGTCGGGAGGCTGAGGCAGGAGAATCACTTGAACCCAGGAGGTGGAGATTGCAGTGAGTGGAGATCATACCACTGCACTCCAGCCTGGGCAACAGAGTGAGACTCCATCTCAAAAGAGAAGAAAGAAAAAGAAATGACTAAATAAAGCATATGAACATCTTTGAATCTACAGCGTTTGTAGAGTACCTGAAATTTTATTCATTTTTACATTTAATCTACAGATCTTTATGGAGCCCCTGGTATATGATAAGCACTGTTCTAGATACTGGATATGCAAAAGTAAGCCAAAACAAAAGTCCCTATCCTAATGGGGCTTACATTCCAGCAAGGAAATACAGACAGTAAATAATAAGTTATATGTGTATCAGATGGCAATAGCTAAAACAAAGCAGGCAGCCCAGGGTAGAGAAAGTTTTCGGGAAACGGGGGGTTTCAATTTGAATGAGATGGTTAGGGAAACCCTCTACTAAAATGACATTAGGCAGAAACCTGAATAAGGTGAGGGAGTGAGTCTTGCAAATATGTATTGAATTCTTGCTATGTGCGAGACACTAGTCTAGGAACTGGGGTTATACCTGTGAAGAACACAGGCACGATTTTTATTCTCCAAGAACTTAAGAGAATTTGGGATATAGGAAGCTGGGATAAATAAAACTATCTTTCTTTAAAGTCACTTGATATTTTTCTATATACAAAAATGACTTTAGGGCCAGGCATGGTGGCTCACGCCTGTAATCCCAGCACTTTAGGGGGCTGAGGCAGGTGGATCACCTAAGGTCAGGAGTTCAAGACCAGCCTGGCCAACATGGTGAAACCCTTTCTCTACTAAAAATACAAAAATTAGCCAGGCATGCCTGTGATCCCAGTACTCGGGAGGCTGAGGCAGGAGAATTGCTTGAACCCACAAGGCAGAGGTTGCAGTGAGCCAAGATCACACCACTGCACTCCAGCCTGGGCAACAGAGCAAGACTCTGTCTCAAAAAAAAAAAAAATTGGCAGGGGGTGGGGGCGCTGGATGCAGTGGCTCATGCCTGTATTCCCAGCACTATGCGAGGCCAAGGCAGGAGAATCACTTGAGCTCAGGAATTTGAGACCAGAGTGGGCAACATAGTGAGACCTCATCTCTACTAAAAATCAAAAAAATTAGCTAGGCCTCATGGCATGCACCTGTAATCCCAGCTACTTAAGAGGCTGAGGTGGGAGGATCACTTGAGCTGAGATGGAAGCTGCAGTGACTGATTGTTCCATTATACTGCAGCCTGGGCAATGGAGCAAGATTCTGTCTCAAAAACAAAAAAAACATGGAAATAGACTGGGAAATTTTGATATCAGTTGAAAGGGCATTCCAAATGAAGAGACTGAAGGAGAATGGCAGAGAAGCAGTATTTCAAGAGATAATGGCAGAACATTTTCCAGAAGTGAAGAAAAATACTAATTAAAGCCCTCTTTTTAAAAGGAAAAAGAACTCTGGTACTGTGGCTCACACCTGTAATCCCAGCACTTTGGCAGGCTGGGGTGGGTAGATTGCTTGAGCCCAGCAGTTCCAGACCAGCCTGGGCAATGTGGGGAAACCACGTCTCTACAAAAAATAGAAAAATTAGCCATGTGTGGTGGCACATGTCTGTAGTTGTAGTTCCTCTGGAGGCTGAGATGGGAGGATCACCTGAGCCCAGGGAGATTGAGGCTGCAGTGAGCTCTGATCACACCACTGTGTTCCAGCCCAACAACAGAGTGAGACCCTGTCTCAAAAAAAAAAAAAAAAAAGATGAAAAACATAAAAATAAAGTAATATTGGCCGGGTGCAGTGGTTCACACCTGTAATCCCAGCACTTTGGGAGACCAAAACGGGCGGATCACGAGATCAGGAGATTGACACCATCCTGGCTAACACAATGAAACTCCGTGTCTACTAAAAACACACAAAAAATTAGCCGGGCATGGTGGCGGGCACCTGTAGTCCCAGCCACTCAGGAGGCTGAGGCAGGAGAATGGCGTGAACCTGGGAGGCGGAGCTTGCAGTGAGCCCAGATCATGCCACTGCACTCCAGTCTGGGCGACAGAGCGAGACTCCGTCTCTCTAAATAAATAAATAAATAAATAAATAAAGTAGTATTTTAGTTGAGAGGATAGGTCCGTCCCATTTTAGAAGCTACCAGGCAGTGCTCTATTTGAATGTCCTAATGTAACTGGACTCAGGTTTGGCTGCCCAGACACTTGAAAGCCAGACACAAGAGACAAGGGTTGGTGGGAGGAAAAGCAGGTTTAATCAGGGAACCAACAAACTGAGAAGATGGTGAACTAGTGTACTAAAGTACTATCTTAAATTCTAAATTTTACCATAGTGTTTTTAAAGGGAGGCTTGGTATGGGAGGCATGCAGGAGTGGTGAGAATGCAGGGTCTGTGTGTCTTTGTTCTGATGGCTGTCTTGCATAATTGCCTGTCAGGAGGTATGGTTGGTGTTATCTTGACTTCAGACTGATGGTGATGGACTAATTGTTCCAGACTCCCTCTGAGCAGGAGGATTCTGCAGTCTGGGCTCCATGCCTAGTTTGTTTCAAGATTGGCTTCTGGAATCTCTTTCTTTTTTTCCAACTTTTATTTTAGATTCAAGGGTTGCATGTGCAGATTTGGGTAAATTACACGTGACAGGAGTTTGGTGTACAGACAATTTTGTCACCCAGGTAATCAGCACAATACCCAGTAGGTAGTTTTTGAATCCTCACCCTCCTCTCTGGAATTTCTTAAGCAAGAACATAATTACATAAGCATGCATTGCCAGAAGGGAGGGAAAGAAGAAGAAGAAAGTTGGTGATTAAAATATATTTTTAAAACTGAGATCCCAGGTTACACTAAGGTTAGGGAAGTAAATTAATGTGCTTTAGATTGCCCTAGGAAACTGAGGCCTAGGCCCAGGTTTACAGCTGTCCCCTCTTCCTTTCCTCTTCAGAGAGTACACACTCGATGTGTACAGACTCTCCTCCGTAGTCACACAGCACGATTCCAAGAAGGCTGGAGCTGAGGTGGTAAAGCAAGTGGAGCACCCTTTGCTGAGTGGCCTCTTGTACCCCGGACTGCAGGTACTTAAGTGGGATGGAATGGCCCGATGGCCTTTTCTGCTCTGGTTTGATGACAGGCATATCTCATTGCGCTTTGCTTTACTGCACTACACAGATAGTGTGTTTTTTACAAATTGAAGGTGCGTGGCAACCCTGTGTCCGGCAAGTCCACCAGCACCATTTTTCCAACAGCATGTGCTCACTTCGTGTCTCTGTGCCACATTTTAGTAATTCTCACAATATTTCAAGCTTTTTCATTATTATCATATCTGCATGGTTATATGCGATCTGTGACCTTTGATGTTAATATTGTAATTGTTTTGGGGCACCACAAACTGTGCCCATATGAGACAACGAACTTAACAAATATTGTGTGTGTTCTGACTCCTCTGCCATCCAGTCATTTTGCCACTCTCCTGGCCTCCTTATTTCCTGAAACAGGACAATATTGAAATAAAGCTAATCAATAACCCTACAATGGCCTCTAAGTGTTAAAGTGAAAGGGAGAGTCACACATCTCTCACTTTATTTATTTATTTATTTATTTATTTATTTATTTATTTATTTTTGAGACAGAGTCTCGCTCTGTCACACAGGCTGGAGTACAGTGGCGCGATCTTGGCTCACTGCAACCTCTGCCTCCCGGGTTCAAGCAATTCTCTGCCTCAGCTTCCCGAGTAGCTGGGATTACAGGCACCTGCCATCAGGCCCAGCTGATTTTTCTGTATTTTTAGTAGAGACGGGGTTTCACTGTCTTAGCCAGGCTGGTCTTGAACTCCTGACCTTGTGATCTACCCACCTTGGCCTACCACAGTGCTGGGATTATAGGCTTGAGCTTCCGCGCCCAGCCGCACATCGCTCACTTTAAATCTACACCTAGAAATGATTAAGCTTAGTGAGGAAGGAATGTTAAAAGCCGAGGCAGGCGGAAAGCTGGGCCTTTTGCACCAAATAGCCAAGTTGTGACTCCAAAGGGAAAATTCTTGAAGGAAATTCAAAGTGCTACTCCAGTGAACACCTGAAAAATAGGAAGTGAAACAGACATAATTTTCACTTATGCTGATATGGGGAAAATTGTAATAGTCTGGATGGAAGAGCAAACCAGCCACAATATTACCTTAAGCTAAAGCCTACTCCAGAGAAAGGTCTTAATTGTCTTCAGTTTTATGAAGGCTAAGAGAAGTGAGGAAGATGCACAAGAAAAGTTTGAAGCTAGCAGAGATTGGTTCATGATGTTTAAAGGGAAAAAAGCCATCTTCATAATGTCAAAGTGCAAGGTGAAGCGGCAAGCGCTGATGTAGAAGTTGCAGCAAGTTACCCGGAAGATCTAGATAAGATCATTGATGAAGGTGGCTACACTAAACAATGGATTTTCAAGGTAGATGAAATAGCCTTTCATCGGAAGAAGATGCCATCTAGGACTTTCGTAGCTAGAGAGAACTTGATTCCTGGCTTCAAATCTTCAAAGGACAGGTTGAATCTCTTGTTAGAAGCTAATGCAGCTGATGACTTGAAGTTGAAGCCAATGCTCATTTACATTCCAAAAATCCTAGTGCCTTTAAGAATTAGGCTATATAGGCCAGGCATGGTGGCTCATGCCTATAATCCCAGCACTTTTGGAGGCCGAGGTGAGCAGATCACTTGAGGCCAGGAGTTCAAGACCAGCCTAGCCAACATAGTGAAACCCTGTCTCTACTAAAACTACAAAAAAAAAAAAAGAAAAGAAAAGAAAAAGAAAAATTAGGCCAGTCGTGGCGGCTCACACCTGTAACTCAGCACTTTAGGAGGCTGAGGCAGACAAATCACGAGGTCAGGAGTTCGAGACTAGCCTGGCTATCATAGTGAAACTGCGTCTCTACTAAAAATATAAAAATTAGCTGGGTGTGGTGGCACACACCTGTAGTCCCAGCTACTCGGGAGACTGAGGCAGGACAATTGCTTGAACCCGGGAGACAGAGGTCGCAGTGAGCTGAGATCGCGCCATTCACTCCAACCCGGGCAACAACGCAAGACTCCATCTCAAAAAAAAAAAAATTAGCCAGGCATTGTGGCACGCGTCTGTAGTCCCAGCTATAGTCGGGAGACTGAGGCAGGAGAATCACTTAAACCCGGGAGGCGGAGGTTGCAGTGAGCCGAGATCACACCACTGCATTCCAGCCTGGGTAACAGAGTGAGACTCCATCTCAAAAAAGAGTTATGCTAAGTCTACTCTGCCTGTGCTCTATAAATGGAACAACAAAGTCTGGATAGTAGCACATCTGTTAACAGTATGATTTACTAAGCATTTTAAGCCCACTTTTGAGACCTACTCCTCAGAAAGAAAGATTCTTTTCAAAACATTACTGCTCATTGACAGTGCACCTGGTCACTTAAGAGCTCTGATGGAGAGCTTCTGTAGAGCTTGAGATGTTCAGGAGTTGAACGTTATTTTCATGCCTGCTAACATAACATCCATTC
>NW_012101377.1:2834214-2836620 GCF_000951045.1 Mandrillus leucophaeus | reverse complement strand
TCCCAGCTACTCGGGAGGCTGAGGCAGGAGAATGGTGTGAACCCAGGAGGCAGAGCTTGCAGTGAGGCGAGATCGCGCCACTGCACTCCAGCCTGGATGAAAGAGGGAGACTCCATCTCAAAAAAAAAAAAAAAAAAAATACAAACCAAGCTGTTGATACTGGTTACCTTGTGAAGGCAAGATGAAAATATGGATAGACTCAACTTTTTCTTTGTATATCTGTATAATTTTCTTAAATTTTTTGTAGAGACAGGGTCTCACTATGTTGCCTAGGCTGGTCTTGAACTCCTGGCCTCAAGTGATCCTCCTGCCTTAGTCTCCCAAAGTGCTGAAATTGCAAGCATGAGCCAACACATCTAGCCCTCTATAATGTTTGATATGAGAAAATAAAAATTTCCCTTGTCACCTCAAAGAGACATTTTCCAAGGTTAAACCTGGAGCTGGGTGCAGTGGCTGGCGCCTGTAATCCCAACACTTTGGGAGGCCAAGACAGGCTGATCACTTGAGGTGGGGAGTTCAAGACCAGCCTGACCAATATGGTGAAACCCCATCTCTACCAAATAATACAAAAATTAGCCAGGTGTGGTGGCATGCCCCTGTAGTCCCAGCTACTTGTGAAACTGAGGTGGGAGAATTGCTTGAACCCAGGAGGTCAAGGTTGCAGTGAGCCGAGATCAAACCACTGCCCTCCAGCCTGGGTGACAGAGTGAGACACTATCTAAAAAAAAAAGAAAACCCGGAGACATGCTAGTTCTGCACTGTTGACTGGGTGCCATGGTTTATGCCTATAATCCCAAGTACTTGGGAGGCTGAGGAGGGGGGATCACTTGAGGCCAGGAGTTCAAGACCAGCCTAGGCAACATAGTAAGACTCCATCTCTGTCTTATTCTGTATGTGTGAGACTCCATCTCTTGAAAGAAAAGAAAAGAAAAAAAGAAAGAAAGAAAGCAGGGAGGGAGGGAAAAAGGAAAGAAAGAACTAGGTCTGTACTGTCTAATGCGGTAGCCTCTAGTCCTAGTCATATGTGGCTAGTGGCTATTAAAATTAAATAAAATGGAAATTTTTATTCTCTAGTCGCATTGGCTATATATCAAGTTCTTGGTTAGCTACTGTATTGGACAGCACAGACATATAACATATTCATCACTACAGAAGATTGTGTTGGATAATGCTGTTCTAGATTATTCCTGCTTGTTCAGCCTTTTCTTCCTCTTCCTTTCAGCCAATCATGCACTACATTTTATCAATTCTACTTTTTAAAAATGTCTTAAATTCATTCTTGCTGTGCGTCCTCATTGTCTTTTGTTCATCAGTATTTCTCACTTAGACTTTCACAATAGCCTTTGAGCCATTCACTTTGTCTCCGACCCATGGGTCTCAAGTCTACCCTGCCCCGTTACTGTTGCCATCTTCCTACAGTGCTAGTCATATTTCTCCTCTCCTTAAAACCTTTCACTGGTTAAGATAACACTAGGCACCCTAGCATGACATTTAATGGTCCTTACCTACTTTTCTAACCTTATCAGTCACTGCTTCCCACCTTCCTTGAAGTTTGTACTTTTGCAGACTGAATCACTCAGAATTTCCCTAAACACTTCACACCTCTGTGCCTTCTCACATTCTGTTTCCTCTGCATGATGAAAAACATCTATATGTTCTTCAAAACCAAGCTTAGCCCACAGTCTGATATTAGGAAGCCCTCCCCACACCCATCTAACTAGATAGAGATAATTTCTTCTTTTATGTCAACACTGTTCCTTATATGAACATCTAGGTTAGCCCTTAGCACACTGAGTTGAAATGATCTGTTACATGTCTCTCCCCAGCTGGATAATTGGGCTTCTTGAAGGGAGAGTCTGGGTCTGATTTATCTCACCATCCACGGAGCTGGCAGCAGGCCTGGCATGTCATAAAGGACAGTCACTGTTTTATTTATTTATTTTATTTTATTTTTTGAGACAGGGTCTCCTTCTGTCTTCCAGGCTGGGATGCAGTGGCACAATCATGGCTCACTGCAGCCACAAGCTCTCTGGGCTTAGGTGATCCTCCTACCTCAGCCTCCTGAGTAGCTGGGACTGTAGATGCATGCCATCACACTTGGCTAATTTTTGTTTGTTTGTTTGTTTTTTGTTTTTGTAGAGGCACCTGGGCTCAAGTGATCTTTCCACCTCAGCCTCCCAAAGTGCTGGGATTACAGACGTGAGCCATCGCACCCATACCGTCACTATTTTCTAGTTCAGTCTTACCTTTTTCCCGAATTCTCACAGGACTTCTTTATGCTACTTATATGTCATTTGTCGTAGGCCACCTTATTCAGTAGGATGCTTTTGGCATAACTACGGTTTGTTTCCTTCTTCTCTCCCTCCCTGCAGGATTCTGCATATCCTGAGGGCAGAGACTACTCTT
>NW_012101377.1:2831137-2833174 GCF_000951045.1 Mandrillus leucophaeus | reverse complement strand
CAACGCAAGACTCCATCTCAAAAAAAAAAAAATTAGCCAGGCATTGTGGCACGCGTCTGTAGTCCCAGCTATAGTCGGGAGACTGAGGCAGGAGAATCACTTAAACCCGGGAGGCGGAGGTTGCAGTGAGCCGAGATCACACCACTGCATTCCAGCCTGGGTAACAGAGTGAGACTCCATCTCAAAAAAGAGTTATGCTAAGTCTACTCTGCCTGTGCTCTATAAATGGAACAACAAAGTCTGGATAGTAGCACATCTGTTAACAGTATGATTTACTAAGCATTTTAAGCCCACTTTTGAGACCTACTCCTCAGAAAGAAAGATTCTTTTCAAAACATTACTGCTCATTGACAGTGCACCTGGTCACTTAAGAGCTCTGATGGAGAGCTTCTGTAGAGCTTGAGATGTTCAGGAGTTGAACGTTATTTTCATGCCTGCTAACATAACATCCATTCTGTAGCCCATGGATCAAGGAGTGATTTCAACTTTCAAGTCCTACTATTTAAGAAATACGTTTCAAAAGGCTATAGCTGCCATAGATAATGATTCCTGTGATGGATCTGGGCAAAGTAAACTGAAAACCTCTGAAAAGGATCCAGCATTTTAGGTGTTATTAAGAATATCCGTGATTCATGGGAGGAAGTAAAAATATCCATATTAACAGGAGTTTGGAAGAAGTGGATGGTAACTGTCATGGGCGACTTTGAGGGGTTCAAGACTTCAGTGAGAGAAGTCACTGTAGATGGAGTAGAAATAACAAGAGAACTACAATTAGGAGTGGAGCCTGAAGATGTGACTGAATTGCTGCAATCTCATGATAAATTTTGAACAGATGAGGAATTGCTTCTTATGGATGAGCAAAGAAAGTGGTTTCTTGAAATGGAAACTACTGGTGAGGATTCTGCGAACATTGTTGAAATGGCAACAAAGAATTTTGAATATTACATAAACTTAGTTGATAAAGCAGCAGCAGGGTTTGAGAGGATGGACTCCAGTATTGAAAGAAGTTCTATTGTGGACAGAACGCTATCAAACAGCATCACCTGCACCAGATAAAGCTTTCATGAAAGGGAGAGTCAATTGATGTGGCAAACTTCATTGTTGTCTTATTTTAAGGAATTGCCACAGCCACCGCAGCCTTCAGCAGCCACCACCCTGATCAGCCAGCAGCCATCAGACATGGAGGCAAGACCTTCACCAGCAAGATTATGACTTGCTGAAGACTCAGATGATGGTTAGCATTTTTGGCCATACCTTAACCAAATTAAAGTATGTACGTTTTTGTAGACATAACGCTATTACACACTTTAAATAGACTACAGTATAGTGTAACCACAACTTTTATATGCACTGGGAAACAAAAAAATCCAAGTGACTCACTTTATTGTGGCTGTCTGGAACTGAACCCAGAGTGTCTCTGAGGTATGCCTGTACTGTACACAAACCTCTCTCCTGGCACCAGTTAAATACATGCATTTGCTGTTCTTCTCCAACCTATAGGCCTTGCTGTGTGTCTCTCCTATTCCTCCCCTGCTTCCTGGGATACTCTTTTACTTCTTCCATTATAATTCCTTCGCTACCTGTCTGTCCTTTAAGACATTGTTCATCTCATACACCTTTATGTTAATCATAATCCTTTTTATCATAATCTTAATAAAGGAAATAAACTTCAGAGTGATATGTGAAAATAAATTTGAGCATGATCCTATTTTCTGTTAAACAAAACAAATACATGTTTTGTTTAAAAGAAGCATCCTTCTGTTTCCTTTGTGTGCATGTATATTTGTATGAGCAAGGAAAAGGATAGAAAAATACAAACCAGACCGGCGCAATGGCTCACGCCTGTAATCCCTGCACTTTGAGAGGCTGAGGCAGGCGGATCACGAGGTCAGGAGATCGAGACCATTCTGGCTAACACGGTGAAACCCCGTCTCTACTAAAAATACAAAAAATCAGCTGGGCGTGGTGGCAGGCGCCTGTAGTCCCAGCTACTCGGGAGGCTGAGGCAGGAGAATGGTGTGAACCCAGGAGGCAGAG
>NW_012101377.1:2827319-2829757 GCF_000951045.1 Mandrillus leucophaeus | reverse complement strand
TATTTCTCACTTAGACTTTCACAATAGCCTTTGAGCCATTCACTTTGTCTCCGACCCATGGGTCTCAAGTCTACCCTGCCCCGTTACTGTTGCCATCTTCCTACAGTGCTAGTCATATTTCTCCTCTCCTTAAAACCTTTCACTGGTTAAGATAACACTAGGCACCCTAGCATGACATTTAATGGTCCTTACCTACTTTTCTAACCTTATCAGTCACTGCTTCCCACCTTCCTTGAAGTTTGTACTTTTGCAGACTGAATCACTCAGAATTTCCCTAAACACTTCACACCTCTGTGCCTTCTCACATTCTGTTTCCTCTGCATGATGAAAAACATCTATATGTTCTTCAAAACCAAGCTTAGCCCACAGTCTGATATTAGGAAGCCCTCCCCACACCCATCTAACTAGATAGAGATAATTTCTTCTTTTATGTCAACACTGTTCCTTATATGAACATCTAGGTTAGCCCTTAGCACACTGAGTTGAAATGATCTGTTACATGTCTCTCCCCAGCTGGATAATTGGGCTTCTTGAAGGGAGAGTCTGGGTCTGATTTATCTCACCATCCACGGAGCTGGCAGCAGGCCTGGCATGTCATAAAGGACAGTCACTGTTTTATTTATTTATTTTATTTTATTTTTTGAGACAGGGTCTCCTTCTGTCTTCCAGGCTGGGATGCAGTGGCACAATCATGGCTCACTGCAGCCACAAGCTCTCTGGGCTTAGGTGATCCTCCTACCTCAGCCTCCTGAGTAGCTGGGACTGTAGATGCATGCCATCACACTTGGCTAATTTTTGTTTGTTTGTTTGTTTTTTGTTTTTGTAGAGGCACCTGGGCTCAAGTGATCTTTCCACCTCAGCCTCCCAAAGTGCTGGGATTACAGACGTGAGCCATCGCACCCATACCGTCACTATTTTCTAGTTCAGTCTTACCTTTTTCCCGAATTCTCACAGGACTTCTTTATGCTACTTATATGTCATTTGTCGTAGGCCACCTTATTCAGTAGGATGCTTTTGGCATAACTACGGTTTGTTTCCTTCTTCTCTCCCTCCCTGCAGGATTCTGCATATCCTGAGGGCAGAGACTACTCTTGTTTTTTTATCCCATGACATCCACATGGAGTAATGTTCACCACAAGCACTCAGCAACTGTCTTTGCAGCTTTTGAGGCCAAGAGGGAGGCTGACTGCTGTTTTATTTTCTTCTTGGCTTTACCTTCTGAAAAATCTAGTAATTTCCTAAACTTTCTGATTTCTCAGACCTATATAGAAGAAATAAAGTAGATGTTTAGGCCGGACACAGTGGCTCTTGCCTGTCATCCCTGCACTTTGGGAGGCCAAGGCGGGTGGATCACCTGAGCTCAGGAGTTTAAGGCCAGCCTGGACAACATGGCAAAACCCCGTCTCTACTAAAAGTACAAAAAATTAGCCGGGCGTGGTGGTGCATGCCTGTAATCCTAACTATTCAGGAGGCTAAGGCAGGAGACTCACTTGAACCTGGGAAGCAGAGGTGGCAGTGAGCCAAGATCATGCCACAGCACTCCAGCCTGGGCAACAGAGTGAGATTCTATCTCAAAAAAATAAAGTAGATGTTTATGTTCATGTGTTTCTTTCCACAGGCTTTGGATGAAGAGTATTTAAAAGTAGATGCCCAATTTGGAGGCGTTGATCAGAGAAAGATTTTCACCTTTGCAGAGAAGGTGAGTGTCCGCTTTCCTGTCTTTTTTCACTTGCGCCTCAGCGGTATGCAACTATGTTTATTGAACTATGATGGTCAGTCCCACTAGTCATAGTGTATGGTAAATATTCTCCTTGTTTTGCAGTTGAGAAAACTGAGGATAAAAGAATAAGAAGTTGTCCAATATCACACAGTTAGTAACTGAGCAGGAATTATTAGTACCCAAATCTTTCAAACTCCAAAGCCCATGTGCCTGGTGACAACCAGGAAGCTGCTCCCGCACCTGTTGGATTTACTCCTTTCCTAATAGCCCAGTTTCCAAGGAGAGGCATTACCAGATGGAACTACTGTCCTTTCACAGAGCATTTGGTTCGCATTTCCCAGCATCTTTTTCTTTGTTTTGTCTTTTTTTTGAGACAAGTTCTCGATCTCTTGCCCAGGCCAGACTGTAGTGGTGTGGGCCTGGGCTCAAGCAGTTCTCCCACCTCAGCCTCCCAAGTAGCTGGGACCACAGGTGCATGCCACAACACTCGGCTAGTTTTAAAATTGCTTGCAGAGATGAGGCCTCCCTGTATTGCCCAGGCAGGTCTCAAACCCCTGGGTTCAAGCAGTCTTCCTGCCTTGGCCTCGCAAAGTGCTGGGATTATAGGTGAGATCCACTGTGCCTGGCTTAGTTTTTTGATATATTTAGTGAATGCAGAAATGCTTACACTCTCTCTCTCTCTCTCTCTTTCTATATATATATATATATATATATATAT
>NW_012101377.1:2824250-2824609 GCF_000951045.1 Mandrillus leucophaeus | reverse complement strand
TGCAGTGGCATGATCTTGGCTCACTGCAACCTCTGCCTCCTGGGTTCAAGCGATTCTCCTGCCTCAGCCTCCCAAGCAGCTGGGACTACAGGCATACGCCACCACACCCTGCTAATTTTTGTATTTTTACTAGAGACAGGGTTTTACCATGTTGGCCAGGGTGGTCTTGATCTCTTGACCTCATGATCCACCTGCCCTAGCATCCAAAATGCTAGGATTACAGGCATGAGCCACCATGCCCAGCCCCTAAAATCTGTATTAACTATCCCTTTCTAAAACAGTGTGCCCATTCCTGCCCTAGAGATTACAACATGTAGCCTTGCAACTTATTACAGTTTAAGTTAGATATTTTTACCACT
>NW_012101377.1:2821953-2822729 GCF_000951045.1 Mandrillus leucophaeus | reverse complement strand
TTGGCCAGGATGGTCTTGATCCCCTGACCTCGTGATCCGCCTGCCTCAGCCTCCCAGAGTGCTGGGATTACAGGCATGAGTCACCGTGCCCGGCCTCAAAACTCATTTTTTACATAAATTTTAAATCCTTGGCTGGGTGCAGTGGGTCACCCCTGTAATCCCAGCACTTTGGGAGGCCAAGACAGGCAGATCACCTGAGGTCAGAAGTTTGAGACCAGCCTGGCCAACATCATGAAACCCCATTGCTAGTAAAAATACAAAAATTAGCCGGACACGGTGGTGTGCACCTATAATCCCAGCTCTTCAAGAGGCTGACACAGGAGAATTCTTGGAGCCTGGGAAGCAGAGGTCGCAGTAAGCCAAGATCGCACCATTGCACTCTAGGCTGGGCAACAGAAAGAGACTTTATCTCAAAAATAAAATAAAATAAATCTTAAAGACATTATTACAATTTTTTTTTTTTTTTTTTTCTGAGACTGAGACTCCATTGCCCAGGCTGAAGTGCAATGGCGTGATCTCGGCTCACTGCAACATCAGCCTGCCTGTCATGGGATTCTCATGCCTCAGCCTACTGAGTAGCTGGGATTACAGGTGCCCGCCACCACGCCGGGCTAATTTTTGTATTTTTAGTAGAGACGGGGTTTCACCATGTTGGCCAGGCTAGTCTTGAACTCCTGACCTCAAGCAATCCGCCCACCTTGTCCTCCCAAAGTGCTGGGATTACAGGCGTGAGCCACTGCACCCAGCCTGTAATTGTTTTTTTTTTTTTTTTTTTT
>NW_012101377.1:2820358-2821748 GCF_000951045.1 Mandrillus leucophaeus | reverse complement strand
GCCAGGATGGTCTCGATCTCCTGACCTTGTGATCCGCCTGTCTCGGCCTCCCAAAGTGCTGGGATTACAGGCTTGAGCCACCGCGCCCGGCCCTATAATTGTTTTTTAAGTCACTTTTCATCTATATCTACCCCTACTTCCCCTTTCTGATACTCTTGATTCTTGCCTGCAGTTCTTTGCTTCTGTGTGAGTTCATTTTCCTTCAACCTAAAGAGCCCCCACTTAGTATTTTGTGTTTGTAGTGCAGTTCTTTCAGTAATGAGTTCTTTCAGCTTTCTTTTATCTGAAAACATCTATTTCTTTCACTGGGTATGAAATTTGAAGTTTGGAATTATTTTTCTTTTGGCACCTTTAAAGAATCATTGCATTGGCTTCTGACTTCCATAGTTTCCACTGAAAAGTCACCTGTAAGTATTATTGTTTTTCCTTTACAGATAATATGTTTTTTCTCTGACTGCTTTTAAGATTTTTTCTTGTTTCTAATTTTCAGCAATTTGACTGTGATGTTTTTGTTACTGTTTTCTTTGAGACAGGGTCTTGCTTGCATTGCCCAGGCTAGAGTGATTGATCTTGGCTCACTGCAGCCTCGACTTCCTGGGCGCAGGTGATCCTGCCACCTCAGCCTCTCAAGTAGCTGGGACTATGGATGTGCGCCACCACACCTGGCTAATTTTTGTATTTTTTTACGGAGATGGAGTTTCACCATGTTGGCCAGGCTAGTCTCATACTCCTGAGCTCAAACGATTTGCCTGCCTTGGCCTCCCAAATTGCTAGAATTACAGGTGTGAACCGCTGTGCCTGACCAGCAATGATGTTTTCAGCTATAGTTTTCTTTGTATTTATCCTGCTTAGATTTTGCTGAGCTTCTTGAACCAGTGGATTTGTTTTCATCAAATTTGGGTAATTGTCTGCCATGATTTCCTCAAATACTGCTTCTCTCTTTTTCTCTTTCTCCTCTAGGGACTTTATAAAACTCATGTTTCGTATTCTGTTCTGTTGTTTTCCTTTCTTTGTTCCCTCTGTGCTTTAGTTTGGATCTGTTCTATTGAACTTTCTTCAAGTTTATCAATCCTGTCTTCTGTTAAATCCAGTATTAAATTGTGACATTTTAGAACTTCCATTTGATTCTTGTTGTAGATTCCAATTATCTTTTACAGTTCTCTTTCATCCATTTTTGTCTGTCTTTTCTTATTTCCTTTTTGGTTTGTTTTTCCTGCCTATTCTGCCTATGTACTCTTATTTTCTTTAACATACCAATCACAGTTATTTTGGCATCATGGCCTGTTTACTGCAATATCTGGATTGTTTCTGAATCTGTTTCTATTGACTATTTTCTCTTGACTGTCAACCACCTTTCTCTGCTTCCCATTTCTAGTATATATATATATAT
>NW_012101377.1:2817942-2819113 GCF_000951045.1 Mandrillus leucophaeus | reverse complement strand
CCCAGCTTACCCTGTTGTTTTATGTATTTCCATCTTTTATTGTTGTTTACGGTGATGTAAATCCAATAGCCTCACAATGTAATACGATAGAAAAGCAGTAGGGAAAAAAACTTTGCTTGAATTACAATCACTGTCAAAAACTAAATCTTTATATTTGGTATAAAAAGATTGGAAGCAATATAACAGCTACTCAGTTGCTGGCCAAGTTAAATAAGATCAGGGCACTGAGGAGGAACTTAGACTAATACCTGCTTTTGTGTGTTTCTCTAATCTCTCAGTACCTCCCTGCACTTGGCTATTCAAAACGGGTCCATCTGATGAATCCTATGGTTCCAGGATTAACAGGCAGCAAAATGAGCTCTTCAGAAGAGGTAAGTTGTCAGCTAAGACTTGAACTTAGAAATCTTCAGCCTCAGTGGACAGATGGAGGACTGAAAAGAACAGTGACCTGGCTAACTAGAATTCTCCAATATTTGAGTTAGAAGGTGCCTTACACCATTCAATTCTTTCAGTGGTTCTTTAGTATCAAAGGATCCAGAGCAGTCCTGATGAGATCTAATCATAACTTAATGGTTTTTGCTGCTGATAAAAAATATATATAAGCAAAAGTAATGTCTTTGTTCATAGAACTGTGATAAAATTCAGCCTTATTAATGAGAGTACTATGGTTGCCTTTCACTAATTAGCATTTTGATTCCTAGGGTAATACTTGATATCACTAATATTATGATATCTTTTAATATTTAAGAGTCCCTCTTGAGCTCATGTACTTGAGGGAAAGTTCACTTTGATTCTGATCATTAGAGCGTGGAAATCCAAAGATGTGAAAGGTTGAGTTCTGGGTTCCCAAACATGGCTTATCTTCAGAATCATCTAGGGAATTAAAAAAAAAAAAACAAACAAAAGTGTTGATTAGACCTTGTCCACAGAGATTCTGATAAAGTAGTTCTGAGAGGAACTCAGGAATCTGTATTTCCTTCCTTCCTTCCTTCCTTCCTTCCTTCCTTCCTTCCTTCCTTCCTTCCTCTCCCTTTTTTTTTTTTTTTTTTCCTTTTTCTGAGATAGTTTCACTGTGTTACCCAGGCTGGAGTGCAGTGGTGCGATCTCAGCTTACTGCAACCTCCTCCTCCCGGGTTCAAGCAATTCTCCTGCCTCAGCCTCCTGAGTAGCT
>NW_012101377.1:2809378-2811262 GCF_000951045.1 Mandrillus leucophaeus | reverse complement strand
CGGTGGCTCACGCCTGTAATCCCAGCACTTTGAGAGACCAAGGCAGGCGGATCACTAGGTCAGGAGATCGAGACCATCCTGGCTACCACCGTGAAACCCCATCTCTACTAAAAATGCAAAAACAAAATTAGCTGAGTGTGGTGATGGGCGCCTGTAGTCCCAGCTATTCAGGAGGCTGAGGCAGGAGAATGGCGTGAACCCAGGAGGCGGAGCTTGCAGTGAGCAAAGATCACACCACTGCACTCCAGCCTGGGCGACAGAGTGAGACTCCGTCTCAAAAATATGTATATATATATTTTTTATTTATTTTTACCATGTCCACAGGAAAATATCTGCAAGCACCTAATGTTGAAATCTTTGTAAAAAAATTTTTTTTAGCTAGGCACAGTGGCTCACACCCTTAATCCCATCACTTTGGGAGGCCAAGGCAGGAGAATTGCTTGAGCCCAGAAATTTGAGACCCGCCTGGGCCACATGATGAAACCCTGTCTCTACAAAAAATAGAAGAATTAACTGAGCATGGTGACACATTCCTGTAGTCCCAGCTTTCCAGGACGCTGAGATGGGAGAATCTCTTGAGCCCAGGAGGTTGAGGCTGCGGTCAGTCAGGATTGTGCCACTGCACTCCAGCCTGGGCGACAGAGAAGAAAAAACAAAATTTAGCTCATATCAGTTGAGCATATTCTCATTTTAAACCACAAGAGGTCCTTTTCCCTTCCATGACTTCTAGGAGTCCAAGATTGATCTCCTTGATCGGAAGGAGGATGTGAAGAAAAAACTGAAGAAGGCCTTCTGTGAGCCAGGAAATGTGGAGAACAATGGGGTTCTGTCCTTCATCAAGCATGTCCTTTTTCCTCTTAAGTCCGGTAATACTCTCTGTTTTCTTCCTAGAGGCCAGGCTAGAATAGAAAAATTCGTGCTGTGATCATACTTGTGATTTGTCACAGACTGTTCCTCCAGGGACTGGCTGCCCTGATTCTCTGCTTTGATTTCTTATATATTAAAGTATGAATGATGTTGGGATGTAATTTAATTGTTCATATATTCATTACCAAGCTAGGTTCTGAGGGAATATTGGAGTGGGCAGAGGTGTTAGAAGTAAGGGTGGGGGCAGACATGTTGAACTAGAGGAATACAACAAAATAGATATAAGCCACAAGCCTTCCCCTGAAGCAGCTGAGATGCTAGCTGGGTATACAATAGTGCCATTCATCCAATCTAAGAATAATAAAATACCATACCATAAAGTTCAGAATATATGGCAAAAACTACAAATAGTCATGCATGTGGGTTAGGAATGCCGATTCTGCCACTGTCAATGAGTTTGCTGACATGAATCCTTTTCCTTACAGAGTTTGTGATCCTACGAGATGAGAAATGGGGTGGAAACAAAACCTACACAGCTTACACGGACCTGGAAAAGGACTTTGCTGCTGAGGTAATATGAAAGGAAAAGGAATCCTTTCCTGAAGATCTGTATTTTATTTTTTGCTGACTGTTAGAACTTTAGAATAACTTGTTCTGTGTAGAAGTAAGCTGCCTGGTATTTTTTCTCTACTTTTGGTAATCTCACCAGTGTCTATTTTCCTTCAAAACTGCAGTTTTGGTTAAAGTTTCTTGTCAGTTAGCTTTTCTGATTTAGGAATTTCGTTAATGCAGATGGATTTCTATCCCTCAGGGCCCTTTAAGGCCTTACCTGGCAGGGACTCTCTCTCACCTCTTCTCAGGAAACATTTTTCATCAGTAAATGTCTATAATCTTATGCACACGGGTGGTCCCTTTAGGATGTACAAAAGCAGTACTCATTCAGTAGAAACCGTACTTCTTCAAGTACCCATACAACCATTCAACCATTCTGTTTTTCACTTTCTGTACCATATTCAA
>NW_012101377.1:2804130-2807002 GCF_000951045.1 Mandrillus leucophaeus | reverse complement strand
AAAAAAAAAAAAAAAAGATTGCCTGGCCCAATCCCAAGAGATTTTGACTCATTAGGTTTGGGTGGAACCCAGTAAAAGGTGATTCATATACTGTCACATGTGAGCTAAAATTTGGTAACCACTGAACTCAAATGACCATGAACTCACTCTTTCCAAATAAGAAACAAAGCCTATTACCTAAAAAGGAAAAATGACTGTAGATAATATATAATACCTAGTGTGGCTGATTGCTGTGAACCAGTAGCCTCACACATTGTTGACAGCAATGTTGATTAGGATACCTTTCAAAAACCAATTTTGAACCTAGCAATTTTGGGCAGCTTAATGAAATGATTCTAGAGAAGGCAAAAAAACTCTGCAAAGATGTCCAATGTAGCATTATATGTAATTTGTAAAAATTAGCATAGAATCTAAGAGTTTGGAGTTTGTTAAATTATGTTTCCACTAATTATTGGGAATATAATACAGCATAAAAACTGTAAGTAGGCCATACATTGTGGTTCACACCTGTAATCCTAGCATTTTGGGAAGCCAAAGTAGGCAGCTAACTCAAGTCCAGGGGTTCAAGACCAGCCTTGGCAACATGATAAAACCCCATCACTACAAAAAATTTTAACAGCTAGGCATGGTGGCATGCACCAATAGTCCCAGCTACATGGGAGGCTGAGGTAGGAGGACTACTTGAGCCTGGGAGGCAAAGGTTGCAGTGGGCCATGATCATGCCACCACACTCCAGCCTGGGTGGCAAAGCAAGTGAGATCCTATCAATTCCAACACTTTGGGAAGCTGAGGCAGGAGGATTGCTAGAGGCCAGGAGTTTGAGACTGTCCTGGGCAACACAGTGAGACCCCATTTTAACAAAAATAAAAATTTGCTAGGCATGCCAGGCGCAGTGGCTCATGCCTGTAATCCCAGCACTTTGGGAGACCAAGGCAGGTGGATCACCTAAGGTCGAGAGTTCGACACCAGCCTGACCAACATGGAGAAACTCCGTCTCTACTAAAAATACAAAATTAGCCGGGCATGGTGGTGCATGCCTGTAATCCCAGCTACTTGGGAGGCTGAGGCAGGAGAACTGCTTGAACCCGGGAGGTGGAGGTTGCGGTGAGCAGAGATCACGCCATTGCACTCCAGCCTGGACAACAAAAGCAAAACTCTGTCTCAAAAAAAAAAAAAATTAGCTAGGTATGGTTGTGTACACCTGTAGTCCTAGCTCCTCATGAGGCTGAGGTCAGAGGATCACTTAATGGCAGGAGTTTGAGGTTACAGTGGACTATAATTGCACCACTGTACTCTATCCTGAGCAACACAGCGAGACCATCTCAAAAGAAAAAAAAATTATAAGGAAGGACCAGGTAGCCACTCAGAAATACTTAAAAGATAGACATTTATTCTCCAACTACAAATTCATAACAATTTTGTGTGCTATAAACAGCCTGAGAAGAACACAAAAAATAAAATAGTTTAATTTGTTAGATGGCAGGATTTTGAGTGGTTTTTCACTCTGTCGCCCAGGTTGGAGTGTAGTGGCATGATCATGCCTTGCAGTTCCAACCTCCTGGGCTCAAGTGATCCTCCTGCCTCAGCCTCCCGAGTAGCTGGGACCACAGGTGCATACTACCACACCCAGCTATTCTTTTGTTTTCAGTAGAGATGAGGTGGCCGGGCGCGGTGGCTCAAGCCTGTAATCCCAGCACTTTGGGAGGCCGAGACGGGCGGATCACGAGGTCAGGAGATCGAGACCATCCTGGCTAACACAGTGAAACCCCGTCTCTACTAAAAAATACAAAAAACTAGCCGGGCGAGATGGCGGGCGCCTGTAGTCCCAGTTACTCGGGAGGCTGAGGCAGGAGAATGGCGTAAACCCGGGAGGTGGAGCTTGCAGTGAGCTGAGATCCGGCCACTGCACTCCAGCCTGGCAACAGAGCGAGACTCCGTCTCAAAAAAAAAAAAAAGAAATGGGAGGTGTTGTGATTGATTCTGAATTCAGGTCCAATCAATTTATTGGGGCTGTTAGAAATGTTAATATATGCCAGGTGCAGTGGCTCACACCTGTAATCTCAGCACTTTGGGAGGCCAAGGCAGGAGAATTGGCTTGAGCTCAGGAGTTGAAGACTAGCCTGGGCAACATAGTGAGACTCTGTCTCTACAAAAAAAAAAAAAAAAAAATACTGGCCAGCCATGATGGCACATGCCTATAGTCGCAGCTACTGGGAAGGCTGAGGTGGGAGGATCGCTTGAGCCCAGGAAGGAGATCAAAGCTGCAGTGAGCCATGATTGCATCACTGCACTCCAGCTGGGTAACAGCGTGACCATGTCTCAGAAAAAAAGTCTTTTGTGGGAATTAGGAATAGATGAAATGCCTCAGAAAAAAGGCCTGCAGCCACGTTATCCAACAGTACTTTCTGTGGTGGTGGATATGCCCTATCTGTACTGCCTGATACAGAGGCCACATGTGGCTGTTGAGCACTTGCAATGTGGCAGGCGCAGCTGAAGAAGGGAATTTCAGTTTACATTTAAATACCCACACAAGGCTAGTAACCACCACATTGGACAGCAGCAGCCCTAGAGCTTTTTATTAAACTTAAATATTCCCAAGGAAATGAAGTAGCAGCATCAGAAACAAAAATGTTCGCATTGTTGTATTAAAAGTGTTCATTCCTAAGGGATGTCCCCTCAGAATATCTAGAAGATTCTTTCAGACCAGATTTGAGATATAAAAAAGGCAGTCAGCCAAGTACGGTGGCTCACACCTGTAATCCCAGCACTTTGGGAGGCTGAGGCAGGTGGATCACGAGGTCAGGAGTTCAAGACCAGTCTGGGCAACACGGTGAAACCCTGTCTGTACTAAAATACAAAAAATTAGCTGGGC
>NW_012101377.1:2799789-2801190 GCF_000951045.1 Mandrillus leucophaeus | reverse complement strand
TCTGTAATCCCAGCTACTCGGGAGGCTGAGGCAGGAGAATTGCTTGAACCTGGGAGGCGGAAGTTGTGGTGAGCTGAGATCGCGCCACTGCACTCCAGCCTGGGCAACAGGAGTGAAACTCTATTTCAAAAAGAAAGAAAGGAAAAGAAAAGAAAGAAAGATAATCCCCACGGAACTCTGCCAGACCTCTCCATCTCGGCCTGCCAGGTTTGTAGTTATATGCCACAGGGGTTTTTTTCTGTGTTTTTGCGGGGTTTTTTTTTTTTTTTTTTGAGATGGAGTCTCACTCCGTCGCCTAGGCTGGAGTGCAGTGGCACAATCTTGGCTCACTGCAACCTGTGCCTCCAAGGTTCAAGCGATTCTCCTGCCTCAGCCTCCCGAGTACTTGGGATTACAGGTGCCTGCCACCACACCGGCTAATTTTTGTATTTTTTAGTAGAGATGGGATTTCACCATGTTGGCCGGACTGGTCTTGAACTCCTGACCTCAGGTAATCTGCCCACCTCGGCCTCCCAAATTGCTGGGATTACAGGTGTGAGCCCCCGCGCCCAGCCAGGGCTCTGTCTATGCTCTCCAGGGCTGCATATTTTGTTAATGGCTTCAATGAGGATTCAGGTGGTTCCCAGATTCGATAGGCAAATGGTACAAAGCTAACATACTGGTGCTTTAATCACTCTCCAAAGGACTTAGCAGGCTGGAATAAAGAACTGAACTCAGCAAAGATGAAGTATTTCAGGAACAGGTGCAAAATCAGGGTTCAAAAATAAGAGATAATTATAAAAGGACAGAATAGAGGCTCCTATTCATTTCAACAGACACTTTAACAAAAGACTTACTAGGTGCCCATGTGTTAGGCACTATGCTAGGGACTGGTATTACACAGAGGGTTCAGTCCTCCTAAAGCTCAGTCCAGTAGGAGAGGCAGACTTGTAAATATTTCATTGGCTGCATTTTACATATGTATCTATATATATATTTTAACATATGTGTGTATATATGTGAATATAAGGTGTGAAAATATATATTACATGTGAATATATATAACGAAAAGAATATATATATATATATATACACCAGAAATAATATAGGAGGAAGTGATCAACTGACTCTCTAGAAAAGCTTGTGGAGGAGACACTATCCAAGCACTATTTTGCTTGAGGAATAGGAGTTCACAAGGAAATCTGTGAGGGAATAAATTGTACAAAGACATGGTAGGATGAAACAGCATGATGTATGAGGAATTGCAGGTGGTTTGATCTGACTAGAGTCTAAAAGGTGAGGGGGGGTATTGTGGGATAGATAGGCAGGGCCAGGTCACAAAGGGAAGACATAATACCATATATAGGGAATGAAATGGGAGGTGTTGGCCGGGCGCGGTGGCTCAAGCCTGTAATCCCAGCA
>NW_012101377.1:2778426-2798674 GCF_000951045.1 Mandrillus leucophaeus | reverse complement strand
GACCAGTCTGGGCAACACGGTGAAACCCTGTCTGTACTAAAATACAAAAAATTAGCTGGGCATGGCTCCATGCGACTGTAGTCCCAGCTACTCAGGAGGCTGAGGCAGGAGAATCGCTTGAACCCGGGAGGCGGAGGTTGCAGTGAGCTGAAATTGCACCACTGCACCCCAGCCTGGGCAACGGAGCAAGACTCAAAAAAAGGGCAGTCACAGGACACAAAGAACAAAATGGAATTACTGAACTATCACCATGTACCAGCAGTGTTATCATTTTCACCCACATTCAGTGATTTAACCCTCATCCCCATCCTGTGAGATATAGCTATTATTAGCCTCACTTTATAAGTAACAAAGCCAACACTGGCCAAGTGCATTGGCTCGTGCCTGTAATCCCAGCACTTTGGGAGGCAGAGGCAGGCAGATTGCCTGAACCCAGGAGTTCAAGATCAGCCTGGGTAACATAGCGAGATCCTGTCTCTACAAAAAGAAAAGAAAAGAAAAGAATCAGCCAAAGCTTAGAGGGGTTATGTGCCTAGTTTGGAGTCACACACAGCTAGCTGGGAATCTAATCTGGGTCTGTCGAACTCCAAAGCCCTTGCTCTTTCTTCTTACTCAGCTCTCTCCCTCAGGTTATCTTTAGGCCTTGGATTACCTATGTGAATGTTTCTATGCTTGTAAATACCACTTGGTCTGTGACCCTACTCTAAGCATAAATGGAGGGACTAGAAGAATTAGACTAACAAATACATTCAGCTCCTAAACACCCTCAAGTTAGTATAGATTTCAGAATCAAAAGACTTGGATTTCGGACACGTTAGTCTTTCTGAATGTGTTTTCCCTTCTCTCTTCTACCTGCCTCACAAGATTATCACAAGGATCAAATAAGACTGTTGGGAAAAACTCCCTTGATCCTACTTTCTTGGATTCAGGTGTCCTGTGCCCTGTTCTAGACCTTATCTCACTAGGTCTTGTTTGATTCTGCAGGTTGTACATCCTGGAGACCTAAAGAATTCTGTTGAAGTCGCGCTGAACAAGTTGCTGGATCCAATCCGGGAAAAATTTAATACCCCTGCCCTGAAGAAACTGGCCAGTGCTGCCTACCCAGATCCCTCGAAGCAGAGTAAGGCCAGCCGGAAAGGGGCCGATGTCATCAGGAGAGGGAGCTTGTCAATGAGCCTTGGAAAAATGCCTGTCTTCAGTTGAGGGCACAACAACCCAGGGGGTCTGAGTGCAGGAATGTCACGTCCTACTGGCTCCTAGAATGGAACTTGAGTCATTTTGATTTGGGTTTGGTGAACACCAGGAAGTGATCACATCCTTTTGTACCAGCATTGCTGAGAGCTGCTGGTGTAAGATATATACTTTGGTTCTTCTAGTCTGTTTGCTAAATCTGCCTCTTCATTAAAGATAGTGACTGGGGCCAGACACAGTTGCTTACACCTGTAATCTTAACACTTTGGAAGGCTGAGGCAGGTGGATCACTTGAGCCCAAAAGTTAGAGATCAAAACCCAGTCTCTACCCGCCCCCCCCAAAAAAAAAAAATTAGCCGGGCATAGTAGCACATGCCTGTAGTCCCAGCTACTTGGGAGGCTGAGGTGAGAGGATCACCTGAGCATGGGGAAGTTGACACTGCAGTGAACCATGATTGCACCACTGCACTCCAGCCTGGGCAACAGAGTGAGACTCTATGTCTCAAAAAAGGAAAAATGATAGAAATTAGGTTAGACCTATTATACCCAACTGGTATATAGACAGTCTCTTATACAGCTGTTGGGCAGAGCCTGCAGAGCTTAGAGAAGCTTATCTTTAGATTCTCCCAGTTTCCTTCTATGTGCATAGGCCTAGCTCTTAGTTGGCCATCCACTTATGCAAAATGCTGAGATAACTGTCATTGATAGCTTTGTGCGACCCTTCTAGAAAAAAACTAAGTAACTGAGTAAAATTTTTTTTTTTTTTTTTTTTTTTAATTTTTCAAAAAGAGACGGTCTGGCTCTGTTGCCCAGGCTGATCTTTAACTCCTGGGCTTAAGCAATCCTCCCGCCTTGGCCTCCCAAAGTGCTAGAATTACAAGTGTGAGCCACCACACCTGGCCAAGACTCAGCAAATTCTATATAGAATGCATGAATGGAAATACCTAAAGGAGGCAAAGTTACTACTGCTCCCTCCCCTCTAGTCTAATAATTGAGGGAGAGAACAGATGAAAATCAGGTTTGTCATGTCTGAAAGGTTGCCAACCCAGTATTAAAGAAGTTATAACTCAGTAGACTCTGGGGATTCTTTGCTAAATCTTACCTAATATCAGTGTCTTCACGTGGTGTGATCAGCAGCTGATCTGCCACAGGGAAGAATTCTACCTCATGGGGTTCTTCTCATTCCTAGAGCCAATGGCCAAAGGCCCTGCCAAGAATTCAGAACCAGAGGAGATTATCCCATCCCGGCTGGATATCCGTGTGGGGAAAATCATCACTGTGGAGAAGGTACTCATTTTTCACCACATCTCAGAGAGGCAGATGGGGTCAGGTTTGTCTGTTTCCATCCGGAGGAAACGTGGCCTGGAGATGGGAAGTAACATCCTGAGGTCATATTGCAAGTCAGAGTGCAGGTGTCTAATTCCAGGCATCAGGCTTTCTGTTGCGATTGTCGCCTGTGGACATTACGCAACCAAACACAGCCAGGAACTCGGCATGGGGGACGGATGTTAGTCAGAGGGAACTTGTTTATCTGTTAAATCTGGTCTGATGGACTCATCTGATCCCCATCAGCTTGTCTGGACTAGCTACAGGCCTCATCTTGGATGAGCCACTTTGCCCGCTTCAGAAAGTGGTAGAGGGAAGACGACTTCCTTTTTCCCAGAGACAGAAGGTTATGCACCCAGTGGCCTGGGACCATTGTTCTGGGCTTTTTTTCCCTTCAGCATTGATTTGCTTCTCACTGTGTACCTCAACCACCAAAACCACCCTGAGATCAATTCTGGTGCTCCTGCATCAGATGGCAAGGCCAGCAATTGTCCCCCTCCCATCTCCCAGCCCACCTAGGACCTGTCTGGTGCAGCACGTGCACCATAATGGTAGCCATCTAGACAGTCTGGGTCGTTTAATCTCTATTAGAGATCCTTCCACCTCTTAACACGAGCATCTAGGTCCATTTTACTCAAATCTGGCCTCAGTTGAGAGCAGAATATACCTTCAGAGCCCATTCTCCTGTCTGCTGTCTGGGACCCAGAAAGAAAGTTAGCTCTAGGGGGTCCTTCCAGGGCCTCTGTAAGGAGTGGGTGCTCTTTTCTGGAATCCAAGAGTTCACCAGGCTGCTTTTCTAATGGATAATGATGCTCTTCCTCCTGACGTCTCCCTGGCAGCACCCAGATGCAGACAGCCTATATGTGGAGAAGATTGACGTGGGGGAAGCTGAACCACGGACTGTGGTGAGCGGCCTGGTACAGTTCGTGCCCAAAGAGGAACTGCAGGACAGGCTGGTAGTGGTGCTCTGCAACCTGAAACCCCAGAAGATGAGAGGAGTCGAGTCCCAAGGCATGCTTCTGTGTGCTTCTATGTGAGTGAGGACTTGGGGTGGGGCACAGGACCTGGGGAGGCCAGGAAGAGTGGGAAATCAGCCCATATGAAGTCCTTCCACACACCAGGTGGAAGCTGTGAGAACACGTGCCTCTTCCTCGCTGATGCCAAAAGTTGATGCATGAAGGACTTACTGTACAAGTACTGTGAATGAAGCATTTTACCTACAGTTAATTTTGTTAAAATAGAAATGGAGGGCTCAAACCAGTACATGTCCAAGTCTTACTGCTAGTAAGGAGTGGTGCAGGGATTCAAATCCCAGTTTTGATGTCTATAAAGTCCTTGCTATGTTATTTTATACTTCCTCCCCTAGAAACACAGATTTTGGTATCTCTCCTGACACACAATTTTGGTATAGCCTGGGTTAATCTAACCCTGGTGATGTGCAGAGATGTAGCAAGATAAGAGGACCTCCTGGGGCTCTGGTACTGAGGATGCCCTAAATCCCATCAGGGCCCCTGTGTAAAGGCCCAGATTGCTTTGGCCTCCACAGTCACTGGAACCCATCCATAACCTCACCCTTCCCTTGTCCTGTGTGTCTTCCCAGAGAAGGGATAAACCGCCAGGTTGAACCTCTGGACCCTCCGGTAGGCTCTGCTCCTGGTGAGCGCGTGTTTGTGAAGGGCTATGAAAAGGGCCAACCAGATGAGGAGCTCAAGCCCAAGAAGAAAGTCTTCGAGAAGTTGCAGGTAAAAAGCTGTAATTGTTCTCCTTCTTGGCTGGGCTGCCTGGACTGTGTCTCCAGACTGTCCTGTTACTGAAGCCATAGCTGCCCCTCTCTGTTGGGACTTCCTGCATTTGAGTCCCTCTCTTCCTCCTCCTTTCCAGATCTTTCTGAATTCAAGGTGCCTGAGGAGCATGGGGGTCTTAGGACCTTGCATTACATCTCCGACAGATCATTTGAGGCCCTGTGTGAGGGACTTCAGACATTTCTTCATTTGATCTTCAGTCTGTGATAGGAGATTATCCCCATTTTACCTGGCAGGTTACCTGACAAGGCCACATAGGGTCACCAGAAATAATGAGGGCAGGGCCAGGTGCGGTGGCTCACTCCTGTAATCCCAGCACGTTGGAAGGCCAAGGCAGGCAGATCACCTGAGGTCAGGAATTCAAGACCAGCCTGGCCAACGTGGTGAAACCCTATCTCTACTAAAAATACAAAAAATTAGCCGGGCATGGTGGTGGGTGCCTGTAATGCCAGCTACTCCGGAGGCCGAGGCAGGAGAATTGCTTGAACCTGGGAGGCAGAGGTTGCAGTGAGCCAAGATCGTGCCATTGCACTCCAGTCTGGGCAACAAGAGTGAAACTCCGTCTCAAAAAAAAAAAAAGAAAAGAAATGATAAGGCCAGGATCAAAACCTTCCCAGGGTCCCTCCTGCCCACCTTGAGTTTAGAGCACTCGTTGTCTCCTTGCTTTCTGGACAATGAAGATCTGGCCTTCCCCAGTGATCCTTGAATTTATTCATTCATTCATTTAACGAATGCTGAGTCCATAATGTAGGTGTCAGGCAGTATTCTGGGTGCTTGGCCTACCTCAATGAATAAAGCAGTAGGAGTTGACTCTCCTCATGGAACTAACACTTACGGGTGACTCTTTCTAGTTAATACCGTGTTTCTTCAGTGAGATAGGTAAGTGCTTCTGGAGGACACTGAGAGTCGTTTCTACTCTCCATCCTCTTGCATGAGACCATTTGCTTTGCCTACTCCCTCCTTTCCTGGTTTTCTAGGCTGACTTTGTGAATCTCTTTTTTCTGGCTATAAAATAAATTTTCATGGTAGAAAACATCTAAAATATAGGAGAAAAACAAACAGAAAAACCACAATATCCTAGTCCTGCCACCTAGAGATACTAAAGAATGTCATTAGTGATTATTTCCTTCTGGTCTTTTGCTATGCTTGGAGTGATAATACGTTTACAGTTTGTCATACTAAATGCTGTTTATTAATTAGAAACAGGGTCTCACTCTCACCCAAGCTGGATTACAGTGGTACCATCATAGCTCCCTGTAACCTCAAGCCTGTAAACCTCCTGGACTCAAGTGATTCTCCCACCTCAGCCTTGCAAAGCACTGGAATTATAGGCATGAGCTACTGTACCTGGCCATGATTTTTATTTTATTTTATTTTATTTTATTTTTTTATTTTTCCTAGATGGAGTCTTGCTTTGTCGCCCAGGCTGGAGTGCAGTGGCACAATCTCAGCTCACTGCAACCTCCGCCTCCCAGGTTCAAGCAATTCTCCTGCCTCAGCCTCCTAAGTAGCTGGGATTACAGGTGCCTGCCACCACATGCAGCTGATTTTTGTATTTTTAGTAGAGATGGGGTTTCACCATGTTGGCCAGGCTGGTTTCAAGCTCCTGACCTCGTGATCCACCCACCTGGGCCTCCCAAAGCGCTGGGATTACAGGCATGAGCCACTGCGCCGAGCCTCCTGGCCATGATTTCTTTCACGCCTCTAATCCTAGCACTTTGGGAGGCTGAGGAAGGCAGATCGCCTGAGGGCGGGAGTTCGAGACCAACCTGACCAACATGGAGAAACCCCGTCTCTACTAAAAATACAAAATTAGCCAGGCATGGTGGCATATGCCTGTAATCCCAGCTACTTAGGAGGCTTAGGCAGGAGAATCGCTTGAACCTGGGAAGTAGAGGCTGTGGTGAGCCGAGATCACGCTATTGCACTCCAGCCTGGGCAATAGGAGCAAAACTCCATCTCAAAAAAAAAAAAAAAAAAAATCGAGGGGTTGCACTGTATAGTATTCTACCATAATTATCAAAATCTAAACTCTTACTAGACATTGAGGTTGTTGTTTTTCACTGTTAGAATGATGTGACTGTGACAGATGTCTTGGTGCATAGGCCTTTGCACTTAGGTTTATTTTCTTAAACTAACTCCCTAAAATGAACTTACTTGAGTCAAAAGATGAATGTGAAAGCTTTTGACAAACATCTCTTAGAAAAGCTGAGCCAGCTTACCCTACTGGTATATAAGAGAGTTTTCAGGCTGGGCGTGGTGGCTTACGCCTGTAATCCCAGCACTTTGGGAGGCCAAGGCAGGTGGATCACCTGAGGTCGGGAGTTCAAGACCAGCCTGACCAACATGGAGAAACCCCATGTCTAGTAAAAATACAAAATTAGCTGGGTGTGGTGGTGCCTGCCTGTAGTGCCAGCTACTCAGGAGGTTGAGGCAGGAGAATCACTTGAACCTGGGAGGCAGAGGTTGTGGTGAGCCGAGATCACGCCATTGCACTCCAGCCTGGGCAACAAGAGCAAAACTCTGCCTCAAAAAAAAAAAAAAAAAAAAAGGGTTTTCTTGCAGTCCCACCACCATCATTAAAATCATTTTTATCTATCTTGTCCAGGCTGACTGTAAAATTTCTGAGGAGTGCATCGCACAGTGGAAGCAAACCAACTTCATGACCAAGCTGGGGTCCATTTCCTGTAAATCGCTGAAAGGGGGGAACATTAGCTAGCCAGCCCAGCATCTTCCTCCCTTCTTCCACCACCGTGTCACCTGCTCTCTGCAGTCTGCTCCATCCATCACCCATCTGCCCATCTCTCAGGACATGGAAGCAGCGGGTTTGGACTCTTTATTCGGTGCAGAAATCAGCAATGGGCAGCTCACCCTCCCCGGAACCCAGGATCATCCTGTCTGGCTGCAGTGAGAGACCGACCCCTAACAAGGGCTGGGCCGCAGCAGGGAGTCCAGCCCTACCTTCTTCCCTTGGCAGCTGGAGAAATCTGGTTTCAGTATAACTCATTTAAAAATTTATGCCACAGTCCTTGTAATTGGAAAAATACTGGTGCCCAGGTTTTCTTGGAGTTATCCCAGCAGCTGCGCCTCTAGCTGGGATCCAGTACCTGGACTGGGCTAATTACAGCTTCTCCCCAACAGGAAACTGTGGGATTTGAAAAGGAAAGGGAAGGGAAAACAGAGAACCTAGTGGTCTACCAAGTGGTTGGCAGCTTTCCCAACGTCTGCTTACACTGAGGCTTGGCACTGGGGGGCAGGGCCTGCCCCAGGGCTCTTGGAATTTCCCTTGATCCAGCTAGCCTGGGACATTCCCTAAACCAGCTGCATGTTAGCATCAGGCGGAATGAATGGCAGGGAGTGATTCTGTCTTCAGAGAGGGTGGGGTACTTCTCCATAAGGCATCTCGGTTCAATCCCCATCGTTGTCATAAATTCAAATAAAATGTCTGAACAAGGGTGTCTGGATGTAAGCTGTACCATCTCAGGAGAGAACACAAGTGTGAGGCAGCTGATGGCCCCTCGCCTGGTCTGGGGTTCCTTTACCCTGTAATGGGGGGGTGGGGGGTATAAGATGGACAAAACACCTTGACAGTCCCTTTGGCAGTACTAGGCGGAAGAGGCCCATACTTGGGTCCGATGTGTGCAGCAGGCAAAACATTTTCCCTTCTAAATGTGGGCCCAGGCCACTGCCCTGTCCCCCCCGCATTAAGAAGCAATAGGCACAGCCAAGTTTCAATCATTTAATTAACCCCTTTAAATGAAACACAGTTTTTTTCATGTGTCTCACTCAGGCTTCAGGGCAGAGGGAATGGATTTTTTGTTCAGACATATCAAAGACTCAAAAATTTAAAGAAATATATATATGTATATATATACTTCTAACATTTTATGGAAATTAAAAATCAGAGGCTTTTGGTCTCTCCATTTGCTCTAGGTCAAGCTCATTTACCTCAGAGGACAAAGAAGGGTTGCCTCTTCTAGACCCTCCCTTCTCCTTGTGTCCTCTGTCCCACCCAGCAGGGAAACAAGCTCAGAAGATCTAACAGGATGAAGAGTTCCAGTAACGTTGGAGGAGGCAGAGGGAAAGAGAAGTCAGGCTCCCTCCCACCTCCAGCCATTCCCAGGTTGCTGCTGCCAGGGCCTGGTTTCATGCAGCTTTGACCCAGTCCTGGATCCTAGGGGGTGGGGTAGATCAGGAGCTCTGAGCAGAACAGTGCTCACCGATTATCCTCTTTACTAACTCAGTGGGCAGGTGCAGCGTACACCCAGCAGCACTCTCCACTGCCCACAGGCAAGGGAAGAATATTGATTGACTAGCTACGAGGAGAAGATGGTAGTGACCAGCGGAAAACACCCTGGAGAGGGCCAGAGGAGAACCTGGCTCTCACCACATCCCCTCTGTTCCCAGCCTTGGTGAGGGGGCGGAGAGGTCATGTCAACCTCTCTCTTTAGTGGTGAAGCTAAAAGCAAGGTTCCTTGCCAGACTCAAGCCCAAGTCACTGTTGAGGAAAGAGGATCAAGAAGGAAGGGGTGGCCCTGGGGGGCAGCCACGCTGCTGTGGACCCACAGGGGCCAGTGGGGAAGCCAGCTTGCCTAGACAGGTGGCACAGGCTGAAAATAGAAAGGTTAACATTCCTGGAGGAGAGTGCAGTAAGAAAGGCTGATACCTAGGGGACCACGACCCAGCCTGCCCTAGGAGCACTGGATGTCCCTCACTGACTAGGGAAGACTTGAGTATGCACCTGTGGCTTCCCATCCTTGTCACTCGGCATTAGCTCCTCCCAGTGGAACCACCTGTGCTGAAAAGCAGCTGCAGAAAGGACATCCACCGACACGAGGAGAGAGAAAGGTCAGAGAATGAAGTGTGGAGGGCCAGGCCTGGGCCTACTGCTCAAGGAAGCTCTCCCCTTCCAGATGCTCCCTTCCATCCACCTCCTCGGTGCTTGCTCAGCCCAAAGGCTCCTGCCTCTGAAGTGCTGGGTGCCCACCCACCCCAGTGTGGTCAAGGAGGCAAGGGGCAGGTGCTTGACACTGCCAAGTGCCCCGAGATGACTCTACTGCTCTTCTGCTCACCCATCTCTTTGGGCCCTGGCAGTCTCCTACTTGTCCCCAGCATGGAGCACCTGGCAGAACTGGAAGGCAGGAGGGTGGTTGGTGAGTTGAGGCACAGGAAGGCTAATCCTCTCTGCACCTTTTGTGCTTTGGAATTCCACAGCCCCACCCCTGCCCCCAGCCTAGAGAAGCCTGTGGGAACAAAATGACTTGGCCACCTCCAGGAACCAAGCAAGAGAAGGAGTAAACTGGATTGGGCAGGAGGGCACAGACTGGTCTCAAGCTATGGGCTGGCTGCTGGGGATGGATTCTGCTGCCATGTAAACAGGCCCTTGGAATGCAACTTCCTGGGCCCTGGAGGATGGCCATGCAGCCACTTTTCAAAAGTGCTTTGATTCTGGACTATAGTATGTGCATGGTTTGGACATGAAAAAAAAATGAAACTCAGATGAGGTGTCCTGCTCCCAACTCTGCGGCCTCAGGGCCAGCAGGGGGCGCAGCCACCCTCTCCCGCCAGCTACCTCCTTCAAGATGAGGCTAAGGCCAAGACTGAAGCGGCAACTGCCGGAGGTGACCCCATTCGGGAAAAGGCATGAGCGCGGGATGGTTCGGAGGACAGGAGCAACACCAGGCTTGCATAAATATCGAAGGCCGTGGAGGTTAAGGCTGCAGGCGCCCTCTCTATTAGGTTGTGTCTGCTGTATCCTCTCGTCCTTGGAGCTGCTCGGGTCCCTGAGATTGTGTTTCTGGGATGGGTCAGCAGTGCCAGTGAGGTGCCTGGTGGTCAGGCCAGCTCTTTCTGTAAGTCTGGGGGAGAAAAAGAAGGGACACTTAGCAAGGGGCCTTCTGGCTTAGTTCTGGCACTAAGAGCCCAACAAGGCATACCCTCACCTAACCTTGTTACCCCTTTTACTATGCCTGCAGCACTGGGCTGGACACCCTACAAATGTTCAGACACTATAATATAGGTGTCACTGCCCCACACTTTACAATGTAGCTAGGAAGGGCAGGGAAAGATACAAAATTAGCCAGGAATTTGACTATTGAACCTTGGAATTCAGAAACAGTAGGCCTGACACTCACACCATTCTCCTCCTCTGGGGCCCAGCAAGGGTGATAGCTGGCCCTTCCCAGGCATTCTCAGACCATAAAAGTTAAAGATCCAAGAGCAAATACCCCATGACGGGACTTCAGATTCCCACTTCCCATCATCAGCAATGGGACCCCACCCTAGCACTGCCCACTGTACCTGAGCCCGGGAGGCCCATCTTCTCCTCTGGACCCACCAGCTGCACGACACCTCCATTCTCCGCCAGCTCCCTCTTAGTCCTGTCCTGGGTGTGAGGGAGCCCATTGGTGGGAGGAGCAGTAAGGGGTTCAGCTCGAGGGTAACTGGGGGAGGCGGATGGGGGGACTCCCACAGATGGCTTGCGGGCCACAGGCGGGGGAGCCTTAGGTGACTTCTTTGGGGCCTGGGGTGGCCGCTGCTCTGAGATGCTCCGGAGTTCTGCCACCAGATTCCGCTGGAGGTCAGCCTGGGTCTCAGGGGACATGGGCCGCTCCAGCTGCAGCTTCCTAGTGCCCTTGGAGAAGATGAAGCTGGCCGTCGAGGCAGGGGACTGGGGAGGCCGTGGTTCTGCCTCAGGCGGTCCGTTGGGCTGGGCACTTGAGAGGCCTTCGTTGGCGGCCAGGCTGCAGGCCTTGAGTCGGACGGCAGCATGGAGCCCTGCGGAGGGGGCAGGCACTGGGCTGGCCCGCCCTGACAGGGCCCTTCGTAGTGGTTTCTGGGGGGCCAATGGCCCCAGTGCTGGGGTGGAAGCCCCTGCTGGAGCACCCACAGAGCGCAACCGCACCATCTGCAGGAGCGAAGGCGTGACCAGGGGTGCACCTACGTCCTCCCTGGGAGGCCCACCGCCCTTGCTGCAGCCCACCGGTTCCTTCTGAGGGAGCCTGGCCACATGCCCTGGGGCAGAACTAGCAGGAGCTGGGGCTGGCAGAGCTGGAGGAGGGTCTGGGCTACCCTGGGGCTGACTCTGCGAAGCAGTAGCTGAGGAGGACGAAGCAGCCGGGGAGCTGACAAGCTCTGGGGAGCCTGAAAGGCCTGCAGGCTCAGGGCTGGCCACAGAGAAAAAGGCCTCCTCAGGTGGGGGGAAGTCAGCCATGGACAGGTCCTGCTCCTCAGGGGCAGGGGGTGGGGGTGGGGGCCAGTTGGGATCTTGGAGGGGCTCCTCAGCAGTCTCTGGGGCAGATGGTGCCTCCACAACCACCTCTGGCTTCTTAGTGGGTGGTGGGGGTGGATGATAAGATGGGGGTGGGGATGGTGGGGGTGACTGGTCTTTGGAGATGACAGGAGACTCCTGCAGTGGGGTCAAGGTTGTCTGGGAAGTGGGAGGGGACTGGGGACTGGCATCAGTGGTAGAAACAGGCCCAGGAACCATAGCAGGGGCGGCTGGAGCAGAGGCAGCTGGGTTAGGGCTCTTGGGCTTGGAGGGAGGTGGAGAGAAGGGGGCAGGCACCTTGGGGTGAGGAGGTATGACAAACCTGTCACCCAGGGGGGTCAACATCTGTGGCCCAGAGCGGTCTGAGGGGGCTGGGTCAGAGGAAGAGGAACATAGAGATGTGAGGGAAGAGGAGACGGAGGCCCCAGGGGAGCGAAGGGACGTGACACGGTCTGGTTTAGGGGGCTGGGCCTTGCCTGGGGAAGCAGGGGGACCTGCCAGGACCTTGGGAGGGAGGGTGGGAGTACCACTTTGGCTCGAGTATCCACTGGAAGGTGAAAGCGTCCGTTCTGGGGAGCGTGGGGGGCGCCGGGAGCCACCCGGAGACAAGCCAGGTACCCAGTTGTTTGCTGGGTTGGGTGGACAGGGTGCTGCCCCCGCCCCTTCTGAGCCACCAGTGGTGGGTGGCCGAGGCGGCTGGGGCTGCTGCTTACGCTCAGGCTTAGGGGGCAACCCTAAGGGCCCATCAGGCACTGCTAAGCCCCGCTGATGGAGGGAGTGGGTCCGGCGGGGAGGGGGTGGAGGCCGCTTCAGCTTACGTAGGGACACACTCCGGCCAGACAACTGCCCACTGCTCCGAATGCTGAGTGTGTCTGAGGCCTCAGCGGTGCTGCCCCCACTGGGGGAGCCCCTCCCACTGCCTCCCTGGGGAGGGGGTGCCATGCTATTGCTAGCCATAGAGCCCTCCGGCTGGCCCTCAGAGCCACCCTTAGAGGAGAGGGTGGAACCGTCAGACACAATGGTGTCGGAGGATTGAGAGTGGCTCCAGGTGTCACTGGAGGAGGACGGGTGGCGGCTGCGGGGCTGTGGGCTGGAGACCGAGGAGAAGCGCCCCAGCGAGCGGACTGAGGCTGGGCTGGCCGAGTGCAGGCTGCAGCGGCTTAGTGTGCGCAGGCTGCAGCGGCCCAGGGCCACCACGTCCACTGTGGGCGGCAGCACAGCATGTGGAATCAACTTCGACAGGTAGGTGGCCTGGGGGGAGATGGACATGGCCGGGCTCAGGGACTCTGCAGGCCCTGCCCCTCCTGTCAATCCAGGCACTGCTAAGGACATGGGCCGGGTCAATGGTGGGGGCCGGGCACCCGTGGACCGGCCAACAAAGGTGTCATCCCGGTAGACACGGTCAATGTGGCGCTGCAGCATGGCCTCTGTCTCAGCACTAGCCTCCGCCTCTGCCTCCAGCGCCTGCAGGGACACCCGGGCCCCCATCCCTGAGGTGCCTCGGGGGCGGCCGTCCACTGTGGGGATGCGTACAGCATCCAGTGCACCAGGAGCCCGGGGCGTGCCTGGTGCCTCACGCTCATTCCGCAGGCCTGGAAGGGACAGGGAGGAGGTGGGGTCAGCAGAGAGGGATGACCAAGGCTCCCCACCCACCACCACTGCCCTCCTAAACCAGGCCTCACCGAGCTCCTTCTGCACATGCTGCGGGAGTCCTAGCACAGTGCTCCGCCGCTCCCGCCGACGCCGCCCTGACTTTCCAGATTTGGGAAATGAGTCATGGGGTCGGAAGGTGGAGCCTGGGGGCCGGTCGGGGGAGAAAAACTGTTACAGCAAAGGACTCAGGGCACATTCTGCAGGGCACTACTTTTGTAGTAAGAGCTCTGCGAGAAATGATTTCCGCAGTCCAGTAGGTATGGGCAAGGCTAGGTTAAACAAAGCTAGAGGCTTCTTTTCTGTAAGACGTCTGGAAGGCTACTAAGTCAACGATGGTAATTTCCCTTTAGTGATAGCTTATTATTTAGTAAACATATTATTATGTGTTAGTCAGCATGCTAAACATTTGGCATTCATTCCAATAAGGTACTTATCCTCATTTTTAGAGAGTATCAAACAGAAGTTCAGAGAGGTTAAGGGTTTTCCCAAGGTCACACAGCTGGCACGTAGTTACACCAGGCCTCCAACAGTTAAGATTTTCTAACTCTTAAACTGCTTTATAGTTAGTGTGTATCATGAATGTGCAAGAGGACACAGGGTACCGTGTTTCCCGAATTCATTGAATCAGAGAGCCTGGCGAAACACTGGATAAGGAGGAAAAGAAGCTACAGACGCTGGGACCCGGCGGTGCCCCCCGTCCCTCTCCCCTGCCCGTGAATCCACCTTTGCGCTGGATCATCTCCGAGCGGATGGAGAGCGCGTCCTCTGCTGTGGAGCTCTCAGCCACATAGGAGGTGGTCTGGCTGCAGAAGGAGATGTTGTCTTCATCCGGCCCCGTCCGCGAGGACTATCAGGGTAGAAGGAGATCAGGCCCTGATCTGGGTGGGGCTGCCTCCTCAAGGCTCCCCAGTGGAACGTTTTTTATTTTTGAGACGAATCTGTCGCCCAGGCTGGAGTGCAGTAGCGAAATCTTGGCTCACCGCAACCTCCGCCTCCTGAGTTCAAGCGATTATCCTGCCTCAGCCTCTCAAGCAGCTGGGATTATAGGTACTTCCCACCATACCTGGCTAGTTTTTGTATTTTTGGTAGAGACAGGGTTTCACCATTTTGGCCAGGCTGGTCTCCAACTCCTGACCTCAAGTGATCCACCCACCTTGGTGTCCCAAAGTGCTGGGGTTACAGGTGTGAGTCACCATGTCTAGCCTCTCACTTGAACTTTTGAGTCACATATCCCCTCCGGCATCACCTAGCACTGAGAAACCCTGGACTGGCCCTCAGGGGTCATTTAGTGTAGCCTTTTGTGATAGAGGAAAGAAACTGAGACCCAGAAATGTTCCAAGATATCCTTGCCAGGGGTCAAGCAGGTAGAGAAGAGTCAGGACTGAGTTGGAGACAGGGCTCACCTGGATACTCTGGGTGTCTCCATGGTCCCAGCCGCCCTTGTTCAGTTTCTGTTTCTCTGGAAGACACCAGAAGGGTTTGTTGAGTTAGGCCCCTGACCTTGAGAGCTGACAATGCAGCACTGGAGGGAGGAGAGAGGAGTGGAGTGGAGAGGAAGGTTACCTTGGTGTTGTAGGGAGCGGAGCCCCTCCTGGGCCTGAGTGTGCAGCTCTTCCAGGTGCGGGGGTCGCCCACTGGGGAAGAAGACATTGTCCTGGTGCTCATCCACTGCAGACCCTGGCCCCTGGCTGGGCCCTACACTTAGACGTTTGTCATTCTCAGCCTTGGCAGAGCCTAGTGGGAGGGAGCAGGAAGGGAAATGAGGCAAAGGCATCTGGGCCCTGCAGGTGCACAGGTACCATGGCAAGGGCACCCATGGTCCCCAGACTGCACACAGCCCTTGCATATACAAGCAATGCCCCCTTCCCCCAGTCTGGACACATAACCCACAGTTCTGCAGTAAACACTCAACACACACAGCCCCCATATACACAAACTACACCCAAGTGTACATAAATCTAAGTACCCATACCACACAAAGGGCCCCATATAAGGCACCACACACAGGGCACACAGGTACACAGGTCTACTGTGTATGTACACAGCACCCACAGACGTCGTTCATGTATATAAACAAAGGGCATCTGAGTATAAACACACGTAGGTACGCACACTGAGCACACCCAGCCCACACGTAAACACAACACCCACAGTCCCTGCTCTGTATATACACAAACAGTAACCAAGTATATACACGACTGTGTACTCACACATCACTCAGGGCCCCAAAAGACATCCCGAGTATACACATAGCCCATAGCAAATACATTGCTCTCGCCTCCATACCCAAAACCCCACTTCACAGGAAAACAAACCACCCTTTTCATGCCACCGCTTGACCCAGGTCCAGGAAGAAGACACCATGGGAAATCAGGAAGGAGAGCTGGCATGAGTTACAACCAGATTCCCAGAAAATCTGCATCCTGGGGGATGCAGACCAGGGAGATAAGTTCCTGGGTCCCCTACTCACCCATGTGTCTGCCCCTTAGTGGAAAGATGGGCAGGGGAGGGGAGAAGAAAGACCCAGGCCCCTCCACCCGCCCAAGGGAGCTCCAGTCTCTCTTGGGGAAATAGTCCCAGGTATCCCCCTCTCCTGGAGGCCCTGGCCCTGGCCCTGGCCCCTGCTGCAGAGGAGCCAGAGATCCATTACAAAGGATCCTGTTACAAGCCCCGCCTGTGGAGGGGCTGGCCATCTAATCCTGGGGATGGGGGGCTGTGTCAGCACTTTGCAGCCCCAGCCCCCCTTTAAATGAAACCCACAACATAAGCAAAAGCACTGGAAGGGTCATGTGACCTTGGTAGCACCTTATAAAGCGACAGGAACAAAACAAGCCCTTTAAAGGGCCATGCCCCAGGAGCAGGGTCCTCAGTTCAGAAACCTGCCTTTCCTCCTCCCTCTGCCCATTCGTCAACAGCCACAGCTCCTGCCCCAGGGAGTCTGCAGGAATCCCACAGGTCAGAGCTAGGAGGCCCCCAACAGATCTGACCAGAGCAGTGTCCTAGATCCCCAGATTTTGCCAGTGGGGAAGTGGTTCAAAGGGGCAAGGCCTTGCCTAAAGTCACCCAGCAATAGGAGTCAGACAGACCCTGGACTCTGCTCCAGGTTTCCAGAGGGGACTCATGGATCACACTCAGACTGGGGGCCCCCAACCCTCAAAAGTCCAATAAACTCTGATCCCTATGTCTTAATCCAGGACTGAAAGCCCAATTCCTAGGAGAAGGAAGGAGGAACAGGCCCCTCCCTCCAAAACTTCTCCATTCCCAGGCCTCTAAACAAGATTTCACTGAGCAGGCTCCCCAACTTGCAGTGGTACTACTCTCCTCTCTTCTGGGCTGTCCACGTCCCGTCCTCCCCGGCACACTAGAAAGGCTAGTACATCTTGACTGGGAGGCTGTACCCAGTAAAGTGTGGGTACCCCGGCAGGGAGGCAAGTCTCGCGGGAGGGCTGCAGGCTTCAAGGTCAGAGACACCTGGATCCATCCTCCCAAGCCACAAGCACGGCCCAGACAAAGGCAGCAACAAAGCGGCTGGACAAAAGCACAGCCGGACGGGAGATTCTGGCCTCATTATCAGCCCCCAGCCCCCACCCCATTACTCTTGCCCAGTCTTGATCCCCCATTCTACATAAGGGTCTGGCAAAGGGAGGCATCGAGCATCCCTCCCCTCCCCCCAAGCCACACCCACTCACCCTTCTTAAATAGCCCTAGGAGCGCCGGGAGGTGGCGGCCCACGAACACCACCATGACTGCGGGCACCACTCGCGATGTTCCCTATCCCACCCAGCGTCTCCAGAGCAGAGTGCGGGGCGTGCCTTCACTGTAACCCAGCACTATGGGGATGTGAGCCCTCCTGCCCAGCCGCAGAGCGCCGGCTCCAGGCAGAGGAGGGGGAGGGGCTGCTCTCCAGGTCCTCCTCCCACCTTCGCCACTGATCCCGCCCATCTGCCGACCCCGCCCCTCAAATGGGGTGCAGAGGCACAGAAAGGAAACTGCGGCCAGGAGTCCGTGGGTGTTCTGCTCCAGTAGAGTATGATTAGGAGGAAGGAAAATACTCAATCCAGTAGCGGATCACTCATCCTGCCCCCAAGTCCAGAGTTAAGGCAGGGGTCCCAGCTGCCAGATGGTAGGTGGAGGGGCCACCAGACTAGACTTGGCAGAGTGCCCACCTGTAAGCCTCCTGGCTGGCTAGAGTAATTCCCTGGGGAAAGAGCTCAGAGCCTGTAGCAGCCAGGCAGGAGCCCAGAGCTGCTAGTGGGATGGCAAGGCTGTGGGCAGAGGCCCCCAGAGGGGCAGGGGCCAGTCCCAGGACACAGTCCTGGGAAGCCAGGGAGATGCCCAGAGCAGAACCACAGTGGCTGGAGGTACAGCCCCTCATACATATGTTCAGCCCCACACTTTCCACAGCACTTTCTTCCTACTTTGGCAATGTGACATCAGAAGCCCAGAGAAACATAGTGAACTCTCCAAGATCACACTTAATCTTGCAGAGGCTCGACTTCAAAGCAGACCTCCTTCTCCCCTAGCCTGGAATTCTTCACATTGGCCCCACTCTGTCAGTGAATCTGTCCTGGATCACCAGGCAGGGAGAACAGAATTAGCCAAGAAACAGCCCATGAGTGAAGGCAGTAAAAAAGGAGGTGAGGTGGAGAAGTACTGGGAAGGAAGTCAGGTCCAGGTTCAAATCCAGCTCCATCACACAAGTCATGACCTCATATGAAAACAAGGCCAATAACTCCTCTTTTTAAGATTGCTGTGGCTCACGCCTGTAATCCCAGCACTTTGGGAGGCCAAGGCGGGCAGATCACTTGAGGTCAGGAGTTCGAGATCAGCCTGGCCAACATGGTGAAACCTTGTCTCTATTAAAATTAAAATTAAAAATTAGCTTGGTGTGGTGGTGCATGCCTGTAATCTCAGCTACTCCGGAGGCTGAGGCAGGAGAATCTCTTGAATCCGGGAGCCGGAAGTTGCAGTGAGCCAAGATCCCACCACTGCACACCAGCCTGAATGACAGAGCGAGACTCCATCTCAGAAAAAAAAAAAAAAAAAAAAGATGGTTGTATCCATTCATTTGATCAGCAAACATGTATTAACCTAGTACTAGGGACTATAGTTAATGGAGAAGAACTTTATCTTGCTCACCAGTTTATCCCCAGAGTCAAAATCAGTGCCTGGAACATGTTTTTTTGGTTGTTGTTGGTTTTTTTTTTTGAGACGGAGTCTTGCTCTGTCGCCCAGGCTGGAGTGCAGTGGCCGGATCTCAGCTCACCGCAAGCTCCGCCTCCCGGGTTTACGCCATTCTCCTGCCTCAGCCTCCCGAGTAGCTGGGACTACAGGCGCCCGCCACCTCTTCCGGCTAGTTCTTTGTATTTTTTAGTAGAGACGGGGTTTCACCGTGTTAGCCAGGATGGTCTTGATCTTCTGACCTTGCGATCCGCCCATCTCGGCCTCCCAAAGTGCTGGGATTACAGGCTTGAGCCACTGCGCCCGGCCATGGAACATGTTATGAGTTGACTTCAAAAAATATTTGATGAATACATGGATGAGGTAAACTAACAATGTAATTTTGGGAAGTGAAGACTCTAGAGCCGTGACAGGAAGGTTTGGTGGGGCCGGAGGGGAGAGTGGTTTAGTTAGGTTGTCAAGAAAAGTCCCTCTAAGAAAAGAATAGGCTGGGCACAGTGGCTCACACCTGTAATCCCAGCACTATGGGAGGCAGGAAGATGGCTTGTGATCAGGAATTCAGGATCAACCTGGGCAACAAGGCAAGATCCCATCTCTACAAAAAACTTTGAAAATTACCCAGGCATGGTGACACACACCTGGGGTCCCAGCTATTGTGAGGCTAAGACAGGAGGATTGCTTAAGCCTGGGAGGTTGAGGCTGCAGTGAGCCATGTTCCAGCCACTGCACTCCAGCCTTGGTGACAGGCATCTTTAAAAAATAAAATCAGGCCGGGCATGGTGGCTCACGCCTGTAATCCCAGCAGTTTGGGAGGCCGAGGCAGGCAGGTCACGAGGTCAGGAGGTCGAGACCATCCTGGCTAATATGGTGAAACCCTGTCTCTACTAAAATACAAAAATATTAGCCGGGCGTGGTGGTGGGCGCCTGTAGTCCCAGCTACTCAGGAGGCTGAGACAGGAGAATGGTGTGAACCCGGGAGGCGGAGCTTGCAGTGAGCTGAGATCGCACCACTGCACTCCATGGAGCCTGGGCGACAGAGCGAGGTTCCCTCTCAACAACAACAACAAAAAAAATAAAATTGGCCAGGCGCGGTGGCTCATGCCTGTAATCCCAGCACTGTGGGAGGCCGAGGCGGGCAGATCAACTGAGGTCAGGAGTTTGAGACCAGCCTGGCCAACACGGTGAAACCCTGTCTCTACTAAAAGGACAAAAAAATTAGCCGGGTGTGGTGGTACACACCTGTAATTCCAGCTACTCAGGAGGCTGAGGCAGGAGAATCACTTGAACCCAGGAGGCAGAGGTTGCAGTGAGCCGAGATCCCGCCACTGCACTACAGTCTGGGCAAGAGTGAGACTGTCTCAAAAATAAATAAATACAATAAAATAAACAGAAAAGGACATTGGAACTGAGACTTAAATACTGAGGAGTCAGTCAGGGCAGGTACCTGGGGGAGAGTCTTCTAGACAGGCTACAGCAAGTGGAAAGGCCTTGAGGCAGGAGTGGTGGGTTTCAGGGAAGACAGAGGCCAGTATGGCTGGAGGATTGAGCAATGGAAAGAATGGTAGGAGACAGAATCAGAGGAGAGCAGGTGCCAGGTCAGGCTAGGCCCCATAGACCTTGAGGGTTTCAGCTGGGTAGTGACACTTAAAAAATATTCCAGGCCAGGCGCAGCAGCTCAAGCCTGTAGTCCCAGCACTTTGGGAGGCCGAGACGGGTGGATCACGAGGTCGGGAGATCGAGACCATCCTGGCTAACACGGTGAAACCCCGTCTCTACTAAAAAAATACAAAAAACTAGCCGGGCGTGGTGGCAGGCACCTGTAGTC
>NW_012101377.1:2764854-2777055 GCF_000951045.1 Mandrillus leucophaeus | reverse complement strand
AAAAAAAAAAAAAAAAAAAGGTTTCCTGGGAGGCTGGGCTTAAGCCCAGGAGTTCGAGGTTACGGTCAGCTATAATTGTGCCACTGCACTACAGCCTGGGCAACAGAGTAAGTCCCTGTCTCTAAAAAAAAAAGTAAATATATAAAAATAAAACTTAAAAAAAAAAGATTCCCCTGGTAACTCTAAAAAGCACAGCAGAGACTGTAAAAGAGAATCTGTGAACTATATATATGTATCTGTGCAGTATCCCACCAGCCGTGCCTAAGGACACCCCTCTGTCATAGCACCTTTCTCTCTGAGTCTCTAGGGAACTAAAAATTCACAGAGGCTCCCAAGCAACACAGTCCCCCTGCAGTTCCTTCCCCATTTGCTGCCACCCTAGCACTGGCCTCTGAGACTACTCAAGTACAAGCTGAGGTCTTGCTCTCCAGAGAACAAACATTTGTGGAGCTGAATCGTCACATCAACAAATCAATGAGATCTAAACAACAATCCTAAGAAGTAGGCACTTTTATTCCCATTTTACAGAAGAGGGAATGGAGACCAGAGGGAGCAAGCATTATAAAGCTGCCCTCTCTGGCCTCCACGGTATAAATGGCAAATCAGTATTCTCACTCAGAACAACTTGAATCCAAAAGTCATGTTCTGTGCGCTGTGCCAGCTACAAACCTGATCTCCCCTCTGAAAAAGGGTCATGGGACTCTACAAATTGGAGGTTTCTTGACCACCTACTGTCCCCACTCTTCCCCTCTTAGGCCAGATCCACCCACCCACCCACCCTTCTTATCAGTCTCACACAAACAGAAAAGACCAGTAGACCGACATTTGCAGGGTGATTAATTCATGCCAGGCACCATGCCAGGTCCTGGTGAAAGGCAAAATGCAGTCTCTGTCCTCATGGGTCTTACAAAAGTTCTTCGAGGCAGGTACTGGAAGGTACTTTCCTAGTAATTGATCATGGGCCTATGAGGCTCAGAGAGCTAGGTGACTTCCCAAACTCTGGCTGGCTCTAAAATGGAGCCTTTCACCACACAGGACAGTCATCCTCAGCTACCCTCTAAGCAGGGAAACTAAGGGCTGAGTTCCTGTCAAGACAGGGGTAGAGGAACATCAGCTCATCAAGGTCCCAAGCCCACAGCTGGCAGTCAGGGCCACAGCTGCAAATTCCCAGAAATCCAAGGGCTTACATTCGATAACATCTGGTTGCCCCAGCAACACCCCTCCCCCTCCCCACCCAAGTCAGAGCCCGCAGCCTCTCCGAGTCACCCCAGATCTATACACCTGTGGCTTGGTTGGGGAGGGGCTCAACAACCTGAGTCTCAGGTGACTGGGAAGGGTACTTCACAAAGAAACTGAGGTCCGGAGAGTGGAAAGACCTTGCCCACGGCCACACTTAGAGTCCCTGTTGCAGGGCTTTCTGCCCTGGCAATCCAGAGGTGCAGCCTAGGGCTGAGGCCATGAGGGAAGCACCCCATACCACACCTTCATCCCCAACCTGCCTGGGGGAGGAGGCTTCCTGGATCTGAGAAGACACTGCTTCTGGTGGCCACGTCCCCAGCACACAGGGCACACCGGGAAGCACACTTGCGGGCTCCTCAACTCAGACAGTTTACCAGGGCAGAGACTCGGGCAGCAGGCAGCGTCCCACTGAACCCGGGAGGCAGAGGTTGCAGTGAGCTTAGATCATGCCACTGCACTCCAGCCTGGGTGACAGAGCAAGACTCCATCTTGGAAAAAAAAAAAAATTAGCCAGGTGCCCTGCACAGGTGGGGACTCTCAAAACCACACCCACATGGCCAGGCACCGTGGCTCACACCTGTAATTCCAGCACTTTGGGAGGCCAAGGCAGGCGGATCACGAGGTTAGGAGTTCAAGACCAGCCTGACCAACATAGTGAAACCCCGACTCTACTAAAAATACAAAAATTAGCCAGGTGTGGTGTCAAGCTCCTGAGATCCCAGCTACTCAGGAGGCTGAGGCGGGAGAATTGCTTGAACCCGGGAGGCGAAGGTTACAGTGAGCTAAGACCACGCCATTGCACTCCAGCCTGGGTGACAGAGTAAGAGTCCATCTCAAACAAACAATAATAAACACCCATAAAGCACACCTAAGCCACCCTAGTCCCTGCTTTCCTCACCCGTGAGCAACTGCACAGACCCACACAGGGCCTGCCAAGGGGCTGTGTGTACAGAAAAACAGGTGTGTGTAGCCCCTACTCAGGGGCTTTCCAAAGCCTGGGGAAAGGGCAGAATGGGGAGGGAGCCCCTGCCTCCCAAGGCCATGCACATGCGCACACACTGTCTTGGCAACATCCTCCATGGGGTGAGGCCTCAACCTGCCCCATTCCAGAGCAAGGGGCGGGGGTGGTGGCGCGCCCACAGCCAGGCAGGCCTGACTCAGGGGAGAGGAATGAGGGGGGAGGGCACAGCTGTCCAGGTGGCCTTGCTCAGGAGGCTGAACCCTCCAAAGCCAACCCAGCCCCCAACTCCCTACTCCTGTCCGAACTGTCCCTGGCCAGCCCATGAGCCAGAATCCTGGGTGTTCAGAGGCCCCTAGCCTCAACCCCTCACTGTACAGGTGGACAAATGAAGGGCCCCTGCCCCCCCACCGTTACACATTCTAGAAGCAGAAGCAGAAACCAGAATGTTTGTAGATTTTATTCCCAAAGAGGCAAAACAAAGGAAAACGAGCATAACAAACTTTCAGGTGGAGGCGCTTTATGGTTCTCAAAACACTTTCTCTTCTACTGTTTCGCAGAACACCTAACAAGAAAGTTAAAAGGCAGTAGTTTCCTCCACCAGGAGGCTCAAGGGAAAGTGACTAACTTGCTCAAGGTCATCCAACCAGGGAGTGGTTGAACCTGGGTCTCACTCCAACAACCTTAGTGATCCTAAGTCTGAGAAAGTTAATGGGTAAGGGAGGTTGACAGGTGGGGGCACGACCTCAATCCCTGCCCAAAGAAAGTGGGGGCACTGTACCCCACCTGTGCGGGAATCCCCCTCCTTCCTTCCCTTGGTGTCCAGCCCCACCCCAGCAGGGACAGAGCTGACAGGCCGGTTCTAAGGTAAATAATGGGGGGCAGGGAGTGCCCAGAGCAGGGAGGGGAGGAGCCCATCCCACGGGGTGCCCTGGGGGAACAGGCAGTAGTGCACGGAGGAATTAGCTACAATAATATTAATAAATGTCCTAATGAGTTTCTGGGCTAGTATTTGCTCCCAGCAATGACATAATAATCCCTTTCAGCCAAGGCACAATTCTAACTTTCCATAGCCCTTTCCTTAGTTCCTTCAAGGCATGATTATCCCCATCCTATGGATGCCAGAGGCAGCCACCACAGAGTAGGGAGAAGAAAGAGCGGGAATCAGGAGGTCTGGATTCCAGGCCTTGGATGAATGAATTGGCCTCTCTGGGCCTCAGTCCCCTCATCTGTAATGTGGGACTAATACCCACCTCACAGAGTGCCTGGGAACCTTAAAGAAAGCCACACAATCTAGTGTAAACCCTGACCCCAAGGGTCAGAGACTTGCCCAAGGTCACACTGCCAGTAATGGCAAAGGCAGGATGTGAGCCCAACTCTGACTCATGTTCTTCCCATGCCACCAGCAGCCTCCTCTCCCCTCTACTCCAGCTCTCTTCAAATCTCAAGTAGGGTTAAGGGCCATTAAGATAAGGTCTGATAAGGAACACTTGACATCAGCTCCCTATCTCTCCTCAGTGATACCCCTCCATCTGGCAGCCCTAACCCCTCAGTTTGGGAGGGAAGGGAATTCCAGGCCCAGACCAGATCTCACTGCCCTGAAGTGAGGAGTCCTAGGTTGGAGCTTGCATTTCCCCTTAATTGCAACATGATCCTGAGCCAGGCACTGTGCTTTTCTGGGCCTCAGTTTCTTCATCTGAGATGTGGTGGGGGTTGGAGATATGATCTCCAAAGAGCTCTCACCATGGATGACTCTGCCCCTAGAAGGATGGGGGGTCAGTGGTTCCCTGCTTTGAGTTGGGGCCTGGGGCAGCAAGGAGATTCTGCTTATCTCAGATCCCTCAGATCAAAGAGAGCTGGACCAGCCTCTTATCTGGAAGCCCAGGGCTCCCACAAGCAAGTCACCCAAGCAGTTGGTCACAAGTCTCCCCACAAGAAAGGGGAGGAGACATGGGGGGAATGGAGGAGGGAGCCTTCTCCAGCTGTGGAACCTACCAAAGACCCCAGACTCCAAGAAGTTAAACCTCCAGGTCTACAGGCAAGGGGAGGGATGAAAAGAATTCCAGATGTTCTGACTCCAGCAGTCCCTTCACTCAGCCTCCCCATGTGCACGATGGGAACAATAAATCCAACCAGAAGGAGTGCCACGTGTGTAAGCTTGACCGTGCAATGCGTGGGAACAGGAAGAGGGCAGGTCTTCCTAGGCTACCAATTCACACCCACCACCATTCCCCAACCCGCCCAGAACCAAGTGCCCAGCTAGCCTTTGGAGGGGAGAGTTGGGTGGATCCCTGAATGCCAAGACCAAACACTCCTGGCAGGTTACAGTGTCTTTCCAGCAGTCAGGAGGCCTCACCTCATACACCTTCACCCTTCTCTACCTTCCAAGGGCATTTGATCCGAGGGATCAACCCTTCCTTGAGTCTTGATTTCCCCTTCCCACTTGCTCCCTCTCTAAGCGCTTGGAGGCTTTAATGCTTAGTCCTCAACCCATAACCCTCCCCACAGTGCTTCCTCCACTAGTCCTCTCTACATAGTCCAAATCCCTGGGGGCTGCAGGCTTTCTCTGCCCAGAGGACGCGCAGGCACCTCCATCATAAGATGACACCCTTCTATTCCTAAACGGATGAAGGGCACAGGCTTTGTAATGTGACAGGCTTGAGTTTGAATCCAGATTCAGCCATCTCCTTGCTGTGGCTTTGAGAAAGTGACTTCACTTCTCTGAACTCCAGCCTCCTCATCTCTAAAATGGGAGAATAGCCTGTCGCTTGTGGGACTGTTGGAGGACAAAGGACAAATGAACTAACTGATGTAAAGGGACAGCATAGGGCCTTATTTTTATCTTTGCTACCATCTCCCAGCCAAGCAGCCTCAAGCACAGAAGCCCACACAGCTCCCTCTGGCCCTTACTCTCAACATCTGGTTAATCCCAGGTCTTATAAATTCAGTCACTTCCTCCGAAGTCTCTCTCTGTAGCTGCCACTCCTCTCCACTCCCACAGCCCGCACCCTGTCCCCAGCCCTCACCTCATCACCTCTCCCCTGGATTACTGCAACAGTCTCTCAGCCTCCACTCTCACCACCCCACCCCTCAACCTGTCCTGCCTGCACCTGCCCCCACCCTAGAGCCATCTTCCTAACACCCCATTTTTGTAGACTCCTCCCCCTTGCTCAAACACCTTCACTGGCTCCCTGTGGCCTGCAGACTCCAGACCTCTCTCCCTGCCTTGTACTCTCTCCCTCCTTCTCTCACAGACTAATGAAATGATTACTTATACTGGCACTTGAGTACTTATACTCAAGCTCCAGTCCCCACCTGGGCCTGTCACAGCAGAGGCTGACGCCGAGGATGACTTAGGATCCTCAGCACAAGTAAAACCAAAGGTACTGAGGTCTACATTCCTAATGGAACCTCAAGAAAAGGACCCTCGGCTACTTTTCCCTCCCACCTCCATGTTCAGTCTCAACTCCATTTGTTTTTTGTTTTTGAAATGGAGTCGTGTTCTTGTCACCCAGGCTGGAGTGCAGTGGCACAATCTCGGCTCGCTGCAACCTTCACCTCCTGGGTTCAAGCGATTCTCCTGCCTCAGCCTCCCAAGTAGCTGAGATTACAGGTGCCTGCCACCATGCCTGGCTAGTTTTTGTATTTTTAGTAGAGACAGGGTTTCACCATGTTGGCTGGGCTGGTCTCAAACTCCTGACCTCAGGTGATCCACCCACCTCAACCTCCTAAACTGCTGGGATTACAGGTGTGAGCATCCAGCCCATTCATTTTTTTTTTTTTTTCTGAGACAGGGTCTCACTCTGTCACCCAGACAGGAGTGCAGTGGCACGATCGGTTCACTGCAGCTTTGACCTCCCAGGCTCACATAATCCCCTCACCTCAGCCTCTCAAACTACTGGGACCAAAGGCACATGTGCCACCACGCCCAGATAATGTTTTATTTCTTGTAGAAATGGGGTCTTGCTACGTTTCCCAGTCTGGTCTCAAACTCCTGGTCTCAAGTGATCCTCTAGCCTCAGCCTCCCAAAGTGTTGCAATTACAGGCATGAGCCACCTCACCTGACCTCAACTCCATGCCTTTGCTCACAACCATACCCCACAGCTGAAACAAATCCCTGGTTATCTCATTTAACCAACAATTTAGGACTAATTTCAATCCTGTGGTTACTTCAAATACCAATTAGGACTATCTCCTCAGTTTTTTCTTTTTTTTTTTTTTTTTGAGACGGAGTCTTGCTCTGTCGCTCAGGCTGGAGTGCAGTGGCCAGATCTTGGCTCACTGCAAGCTCCGCGCCCCAGGTTTACGCCATTCTCCTGCCTCAGCCTCCCGAGTAGCTGGGATTACAGGCGCCCACCACCTCGCCTGGCTAGTTTTTTGTATTTTTTAGTAGAGACAGGGTTTCACCAGGTTAACCAGGATGGTCTCCATCTCCTGACCTCGTGATCCGCCCGTCTCGGCCTCCCAAAGTGCTGGGATTACAGGCTTGAGCCACCGCGCCCGGCCATCTCCTCAGTTTTCTAAAGCTGACCCCAACCCAGAAGGCTTTTGATATATAGCCTAGAATATTTCCTAGCCCCCACACTTAATTTCTGTGTTGTCTTGACATTGCTTTCTAATTTTTTTCAGAACGCCTTAAAGCCTGAGTTGAGCCATGAGTTTCAGCAGGAGCTAGAAGCTCACAGTGTTGCTGGAAGCCCCAGGCCACTTCCTCAAGGGCCAGTAGGCAAGAGACTATAAACACAGCCTTCTTATCTTCTCTCTCCTCCATCACAAATGGTCACAAGTCTGGGCCCACAGTTAGTTCCTAGGAAACCATCAGATCGGAGCGACCATCAGAGGACAGATGAAGAGCCCCAGTCCTGCCCCCTCAGTGCAGATTCTATGAGACAGGTAGGCAGTTAGGACTTTCAGGACTGCTGGGCCAGGGAGAGTGCTGGAAGGTCCTAGAGATTCTACCTTCTGAGAAATCCTCAAAGAGCCTAACTGAACTTAGTTAACCGTTTTCTTATTGTCATTTTGATTACATTACTACCTCAAACCACCATAGGCAAATGACCTTGGACAAGTCCCTCTTTCCTGGACCTCAGTCTCTTCATCCAGGAAATGGATAGCCAGAACAGTAAAGGTCCCAAGAAGTCACCTAGGGCCCCTGATTTCATAGACAGGGCCCCTGTAGGAGCCAGGGTGATCAAGAGAAGTGAAAGGAATCTGCTCAAGGTCACCAGGGCCTATTCCAGAGCCTCATTGAGAGGAGAGGTCTCCCACTTCCCAGCCCAGGCTCTTTCCACCACCCCCTCCATGGAGCGATGAGATCATCAAGCTCTGGTTCGGAATCTCTAGGAATGTGGGCCATCCTGGGAATACACCCCTAGATTCTCCCACCACAGCAGGGCCCCCTTCACCCCACCTCCTCTGGGATTTCCTCACTCCCCCAGACCAACAGGTATCCCTCAGGTGCCTGCCTATGTTGAAGACCCTCTATCTTGGGGAGAGGGGAATGGAACCATCACCCTGCCCTTCCCCCATCTCTGGATTCACCAGTAAGAAAACTAGGCACTCTCGATAGCCCCTCCTTCAGCACCCCTCGGGGATACCCTGAACTGCCGCACTTGGGGGAAACAGGAATCCCATCTCCTGGGGTTGGAGGCCTTCCCCATTCCCTCCCCTCCCCCTTGGAGCCTGGAATGTGACCCGCGGAGGGATCCCGCAGCAGCCGGCAAGGGCTGCGTTCCAGCTGGGTGGCTGCATTGAAAGAGGGAGATGCGGCGGCGACCTCGGGGACCGCGGGGACGGGGGACGGGGGAGGCGGGGAGAAATCGCGGTGGCGCGGGTGGGGGCAGGGAGGGAGCCAAGAAAACCAGTCCGACTCCCGATCGCGCCAGATGGAGGCGGTCCCGAGCCTCCAGCCCCGGGTTTCCAGCTTCTCCCTTCCACCTTTGTCTCCCCTCCCTCCTACAAACTTTCAGCCTTCAGCCTGTTGGGGGCTAAGACCTGGGGAATAAGCGTGTGTGTTCGAGTGCCTTAGGGTCTGCTGTGAGCCTGAGTGCGAGTCCGGTTGGTTGTGCAGTTACGAATCTTCTATGTGTACATCTGTGTGCCTAAGACGCTGGGCAACTGTACCCACATGACCGATGTGTGTGAACGACTGTGCCTATGTGGCTGGATCTGCGCGTGGGTGTAGCTCGTGTGGCTGTGTAAACCGCATGCATAGGTATACATGTACCTGTGTCTCAGGCTCTGTGCGTCCTACTGCGATGGTACGAGGGTGTGGGTGTGATGGTGTATGTGATCCTGTGTCTGCGTGTCCGTACATCTGAGTGGGTGTTGTGCGTGTGACTGTGTAAACTGCGAACATGTACGTGTGCCCGCCGGTGGGTATTACCGTGTACGTGTGTCTCCGTGTGCCTGTGAGGGGTGGGGTCTGCGCGGGGATTCCCGAACCCCCCACACTCACTCTAGGCCCCGGGAGAGGGCAGCGGCGGTGGCGACGGCCGCAGCAGGGACCCTTCTCCCTGCCTGCCCCGCCCCCACCCCGGCCCCTACCTGCCGGCCTCTTCGCCGACCGCCCGAACCGCCAGAAGCTGCGGACCCGGGGACCGCTGGGGGCCTTCCTCTTGTGGTGTGAGTTGCCCATGGCGGGCGCGGGAGCCGGCGCGGGAACCCAAGCGCGGCCCAGCCAGCCCGGCCGCCGGGCCCGCAGCCCCGGGAGGGAGGCAGCGAGACTCGCGGGCGGGCACCGCGGGCGCCCCCAGCCCCAGCGCGACCACGCCCCCGAGCTCTGCGGCCAATGGCCAGACAGGGGGCGGGACCGGAGGAGGGGCGGGGCCTGGCGCGCATCCCGTTGGCTCCGCCCTCCCGGAACCTGGGAGACCTGCTGAGCCGCCCAGCCTAGGGCGCACAAGGGAAAGCCGGGCCAGTCCAGGTGGGGCAGGTGGGTTGCCCGCTCTCTCAGCCCAGAGGCTACCGCTCTGAGGAGTGCAATGGAGCTGGGAGAACGCCGATCCGGAGCCCTGCTGCAGTTAGAATCCACGAGCCACCTCCCCATGAGTGTCACGTGCCTGTGTGTACAAATGTATCAAACTGACTGTATTTCTGTAGTTACAGTGTTCAAAATAGTAGCACCCTTTTACTTAGTGTTTACTATGTGCCAGGCTCTGTGCTAACCGCTTTCGTGCATTACTTCATTTTATCCACAAGACAATTGTGTAAGGTAGGTCTTTTTTTTTTTAGACCAAGTCTCACTCTCGCCCAGGCTGGAATGCAGTGGCACGATCTCGGCTCACTGCAACCTCCGCCTGCCGGGTTCAAGCGATTCTCCTGCCTCAGCCTCCCAAGTAGCTGGGACTACAGGCGCGCGCCACCACGCCCAGCTAATTTTTGTAATTTTAGTAGAGATGGGGTTTCACCATGTTGGTCAGGCTGGTCTCGAACTCCTGACCTCAGGTGATCTGCCTGCTTCGGCCTCCCAAAGTGCTGGGATTACAGGTGTGAGCACCCCACCCGGCCTGTTAAATATTTTTTTAACCAGCCTGGCCAACACGGTGAAACCCCATCTCTACTAAAAATACAAAAATTAGCCAGGCATGGTGGCGCACACCTGTAATCCCACCTACTCAGAAGGCTGAGGCAGGAGAATCGCTTGAACCCAGGAGATGGAGGTTGCAGTGAGCCAAGATCACACCACTGCACTCCAGCCTGGGAGATAGAGCAAGACTCGTCTCAAAATATATGTGTGTGTGGGGGGGGGGGGTTTCTTTAAAAAGGCCAGGTGTTGTGGCTCACACCTGTAATCCCAGCACTTTGGGAGGCCAAGGCAGGCAGATCACTTCAGGTCAGGAGTTTGAGACTAGCCTGGCCAACATGGTGAAACTTCATCTCTGCTAAAAACACAAAAAATTAGCCAGGCATGGTGGCTCATGCTTGTAATCCCAGCTACTTGGGAGGCTGAGGTGGAAGGATTGCTTGAACCTGGGAGGCAGAGGTTTCGGTGAGCCAAGATTGCGCCACTGCACTCCAGCCTGGGCGACAGAGTGAAAAATTAAAGACAGAGAGATGAAAAGCCTTCTTTCATCTGGGGCCTGGGGCCCAGGCCCGGGGCCCCACCTCTGTGTCCTCATCACAGGTGTCCTTGTGCTGAGGGACCTGCCCAGGGCCCCACTGCCTGGGCTATGACTCTTCTTTACCATAACTTCTGCCCTTCTCTCCAACTAGAGGCAGCATGGTACAGCAGAGAGAGCACTGGGCTGGAAGTCTAGAGCCCTCCATTGTAGGCCCCACATGGCTTATCCTTCCTGCCACTGGAACAAGCCCCTCCACTACACTGTGCTGCCTCTTATGGCTCCAGCACACCCTCTTCCCTCCCTGCAAAATGGGAGAGTCAAAGCTAAACCCAACTCTCTCTGAGGCCCTTTTCTTGCTAGAGTCTCAGGTTGACAACAGTGCAGTCCTTGAAAGGCTGGCAAGTTATTTACCCATAGAAAATATTCATTGAGCATACAATGTGTACCAAGCTGCGTGTACTCTGCACAGAGAAAACGGTTCTAGTGTCAAAGCTATCTGCTAGCCAATTCCCTGAATTTATATAGATAGGGAAACTGGAGCCCATAAAAAGGACGGTCAGTACGGGGGCACAGAGGGAATACCCCAGGGTAAAGTCTAAATTTCTTGGCATGAATTAAGTGAGGACAGGTATGTGAAGAGGCTCAAAGGATGTCTGAAGTGTGGCAGGTACCTTGGCCTTCACAGGAAGCCTTGGAGGAGCTGCCCCCGCCTACCAGTTCAGCCTCATCTCGGACCTCATCTCTGAGATGAGAATCTCCTCCTTCTCAGAGCTACAACCACACAAAACTGCTTGTCACCCTCCAGCACACAACTCCAGGCCTTCACATCTGCCATCCCCTCATCCACCTTGGCCTGAAAGGTGCCTTTTCATTCTCAATGCCCTGCTCTACATGCTGCTCCTCCATGAAGTCTTCCTTGTACCCCTTCTTCCCCCAGCTCAGTGCTTCCTTACTGAAGGCCCCACAGACATTAGTGCTGCCTTCTGATACAGTACTGATCACACCCCAGGGCTCCCCTGCACCCCATATTCACCATCCCGGCACTTGCCTTCAGACAAGAGTTTCAGTATCTGCCTTTCCAACCAGAACAGTTTCCTCAAGAGCAGGGATTGTCTTGACTCCTCTTAGTAACCCCAGGCTCAGCACATAGTAGGTGCACCTATGTGTTTAATAGAAACTGGTGGAGGTGGAGATGGTGGGGCTTGTAGATTAGCTGTAGTAGCAACGGTGACGCTTGCATACTGACGGAGGTAGTGATGATAGCGCATAAATACTTTCACTGCAGTCAGTGCTAGCTCCAGGATCCTGTGGGAGGAGTACTGCCCACTGCCAAGAACACAGGAGAGGCTAGGCTAGGACTGGTGGGAAGAAGTAGGTGGCTATGGAAGACATATGGACCAGAACTCCAGGAACCACAAGAATGAGCTGGAATGCCTCGTGACCCTCTTAGAAAATGGTGGGGAAGGCTGGGCACAGTGGCTCACACCTGTAATCCCAGCACTTTGGGAGGCAGAGGCGGGCGGATCACCTGAGGTCGGGAGTTCAAGATCAGCCTGACCAACATGGTGAAACCCCATCTCTACTAAAAATACAAAATTAGCCGGGCATGGTGGCGGGTGCCTGTTGTCCTGGCTACTTGGGAGGCTGATGCAGGAGAATTGCTTGAACCTGGGAGTCGCAAGTTGCAGTGAGCCGAGATCACACTACTGCACTCCAGCATGGGTGACACAGCGAGAGTGTCTCAAAAAAATAAATAAATAAAAGGGGCCGGGCGCAGTGGCTCATGCCTATAATCCCAGCACTTTGGAAGGCTGAGACGGGCAGATCACAAGGTCAGCAGTTTAAGACCAGCCTGGCCAACATGGTGAAACCCCATCTCTACTAAAAATACAAAAATTAAGCCGGGCGCGGTGGCTCACGCCTGTAATCCCAGCACTTTG
>NW_012101377.1:2756437-2764649 GCF_000951045.1 Mandrillus leucophaeus | reverse complement strand
TACTCGGGAGGCTGAGGCAGGAGAATGGCATGCACCTGGGAGACGGAGCTTGCAGTAAGCCGAGATCGCACCACTGCACTCCAGCCTGGGCGACAGAGCGAGACTCTGTCTCAAAAAAAAGAAAAAAAGAAAAAAATACAAAAATTAGCTGGGCATGGTGGCAGGTGCCCGTAATCCCAGCTACTCGGGAGGCTCAAGCAGGAGAATCGCTTGAACCCAGGAGGTGGAGGTTGCAGTGAGCAGAGATTGCGCCACTGCACTCCAGCCTGGGAAACAAGAGCGAAACTCCGTCTCAAAAGATAAAAAAGAAAATGCTGGGGAAGACCTCACTTGGCTAGACTTGGAGAACGGGGTGTCCTAAGCAGACAGGAGGCCTCACTTAGTATTCTCCCCACCAGGAGCCTCCTGGGAATCACGCACTTTGCTACAAGATTCAGGGTTTAAATCCTTTGTGGGCTGAGCTGTCTCTATCGCCCCTTCCATGCCAAGCACAGAGTTGGGCACCCTGTGAGTGGGCTGACAGTCCTTTAATGAATCAGCCCCTCAGGACAGTAGAGTACAAGGGCATAGAGTACAGTGGGGTATAACTAACGATGCGGGAGGCGGACAGAGATTTCACTCCTCTTGCCCTAGGAAGCTGCAGGAATTTGGCTGACTTCCCCAAGTCTGCCAACGGGCTGGAGGTGGCCTTGGGGTCTGCACAAGGAAGGTGTGTGTCCCTGTTCCTCTAACCCCGCCATGTTCACTGTGGCCCAAATAACATACAATGGTCCCTCTTATTCGTTTTCTTTAACATGTGACAGGCCATGAGCAGCTGAAACAGCTTTGAGGGTCTGGAGAGAGAGAGATTTCCAAGGAGCAGGTGCTGAGGGGAGGCTCTCACTCTGCCCTCTGCTGACAAGAGAATGCAGATTTCTGGGGTCACAGGGCTTGGCCACCACAGTTCAACCCTGGCTAGGAGCCATGCTTCAGGGACTGCAGGGAGGGTACAGTGTGGAGACAGCACACTGACTGAGAGCCCCTTTCAGGCCCAACGGGAATTTCCAAGAGAAGGGTGAGGGCGAGACAGCTGGAAGGAGCCCCTGAAGATGTTGTGGGGAGGGCAGGGGAGACTCCCTTGGCCTTGCTTCCTTCTCAGCTCTTCCCACCCCTGGCAGAGGCACCTCTCTGGGACGGGATTTTCCATTTGAAGTCTGAACAAAGGAGTGAGGAAGCTGAAGGCCTGACAGTGTGGGCTTTTCTTCTGCCTCTGACACTAGATGGCCATGTGAACTTGAGCAAGTCACTTCCTCCTCTGGGCCTCAGCTGCCCCATCTGTATGTACCATGAGGGCTCCCTATGACATCTTGGGCCATGAGCTCTGAGAGTCTAGGATCCAGAGATGCCCATCTCTGGGGGCCCATACTGGAGCATTACCTATCACCCAAGGCCACTTAGCCAGGCCTTGTGCTGGCCAGGGTGTCTGTCAACCCAGTCTTTGCCCTTTGGGTATTCAAAATAGTGAGGTACAGCAATCCCTGGATCCCATGGAACCCCAGATAGCCAGCTGGTCCCAAGCCCCTAGCATGTGCCTTGCCTGACGCCAGTGCCACAAACCCTTCAATCCCAGCTTCCTTTCATCCTTCCATTTTAGCTCAAGTGCCACCTCCCTGGGGAAGCCATCATTGACCTCCCTTAGAGATTGCTGTGCTTCCTCTTATCACACTTTTTAACCCTTAATTACTTGTTCGGCATATTTTTCCCCCTACACACACACTCGTTGTGAGGTTCATGAGGCCCAGGACTTTGTCTCTTATTCATCCCTAGGGCAGTGCCTGGTATATAACACTTAGGAAATATTTGTGAAGTAAGTGAGTGAGGCTCCCTCTCCCGTCTGGACTCTAAGAAAACAATGTTTATCCTCTCACAGGGGTCCGAGGGAGACACAGCAGCCACCCTGTCACACTCTTTATTTTTCACATTTCTGGGAAGCCAAGATGTCACATTCTTGAGAAACCCCAAACTCCTCTGGGGAAACCACTCCCCTATCGGAGGTATCCCATAGCAGAGGGAACTCAGCCCCTATTACATTGGTCCAGGCCCCAGGTAAGGACACTGAGGTGCCCTTTACCCAAGAAGAAAGTGGCTGGAAAAGCATATATTGCCCAACCCCAACTCTCCTAAGCACCTTGCTCTAGGGTCTGGGGACAATAACTTCCCCTGGGAGTATTGCAGAGATGACACTGACACCAGGCCCTGAGGGCTGAATAGGAGTTCACTGGATAGCAAAGTGAAGGGGAGCATATCCCAGGCAGGAGAAGCAGCACGGGCACTGACACAGAAGGGGAAAACACATGGAGTGTTGACTGACGGGCAAACAGACACCATCCTGACCTCAGAAGGGCAAGGTGCCCACGACCCCAGAGACCTGACTCTCACTTTGCTTTGGAACTATCTAGGCCCCTTCCTCAGCAGACAGAAATGACATTGTTCATAATGGACTCTTCTTACCCACCTTCCTTTTGAGTTTTGAATGAAACTGTCACCCAGTTGAACTCCTGTTGCCCAGGCTGGAGTACAGTGGCGTGATCTCAGCTCACTGCAGCCTCTGCCTCTTGGGTTCAAGTGATTCTCCTGTCTCAGCCTCCCAAAGGCGCCTGCCACTACGCCCAGCTAATTTTTGTTTTTTGTTTTGAGACGGAGCTTTTTGCTCGTTGCCCAGGCTGAAGTGCAATGGCATGATCACAGCTCACTGCAACCTCCGCCTCCTGGGTTCAAGCTATTCTCCTGCCTCAGCCTCCCGAGTAGCTGGGAATACAGGTGCGTGTCACCATACCCAGCTAATTTTTGCATTTTTAGTACAGATGGGGTTTTGCCATGTTGGCCAGGCTAGTCTCGAACTCCTGACATTAGGTGATCCCTGCCCGCCTCGGCCCCCCAAAGCACTGGGATTACAGGTGTGAGCCACTGTGCCCGGCCATAATTTTTGTATTTTTAGTAGACACGGGGTTTCGCCATGTTGGCTAGGCTGTTTTTGAACTCCTGACCTCAAGTGATCCACCCGCCTCAGCCTCCCAAAGTGCTGGGATTACGGGTGTGAGCCATTGCACCGGCCACCTTATCCACCTTCCTATTACATCCAGGCCACTGGGTCTCAGTGTCTTATCTGGCTGGCTGGAGGTCAGCTCTCCTTTCCTGGACACAGGGACACAGCTCCCATCCCCATGCCTAGCCCCCAGCCCCTACAGGCTTACTCCCTCAGCCCATTCTCAAACCCACAGAATCCTAGAACTAGCAAGAGTCTCAGAGGCCATTAAACCCCAACTTTGTCGGCCAGATGCGGTAGCTCACGCCTGCAATCCCAGCACTTTGGGAGGCCAAGGCGGGCGGATCACAAGGTCAGGAGTTCGAGACCAGCCTGGCCAATATGGTGAAACCCTGTCTCTACTAAAAATACAAAAATTAGCCAGGCATGGTGGCACGCGCCTGTGGTCCCAGGCTGAAGCAGAAGAATCACTTGAACCTAGGAGGCAGAGGTTGCAATGAGCCGCGATCTTGCCACTGCACTCCAGCCTGGGCAACAGAGTGAGACTCCATCTCACAAAAACAAATGAACAAACAAATAAACAAAAAACTATCTTTGTTAAGACAGGGCGTGTCTGGTCCAAAGAGGGGCAGGACTTACCCAAGGTCATACAACAGAGCAGAACTCAAACTGAGGGTTCTCTCCACAACTCCACGCCATGAAAGGACCGTCCTCCCTGAGTGACCAGAGGGAACTTGGAGAGGCCACAGTGAACTGACTGGAGTTAACATAGGGCTAAGTCAGCTAGGTCTGGCAGGGTGGCTCTCAAATTCTCAGTATCAGAGCCATGCCCACTCCCACCCCTCAGCCGCTGCCCACTGCACAAGAGAAACCCTCAAGAGGACTATATACCCCTTTCCCCAAAACTGGTTTTGTCTAAGACTCTAGAGAGGTCACCCCCCTCCAGAGTCAGAAACACAGCCATCATCGTATAATTTTCTTTGTAGAGCGTGGCCTCTGGAGATAGACTGAGTGGCTCCGTCACTGTAACACTGTGAACCTCACTTCCACATAGATGGGGACCTTGCCCGTCTGGTCCTCCGGCATTCGCATCACCTTGAACAGTGCCTGACACTACAGAGTAAAGAATATGTCTTCTTCAAATAAATGAAGCTGAGTGACCTTGGGCTACTTATTCTCACCCCTTTTTTCTCACCTACAAATGGTAATAACTGTCCACCTCCCAGGTTGCTGTAAGGACATAGGAAGACTTTGATGAAAATGCCTGTCTAGGGTATATATAGCACATAGCAGCCTTCCTGTTACTTCTCTTCCCATTCAGATTAGCCAGGACCCTGCCCTCCTTCCCATAGGCTGCTTGCCTCCTCCAGAAAGCCTCCCCTGATTATCTGCTGGGCTCCAGTCCTGGCATCTGTCCCAGAAACACTTCCTACCCACACACTTGTCTAGAGTCCAGGTGATATTTCTGGAAGATATGGATTCCCGTTTGTTTTTGTTTTTTTTGAACTTTTTCTTATGTCTGAGTCCTCCTGTGGGACAAGGGTGAGACTCTACCCTCTATGAATCCCCCTCAATCATCATCATCATCACGGGCTGTTTTCCAAACATGGATCACGGTGAACTTAACTAATGCCCAAGTCCTCAGCAGCATAACAACAGCAGAAACCTGCTGCCAGCTGCACCATGCTCCACAGTTCACAACGCAGTTGCATGTCTGTTAGGTTATTTGATCCTGGAAAGGCCCCTATAAAGCCAAGATTTATTATCCCTATTTTACAGATAAGGAAACTGAGGCTTGGAGGGGAGAATAACCTGCCAGCATCTTGTAGCTTGAGAGGGGCAGACCAGGGCAGCAGAGTTGTCCTTTTTTTTTTTTTTTTTTTTGAGACCTAGTCTCACTCTGTTGCCAGGCCGGAGTGCAGTGGTGCAATCTCGCCTCACTGCAACCTCCGCCTCCCGGGTTCAGGCGATTCTCCTGCCTCAGCCTCCTGAGTAGCTGAGATTACAGGCACACGCCACTACGCCTGGCTAATTTTTGTATTTTTAGTAAAGACAAGGTTTCACCATGTTGGTCAGGCTGGTCTCGAGCTCCTGACCTCGTGATCCACCCACCTTGAACTCCCAAACTGCTGAGATTACAGGTGAGAGCCACTGCGCCCAGCCAAGCAAAGTTGTTCTTAGGCCCAGAGCCCATTCCTTCCAGACTGGGTCCTTAGAGCTCAGGTGACTAAACTTATAACATAGTCATAGCAACCCCTTGCATTTCTATGGTGACTTCTCTTTAATATAATTTTCTTTCTTTTTTTTTGGAGTCTCGCTCTGTTGCCCAGGTTGGAGTGCAGTGGTGCAATCTTGGCTCACTGCAACCTCCGCCTCCCGGGTTCAAGCAATTCTTGTGCCTCAGCCTTCCGGGTAGCTGGGAGTACAGGTGCACGCTGCCACGCCCGGCTAATTTTTTGTATTTTAGTACAGATGGGGTTTCACCATGTTGCCCAGGCTGGTCTCAAACTCCTGAGCTCAGGCAATCTGCCCGCCTTGGTCTCCCAAAATACTAGGATTAGAGGCGTGAGCCACCACACCCAGGCTTTAATATAATTTTAATATGCTCTCTTGTGAGAATCTGGGTGAGACAGAAAGGTCACAGCCCCATCAAGGCAATGTCCAGCCAGAGGATTCCCCCTTTCTTCCCCACAAGACAGTGGTGGAGTCAGGGAGCCCACAGACAAGTTGCTCATCCTACATCATGGGGCTTGATAGTAGCTGAGCCAGGATTTAAACTCTCATCGGCCTGACTCTGATACTCTCCCCACTCTATCAAGTTCCCTCACTTCTCTCTGGGCCATTTCCCATCTGTAAAGTGAGTTGAACGAGAAGATCTTCCAGTCTTACCTGCTGTTCTATGTCCTTGGGAGAGTCATGAAAACAGTCCCCATTTTTGAGGCAGATGATTTGAGTTTAAATCCCAGTTTGATCAAATCAGTCACTCACTGTCCCTGAGCCTCAATTTTTTCATCGGCAAGTGAGATCTTGACATATTCAGACTAATCAATAAATGTCAGACTTCCTCTCTTCTTCTAAGTCTGTGCAGGGTAGTGAGGTCAGCAAGGGAATCATGGAAGACTGGTAAAACTCCATGACAAGCTCAGTTTTTCCATCTTATAGTAGGAGAGTCAGATTAGAGGAATCAAGACCTGCCTCTTGTAGGTCTTTGAGCCAGAGATTAGAATGGAGGAAATAATGACTTCCCCAGCAAAATCCCTGACCTCCTAGGAATCTCCTGTGTATCCCTCCTCCCCACCTCTCCCAATCTCCATTCTGAACATTTTCCGTGAAAGAGTTAAGCCTTCTGCAGGCTTCCCCTTCCTGGCCAGCGTTGCCAGTGGAGATTAGAGGGATCAGATTTATTTCTCTTAATAAACAGAAAAGAAGTTGGGCCAGGCAGGTGACAAGGAAACAATTGCAATAATAGGAGGCTGGAGTAAAAGGGAACAGGACTTCCTCCAGTCGTACCCGGGGCCACCTCCAGACCTGGGGAAACAACAGCCAGGGGCAAGGAGGTGTTGCCCATGCACGTGGGCTCAAATCAGGCCAACATGCTGCCCAGAAAGCCCAGAGCCACCTGATACTAAACACAAGGCAAGAGGGAGGCCTGGCCACTGACCCAATGACCCCAAACCCAGGTTGTTGGAGCAGTGACCTACAGGCTCAGCTTTTCCAGCCCCCTGCCTCCCAGGCTGGTCTCCCAGAGGAAAAAGGTCCACTGCCCTGGAGTATACACTGCTAGTTCACTAGGCTTCTGCCTGCCAATTCTGACAGTCTGACCACAATCCATCCTGCTGCAATGCCCTCTTAAATGAGATGGGGATGACTTCAGACTGAATCCCAGTGGGGCAGCCCTGGGACAGACTCCATGTCCTGTTGGGACTGCAGAGCCTTTGGAAACATCTCTCACCCAAATCCAATCCTCCCTCAGGGTTTGGCCCAGTCACCCCAGCCTCAGCACCCTCACTTCTATTTGTGGCTGTGCCGCAGGGAAGCAGGGCCCTTATCCAAAAGGAAGATCAGGCCGGATACAATCACACAAGAGGCTTTCCACCCTCTTCCTGACCCCTAAAGTGTTCCTTCTAACTCTCCCAGAAGAGGTGGTTAAAGGACACTGGGAGGATAAACACAGGCAGAATGGGATGGGCCCGCACACCCGGCCATTTCCTCACCTCCAGCACTGCAGCAGCAGTCTAGGAAAGGTGGACTTCCCAGGACGGCAAACCCCAAGGGAGCTCCACCCGCTTGCAAAGACTCAAGCCCTCCCCACCAAAAGGAAGACAGAAACAGGGAAATGAGGGAAGGCCCAAGAAAGGAGCGGAAAGTGACCCCAGCAGGGATGGGCCAGGTCGGCTTCCCCGCCTTTCAGGCTGCCCATTAAGGCCAGAGGAGGAGCCCAGGGGCTCAAATTCAGAAAGACTGAGACCTAGCTGTTGAATTTTAAGTACCCACCCCAGCCCAGGTACAGCCTCTCCATTGAGCTTGGGCCTCAGTTTCCCCCATCTGTAAGCACACTTCTGACACTGGCATGTTTCTCCAGGGCTGGAAGAAGGAGTGATGGTGCGGGGCGGGTTGGTTCACCTTGAGAGCTCACTACCCCAGGAGTTGATGTTTGTGGCCTGGCCCAGGTGAGCGTGAGGAAACTGGCCTAGGTGGGAAAAGCCAGCACTGTTAAGAAGCTAAGGCAGGGCACACTGCGCTCCATGCGGGGTCCTTTGTGGGGCTGGAAATCCAGATCCAGCTGGAGCTGAAACTCTTTGTGAGTGCGGTTGACCTTCCAGACCCAGAGGGTCCCCACCAGAGACCCAAGGCCACCTGTCTCTCCCATTGGCCACAGGCCAGCGTTGAGTCTCTGACCCCCTGACTCAGCAGAGGGCAGAACCTGGGTGAGCCTGGGGGAGGGGGAATCGCCTCACCGCCCTGGAGTCGGGCTGCCAGCACTTCCTGCTCTGCCAGGGGATCCCTGGCCCGGCCGGGGGTCCCTTCCCCTCAGAGCGAGGCAAGACTGGGTCTGGAAAGTGCGGAAGGCAGCGCAGGGTGGAGGTGCTCGGACTCAGCCCTGGCCTCTTAGCTCCCCAGCACCAGTTCCTGGGGGTCACCCCCCTCCAACACGCCGCGCGCGGACCCCCAGCAGAGCCCCCGCGA
>NW_012101377.1:2753507-2755682 GCF_000951045.1 Mandrillus leucophaeus | reverse complement strand
GTGGGGCTGCCCGGGAGGGGGCGGCACTGAGGTTCAGTCCCGCAGGGGGCACCGCGGGAGGTCCGTTCGGAAGAGGGTGGTATGGGGTGGGGACGGGAAGGGGAAGGGCGCAGAAAAGGGGGAGCGAGAGGCTGGGGTTGGACCCCAGGAGCCTTGGTATCCCAAGTTTGGACTGGGAACAGACAGGGGATTCTGGAATATTTTTTCCTGGAATAAGGGAATTTGGAGAACTCCTTCCAAGCCCCGACAGTGTTGGGGGGCTTGACAGTGTTGGGGGGCTTGCGCCAAGAGTAGAGGCTTCCGACACGTCCAACACATGTGACCCGCAGTGGGCATTTCCCTCACATCTGCTGACTAGAGTGGCCTCCTCTCTCTTTACTACACCTTCCCCCCAGGCTCCAACCATCTTCGGTTGGGGCCCTAGGCGCCCTGTATTCCTGCCTCACCCTTTGGTGGCAGGGATGAAGATAGTCCTTCCTCCGTTTACCCTTGGACTAGGCTTTGAGGCCCCAGGGCACTCCTGCCTGGACCAGGAGTTCCCACTGAGATGCTCAACACTAATTAGGGTTGAACTCTGGGCAGGTGAGAGGCGTGACTGGGAGGCTGGTAGGAAAGAAAGCCTTGAAGAATCCTGAAATTGCTGTGCTCATTGCCTCCAGGCCTCTGCCTCTATTACAGCTGACCAAGCCCTTTTATATCATCTGATCCCACAACAAGAGAAATGGAGGCCAGAAGGGGACAGTGATTGCCCAAGAACACAAGTGGTCAGCGGCAGAGGAGCCAAGATGGGCATCTGGGTCTTGTCTCAGCCTGGTCCGAGGCTTCAAACCCGAAGGGCCAGAAATTGCACTGAGGGCCAGCTGTAGGTTCAGTACCCTTGAACCCCCTCCCTCAGTCCCCAGAAGAGCCTTGTGATGTCCATACCAGTGGGGTGACCAGAATCACCTAATCTGACTCTGGTCACATGGCTTTCTCTTGGTCCTGGTCTCCACGAGCGCAAGGACCCATTTGTCTGGGTCACCCAGCGCAGTCAGCCCCAGCACACTGTAGATAGCACTCACCGTGACATTGCAGGATTACTAGAGTGCAGTGGGATCTCCCTGAGTCGCCAGGGGCTCAGCTGTGGTGAACCTGGGGGCTCTGGGGCAGACCACCCCCGTGTCCATGCTGGGCCTCCGTTTCTTGTCTAACCAGCATTCATTCAGATCCAGCCCACAATCCCAGAGTACCCGTTCTGGATCCGGAACCAGCCTGTACTCTGAGTGCTCTTGGCCCAGCCTAGCACTAATCCTAAGAACCCAGCCTCTTCCTCTGTTAGTTGGTGAGGAAAGGGAATGTAGGGAAGGCAGTTTTCAAGGGAAAAGTGTTACAGGTGCCAGGCACAGTGGCTCAGGCCTGTATTCCCAGCACTTTGGGAGGCCCACACAAGTGGATCACCTGAGATCAGGAGTTCAAGACCAGCCAGACCAACATGGTGAAACCCCATCTCTACTAAATACAAAAACTTAACTGGGTTTGGTGGTGCATGCCTGTACTCCCAGCTACTTGGGAGACTAAGGCAGGAGAATCGCTTGAACCGGGTAGGCAGAGGTTACAGTGAGCCGAGATTGCGCCATTGCACTCCAGCCTGGGCAACAGAGCGAGACTCTGTCTTTAAAAAAAAAAAAAAAAAACTTATTAAGCATTTCAAGGCCTGCCTGCCACAGTGGCTCATGTCTGTAATCCCCAACACTTTGGAAGGCCGAGGTGGGAGGATTGCTTGAGCCTAGTTCGAGACCAGCCTTGGGCAACGTGGTGACAGCTCCTCTCTCAAAAAAAAAAAAAGAAAAAAAAAACTAGTTTTCATTAGCCAGGTGTGGTGGCACATGCCTGTGGTCCTAGCTACTCACTCGGGAGGCTGAGGTGGGAGGATCCCCTTGAACCCAGGAGGTCAAGGCTATAGTGAGCCATGTTCGCGCCACTGCACCCCAGCCTGCAAAACAGAGTGAGATCTTGTCTTTGTTGTTGTTGTTGTTGTTTGTTTTTTTGAGACAGAGTCTCGCTCTGTCATCCAGGCTGGAGTGCAGTGTCATGATCTCAGCTCACTATAACCTCCGCCTCCCGGGTTCAAGCGATTCTCCTGCCTCAGCCTCCCGAGTAGCTGGGACTACAGGCGCCCACCACCACTCCTGGCTA